>NC_142009.1:127226679-127590012 GCF_049901735.1 Notechis scutatus | reverse complement strand
TTTCATCAAAAAGATGGCGGCATAGCGCCCGGTGAGCTTTTCCGGTAGAAAGCTCACCAGAAGCACGTTTTCATCAAAAAGATGGCGGCGCCAGCGCCGGTGAGCTTTTCCGGTAGAAAGCTCACCAGAAGCACGTTTTCATCAAAAAGATGGCGGCGCCAGCGCTTCCGGTGAGCTTTTCCGGTAGAAAGCCATTTCTACCCAGAAAAGCTCAGCTATGCCGCCCTTGATGAAAAGTGCTTCCGTGAGGTCACGGAAGCACTTTTTCATCAAAAAGATGGCGGCGCCCAGCTGATGCCGGTACCGGGTCGCGGGCGCCCAGCTGATGCCGGTACCGGCCGCGGCGTAAAAAGGTTGGGGATCACTGCCTTAGGGTATAAATTGGCCCCAGGGCTTACAAAATGGCCGCTCACCTCATGGTGGAAGGCTTCAATCCAAGATAGCCACTGACTAGGGGAAACAGGCTCCAAGATAGAAGAATTGCTCCTTAGGCTATAAAGAGCCCTGAGCGGTCAGCAAAGGAAAAGGCAGCCTCCGGCCGCATGATCAGCTGGCTGACACTGTTATCGGTTTGCCGATCACTTTTTACGACCGCTCAAACTGCAGGCATGGGGGGAGGTCTACAGACGCTGCCCAACTTGCCAGAACAGTGCTCTGGCAACGCTACTCCCAACGTTGCAGGAGAGAGAGCCCTGCTCTCCAGGAAGAGCAGCTGTCCTGATCCCTGGGAGCTGCTTGAAGCGAGGAAAAAAGATAGTGAAGATCGCTGGTGATTGCTATCTAACAGAACGCTTTCAGAGACACAGCTACTGACTGAAAGGAGCTGAGTCAAAAGCTGGGGTCTCTCCTGGGGGCTGGCTTTTATATCTTAGTACAGACTCAGCTAAATGACATCATAGGAAGGAGTCAACCCATCCTGGGCTCTCGATGCAGCATGGAGGAGAATATCCAATCTGTATTGTTTATCCCACTATTTATTTCTTTTTTTTTCAGTTTAAAAATGGATAACTGGAAAGCTCATCTGCAGTTTCCATGTTTCTATATAAGAAACATGTTAAAGAAGCAGAATCAGCAGATCAAAATTTTGACTACCTTCCTGGTATGATTTCCAAACAAGAAGCTGTTTTCCATTTTCCATTTGCATTTCTTTCCAATATTGTACAACATTTCTGTTTATACTACCATTAAAACTTTTAAAAGGAAACAGACAGTACCAAAAAAGAAAAGAAAGAAACAGCTCCACCAATATTTTCCCTTTTCCTGCTTTTTTCTATTTCATTTTTTCACAAATTGCAAAATTTGGAAGTCTATTGTTGCTTTTTGTCAATGGTCAAAGCCAAGATAGCATATCAGTTACATTGGCATTCTGTAAGTGTTACTGCATTGGCCTTGAAAAAGACCCTGAAGCTATGTACCTCAGCATTTTCCTTCAGTTTCACCAAAGGTGAAACCATGCATTACTTACAATCTGAAAATGTTATTTCGTGTACTTTTGATCCCACCAATGTTCTACAGTACGTTTTCCTTTTCCTTGCCATAATGTGCTGCCATCATTCTCTCACCACTTAGCCCACAATATAGAAGGCAAGCAAGCATGGCCGCTTTAAAAAGCAATCCCTTTCTGGGTGAGATCCCTTATTCAGTGGTTTAGATATTACTGAGAGCCAGCCAAGAGTTACTGGATTTTGAAGAGCACCCATATTAATTTCATAAATAAACCAATGGCCAGCAGTCTATTTTTGCTACAGCTGCTGGAAGAAGACACTCAGAAAGTTTCCATAGAGGCAACAGAGGAAGAGGATGAAAAAGGACACGCTTCCTTCCAAGATGCAATGGGCATGATACATGGAGCATGTAATGCCACAAACCCCGCCCCACCCCTTTTATATGCCTTTTGATTAAAATTTTCAAGATAACTCAGAGATTTCTCTGCATTCATTTTTTAAAAAATTGTCTTTCAAATTGAATGTTTTAATTAACTCATCCATGTATGTGTGCCCAAAACCTAAAACATACCTGCTGCTTGAAAAGATTGCCGATTCCAGACATCAGGCCCAACAAGACAAATGACAACTGAGTTCTTCTATTAGAACAGAAAAAGTAATGGAGATGCAGCTATTCTACTATGTTGTTGGGCGCAACATTTATAGAAAAAAAATTAGAAGGTCAACAGAAAGTTGCTCATTTTTAATAGGAAACAGTATCTATTTTTTGTAGTTAAGTTAATCAGAAATTTCTCTGAACATCTTCTTAATTGTTTCTTCTGATAAATTAAGCAGATGCATTGTCTTCAGAGATCTAAGAGTAATTTAGAAGTCAGTCAGCTGATGATAATTGAAGATGGTGATGATGATTAAAAAGAGCTTTAAGAAATGCACCACGGGAAAAGTCACTTAATCTTACCCTGTTCTGTATTTTGTTGTTGCTATTATTGTTGTTACAAAACAATAGGGGCGTGCATAAAGCGCACCAACGTGCCTACCGTCCCTGTCCTATTGTTTCTCTTATTCTTTTATTTTTCTTATATGTACCCATTTCATGTATTCACAACTATGTATACACTTATACTTATTATCTTGTAAACAATTGGCAAATCAAATAAATAAATAAAATAAATAAATAAATAAAGAGGAAAGAAAACGGCTCTGAAAACTGATTTATTCAGAATGGTTTCTTAGTTCCAAACATCCAAATATCATTTTATTGTGTCCATGCCACTACAATTTCTGCTTATTTGTGAAAAATATGGAAGACTTACTAATGTCCTTTATCTTATTTTTGTTCTGTTTAAACTCTTGCACTTCTGATTTATATTCATAACATACCATACATACATATACACAGACACAAAATTATACATAGGTGACAAATATCCGTTAAGTGCTGTTTTTTTCTTGGAGATCTGGGTTCCAGTTTTAGGTTCTCCTGTAGATTTGGATGATGTAAATAGAATCAGCAGCCTTGGCTTCCATCACCCCTGATTTTTAACAACATTTATCTTACTGTCAAGTCTTACTTCATACTTGACTTACTTACTTCATTCATGAATATCTATCTATCTATCTATCTATCTATCTATGTGTATACATGTGTGTGTACTAATCCAAAGGGTGGGGGGGAGAAAGAGACAATAGTACAAAAAGAAAAGATAGAAAGAAATAACATTTCCAATTTCCTTTGCAGCAAATACAAGTATGATTATAAAATTATCTCTTACTCTATGATTACAAAACAGCACTATTTCTTCCATTACCTAATCTTTTCTAATAATCAAAACCTCAAATCAGAAGTCCATTTTCTGTTTCATACAGAGAATCTACAAGGGGATTCCAGTCAGTAATAAATACAGATGTGGCCTCTAATCAAAGAAGTCAATTTATCCATCTGTACAAGTCCCATCATCTTTATCAATCATATCTCCATTGCAGGTAGTACCAAACATTTCCACTTTGGGGCATATAATAATCTCATTGCAGTTATCCTATATACAACTCAAGTACCATGACTTTTCCTCAAAGACTATTTAAAATGCTTACCTCAATTTTACTCCTTTCTGCAGTAATGGGCTCTGCAAGATATCTGAATCTGTAGAGCACATAAATCCTCTCTACTGGTAATGAATTGTATATTCAGAAACGAGATTTCTAAACTGCTATGTTGCAAGTGAAAGACAATTAGGAGGCCACATGATAATCTGGCCTCTTCAGCCCCCATCCCATGCCCTTGGAATAGCATCAAATCAAACCCAGAACTGAGTAGCTCAGCAAATACCTACATTTCTTTTTCCCCTTCTTTTCTCCAATCTACATAAGCATATGAATGAAGGAGGGCTGTGAAGATAAACACAAGAGGCTGGAAGTTACCTGCAAAGCTGTAAGAATATTGGCTAAGGCCTGGCCGTAGGTGTCATGGCAATGCACTGCCACAGCGGACAATGGAACTTCCATCATAACAGATTCCAGTGTTCTCTTCATACTGCCAGGGGTCCCCACTCCAATGGTATCTCCCAAAGAGACCTCATAGCATCCCATACTATATAGCCTTTTTGAGACCTTATTAGGGAGAAACAGAGTTCTTTCAAATATAAGTGAGAGGTAACAAGGGAAATATCAATGGTCTACTTTAATGTTACAAATTCACATGTGCCAAAGAAGAATTTCCGAGGTATTAGGAACCCATTCATTTTTCTCTTCAACTGGTTCATTTCTACCTCCTTTCCAAGATTTATGGAGCATCTAAAACTGATAGCTTAAAATTTTGGGAATTTTAGTCGCAATGGGTCTGGAAGGCATTGGGTGGGAAAAACAGATCTAAATTGCCAAATCAATCTTTGCACTTACATATGCATGCCACACTGCCACCTTGTAGGCCTTTTAAATCGAGATTTGACAGAACAATAAAACATTCCACTAGGTTTTAGTCAGCCTAAACCAATTAAGATGGGAAAAGGCCCTTCTGATATTGCAGTATATTGTCTGTTTAACAAATGAAAACCAAAGCAAATCCCTGTTTCATATTCAGGTAGCCCTCGAATTACAATCATAATTGAACCTGGAATTTTGGTTAGAAGTCACTGTAGTCATTATCAGACCAAACTCAATTTTACAACTATTTTTATGACAATGGTTAAGTAAAACACCATGGTCATTATACAAAATCCAAACTCAGGTTACCCAAAGGATAGGTTGGAAAGTGACCAAAAAAAACCCCTTGCAAAACACAATTGCATGACCATGGGACACTGCAACTGGTCATAAATGCGAACCAGCTGCTGTGCCCAAATTGTGACCTCATGACCATACTGATGGTGCAGTAACTTTGAAGGCAGGATTGTAGGTAACTTTTATTGAATCCATCGTAAATTCAAAAAGGTTGTGAGTCAAGGTTTATCAATACCTAGCTGAGTTGTATTTTTAGTCCTGTTTCCAATTTTAAAAAGTATTCAGAGTTTACACCCCTTCCCTCTTTTTAAGGGGAGGGGGAAATAAACTCATATTTTAAAAAAATGCAGAGCACGAGGGACTACTTTTCTCGGGATGAGACTTTTGTTTGTTTGGGGTGGCAGGTCAAAGCTTGTTGTCCAAGAAACAGAGTAGTGATGAATCAATGACCGGCCCTCTGCTGTTCAGCCATTCCTATTCCAAGAGATAAACATTTACACACATATTCTTTTTCACATGGGTGGTTCTTAGACTTAAAAACATATTTTTGTTGCTTCTGCAGTCCATCTACTCCTCAGATGTAGAAAAGGCAGTTTGTATAAACTCTATCAGCTTTAATACTAAATCTTGGCTTGAGCAGAAGTGTCCGTGACAGGTTCAGGAAGGCGCCTTTATTGCATCGAATGAAGAAAATCCCCACCATATGTTTTACTTTCTGGCTTACTAAGTCACAGTGGGAGCTGATGCTTCTATTGTTATCAAAACCGACAGTTATTCTTGCTTCTGAAAATATACACACATAGTATATTTGATGGCAGCTAATAGTTATGGCTCATGCTATTTGGATTGGAGATGGAGGCTACTTATTGTCTAATACAGCTAATAGACAAGATATCAAATTATATAGCTGAAATGTAAAAAAAATTTCCCTTCAGTGAGAAGAACTGACACTGATTTAAAGATTAGAAGTCCTTTCCAAAGTACTTGGCAGTTCCATTTCACAGTGCATTATATATAAATAAATATATGTCAAGCATATTCCTGAATTCCCAGTTTTAATTATCACAGGGGAATGAATCATGCATGCAGCCATCCCTCTAAATTTCAAAGAATAAGGAATTGCAGAGAGATATTTAATACGCACATATTCTGGTTTGGTTTTAATTTAGAAGAAATAGTCTTACTTCAGCAACCTTAGCTGGAGGAATAGTTCCTTCATAAGGGCATCCCAATGCACAAGACACATACCTAAACAAGGAAAAGAGGTACATTGTTGATATGTATAATTCTCACAAGCAATCACCATTTTTTAAATCTGGTATGCACAATTAGAAAAAAAATGTAATGGTGCACAAATTTAGTCTGCAAAGTCAGACTAAAATACTGATAAAATCGAATGCAACCTATCAGACACCTAGTCACAAATAATATGCCATATACCTAAATGCAAACTACTGGAGAAAAATATATCCAATGTTCTTATCACATTTATTTTTAACTACTGTAAATGGATTTATATTTACAGTTTGACTTCTACTGTCCAGTTCAAACCAGCATATTATCTGTACTGAGATCACAAAATAAAATATTGCAATGTTGGGAATGATGATTCTGTGCACGATTCAAGAAGTGATATGCCAAGGCAAGGCACCTTCCCTTCAAAGGAAGAAAGGCTCATGCAGCGGACCTCAATCAGGATATTGCCAAAGCAGCCACCCAACTCAGAATACTTACATATTATATAAATGGGAATCCCATGCAGCTGACAACTCCAGGCTTACCATAATCTGCCCCACCTTTAAACAGAACTTTGACAATAACCTATTTTGGTGCAAAATCCATTGTTATAGAACTAAAGAGCTCTGAATTTATTTCAAATTCCGGAACTGTCTTTCATGCAAAAAATTGTCGCTTCTACCTTTTCCCCAGTATACTGGGAGGGAGGAGGACTAATAGAACATCTATTAGTAAGTCTATCTGATTTATCTGTAAGTCTTACATCACCTTCTCTCCATCCCTACTATAGAAAACAAAATGTATACTACAACCTGCTTCTTGGAGTTTACATCAGCTAACCAGCAGCTACCCTCCTCTGTCTCCCTACCAGAGGCTCACTGCGGGTTTTTCTGTTTTCAGGCCTATAGTTAAATTTTACAAGCTATCTCAGTCTTTCCAGCTGCCATTAAAATACTACTGTAGCTTTGCTCATCGAAGGCATGTCTGACACCTGCCTTTCCACTTGCTGCAGCTACACACACTGTATAGTGTATATCCAACTCTACCTGCCCATATTCCATTCACATTCTTGTCCGTTAGGTAGCTTGCAGTCCCAACCCAAATGTATATAAGTCAATTTTAAACTTTTGTGGGCAAATACCGTGTTTCTCACAAAATAAGGCCAGGCCTTTTTTTTTTTTGACCCCCGAAAAAATAGCTAGACCGTCTTTTCGGGGGTGACTTAATTCCACCCCCCCCCCCTTGCATCCTCGGGTGGGTGGGCAGCAACAGCTTGGATGTTGACCTCGGCGTTGGTGGGGCACTTCCTATTGGGAGACTTTCTGCCACCGTTGCTTTGCCTTCTCCCTTGCTGCCGCGGCGTTTAGAGCAACGCCGTGGCGTTTGGCGCAGCCATGTGTGGCCAGCCAGGGCTCCTCCCTGCAACCGGAGCCCGGCGGAGACACTCGGCTTCAGGAGCTCCTGTCGCCGCCTTCCTTTTGCCTTTGAAGGTAAAGCCAATTATTTTAAAAAACAACGCCCTACTACAACAAAGCCTCCCCTGCCCAAGAGGGCAGCCCAACCCCACGTGGGGAGGCGAATCTCCCGGGGCCACAGCACAGGATCGGCCCACCTCGGGAGAAGCGCCCAGCCCCAATCCCTGCCTGGCGCCGGGCAGAGCGCGAAGAGCTTCGCCTGGGGCGCCCAGCGCAGCTGACAGGTGGGCCCTCCTTCCCGGCAGCAGAGCTCTCACCAAGGTAGTGAGTGCCTCCCCGCCAGACTCTCTGCTCATCCCAAGGCCGCGCCAGAGCCGCACCAGAGCCGTGCGGGCTTGGCAGAGCCAAGAAAGCGAGCCGTGGGTGCGTGCCCGCCTGCCAAGAAAAAGAGCTGGGCCAACCTGAGCTTGGCTTCCTTCCAAAGTCCCTCCAGCGCGAACCCGAAGGGGCCACCAGGAGAGGCTGCCCGAGGCAGTGATAGCGCCCACCCGTCCGCAGACAGGGAGACGAGGTGATGGCAGCACTGCTTCCCTGGCCAGCGGAGAGAGTCCAAAGCCACCCGTCCTTTCCACCCCTCGCCCAGCCCGTCCCCGTCCCCATGCATCTCCCAATGTGCCGGCAGCTCCAAATGCTGCAGCGGAATGGGTATCAGGCAGAGGCGCTGACTCGGTGGGGCTCAGCTTGGAGGAGGATGCGGCACAGGCTGTCCCCTTGCCTCCCTGTCCACGGATGGATGGGCGCTATCACTGTCTCGGGCGGCCTCTCCCGGTGGCCCCTTCGGGTTCGTGCTGGAGGGACTTGGGAAGGAAGCCAAGCTCAGGTCAGCCCGGCTCTTTTGCTTGGCGGGCGGGCCGCACCAGCGGCGCTTTCCCCTCGCCCACGCGACCCACTGACCCGGGAGAGCGAGGCGCCCCCGCCGCCCCCGAGCCGCCGCCGGCGGGGGCCCCGTCCGCGGCCCAGGTGACCGCCTGTCGGCCCAGAGGAGGCGGCGCCCCGGGTGGGCGCCTCGCTCGCCCGGAGATCCCCCCCCCAGGTGGGCTCCCTTGGGCGGGGAGGCTGTCCGCGGTAGGGCCGAAAGGCTTGCCTTTGAGGGAAAGCCAGGGCCTTGGCAGGTCTCCGCGGCACCGGTGCGGAGGAGCCCTGGCTGGCGTGCGGCGCGCCTGCCACGCCAGCGCAAGGAAAAAGAGGGGGGAGCTCCGAAGGCCCCACAAAGCACGCAGGCGCCCAACCGGTAGCACAACTCCACGCAAGCCCCCGCCCCCCCGCCGCAGTTTTGGCCTTAATTTGGGGGGGAGGGGCTTAATTTGATTTTATGCCGATAAAACATGCTGGGCCTTCCTATTGGTGGAGGCTGTATTGTTGGAGAAACATGGTATATAGCACTCTTCTGTATTTTCAAAGACTATTTTTTGATGACTCAGTGGGAAGAATGATTAAAAAAACCCTACTGCTTCTTCTCACCTAAAAAAAAAAAAAAAAAGAACAGAAAACCATGGATGGAATACTAGCAACTCCACCTGGAAAACTCCTGGGAATTGAAATTATCAGTTATTATGGATGTTGGTCTTTTAGAAGAAACATTTACAAAATATAGCTGGATAATTTATCAGCTCCCATTAAATGAAAATAAATCCACACAGAAATAGTCCCACACAGAAGTCCAGCTCTTGCATGAATATGATGGTTACAAAAGCAGACACACAGACAGACAGACAGACAGACAGAGACAGACAGACAGACAGAGTCAGACAGATAGAGTGATTTGACTAGCACAGCCAAATGCAGAGAGATCCCCAACAAGCTAGCCTGAGACACAGATGCTGCTGCTTCCTGTTTATTATTATACTGTATATTTGAATATAATTTACATTGTTCATTGTAGAAGCATTTATTTTCATTGGGAAGTTCATGTCTGAAGAACAGATATGCATCCTAAAAGCAAATTCTTAACATGGCAGTTGATATTTTCTTAGCGAATGTTATATTATAAAACCGCCAAATAATTGCTGCCAGAACACTAGGAAATAAAGGGAGGTTGTAATAATAACCTTAAAATGTCTTCTAATTAAAGCAAAGCTTTAAAAAAAGAATAGGACTTTGGATAGTTCCAACTGTATTCCAAAATTGCTCACCGCAAAGTACCATACTAGATGATGCAACACATACTGTATTTTGAGTAGATTTGTATAATTTGTTCAACAGATTTCCATAATAATAGGAGTGTTTACAACAAAACTTCAATAAAACTATTGCTGTCATTCCTCAATCCTATTCCCAATATAGATTGTAGATCTATTTTCTGATTTCAAACTTCAACAAACATGAACAATATTATGGCCATTTATAGCAAAAAATTACTTAATATGAAAAATACCACTGCTGATGAAAGAATACAAATAATTTTCATATCCTTTAAGCAGATATGACACTTTATATTATCATTACATTGGATGCTTTTCCTCCCACAATGAACTTTAGAAATGAAGCAAAACATTTAATTTTGCTTCATGGAAGTAAAGTCAATCACTTGTGCCATCCACAAATGGACTCTCTTTTACTTATAAATAGAGACACATTTGCGGAATCACAATTTGCTTACTTGGGATTTTATTTGCTGTTTTTTAAAGTTAAAAAATAGCTTCAGATTGTAGATTGATGTTAAAAGTGGGTTCCAAATCTGTTATGAACTCCCATTTTTCTCAAAATTAAGACATGGGAAACCTCATTATATAAAGTTCATAGTCTCTCAAAGTATCAAAACTAGAGCCTGGGGTCACCTACTGAACAGAGGTTCAAGACTGAGAGAAAGAGTTGTCCCAGCCTGTTGAATTTTGCTAGACTACTACTAAATGATGTAGTGTTGGTTGCTAACTTGGATATTTTAAAAGAGTGTTCAAACTGATTTATGACATATAAAGTTATTAATGTTTTATCATGGAGGTAAATCACATCTTAACAAAAAATTTCAGTGAAAATAACAGGAAGATTTTTTTCCTGTTCACAATCTGCTTGTGGATTTCTCATTGGTATCTGTTTAGTTCCCCCCCACCATACACACAAAAAATGTTGAATACGACCTGGGTCTGACCGAACATTGTTCATATTCAAGGAACTACGGGGCTATTTTAATAGTCTTGTAAAGCAAGATCCAAAAAAATAAACATTGTGCTTTATAATCCTTACTCCATTTTCATCTCGCCATACTTTGAGTGAGTCAGATCATACAAAGAAACAGCATGATTTGCCAAGACCACCCAGTCAGTGTCTTGGCTAGCAGGCATTTAAAAGTGGTCTAAATGTGCCATGTTATTCACCTGCTTTACTGTCCCTAGTTTAATTGCAATATATTTATTTAAAGTTTTTTTTTCATGGATTGCATTTGCATTTCCTATTAGGAGAGTGTCTGTGATTATATACACTTTGATATCGGGAAGGCGCTGGGGTAGCTTTGAATTCTTTTAAAAGATAATAGCTTTCTGTGCAGTTTGTATTACCAGATTACCAGGAACGTTTTAGTCCAATTGAGCATAGAAAATATATTACAAATATTTTGATGGCTGGATTTTTAACACATTTCTTTGAACTGTGGCCTTACAGGATGTTCTAAAGTGGTAGGAAAAGTGCTGCTGGACTGGGGATAGCATTCATGAATTTGTCTGAGAATATGTCTCCCTTTATCTCTGTAACATAAATATCTGTAAAATCCATTTACTAAGCCAGCTTCTTTGAGTATTGACCCTATATTATTCAGGAATGTTATTCACTCCATCATCCATGATAGACAACTTGCTTTATGATACAATTCAGAATTTACTAATTAAGATAACTCTGTTTGCAGCAGTTGGGAAAATCATGTTGAACAGCAAAGTACACTTGTAATCAGTTCTACTGGAACTGAGAATTGTAGTAAAGGGTCAACTTCAGAGGGGAGAAAATATGTTCCCTATATTTTCCCCTCCAAGGTTGACTCTAGACATGTTTATGCATAGAGGACACTTCCACCAGAAAGTCTTCAAAGCTTTCATGGTGAGCCTTCACGATGTAGTGGTAACTTTGCAAATCCAGATGGGATTTTATTTCTGAATGAAATATTTTCAGAATGATTTGCAAAGCCCCTCCATCCAGGGCTTAGCTTCACTATATCTTGCAGCAGCAACTCAAAGCACTAATAATTACAGGTTGTTCAGAAGAACCACTTCTTTTCTTCATTTTGAAACTTTAGTAATTAATTTCATACACCAGATAATATATGTAAATATGGAGATCGGGTGTAGGAGTAATTAATAATGATATTTACTTATCTTTTTTTAAAAAAATAGTAAGCATATGGCATCTTTCAATAAACAGTTCAAGCCTTCCATATGTCAGTTGATAAACATGAATATATATCAACGCTGGATGACCTTGGACCAAAGCCGGTCCAGCTGTAGCAATGGAACTTAAGAAACCTCTCTAAAGCTTTCAAGGAGTTTTTTTTCCATTACATTTACCCACTGATGTTGATCTATTCTTGCAATATAAACTCTAATTTGCCAGGAAAAACAGGATATAAAGCTTGAAACTCTTAACATGATTTCTGAAAGGTCCAAATTTGCCAGAATGCCTAAAGTTATACCAAAGTTGATGGTATCAAAAGCCATTAAGAAGCTTAGAAAAACCACCAGGTCCTCACACCACATCTAGTTTCTATATTCCAGCCTCGGTCATCCATCAAAATAATCTCAGGATTACATCCCAACCAAAAACCCAGGATAAATTTAAACAGAAGACAGTTGCATCCAAATCCACTGGGCCCACATCTCTCTTTTTTTTTTTTTTTTTTGAGCCTTTACACCATTTACTCTTTTTGAAGTCCTACCCAAGAATGTTTGAGATGGCCTTGCAGTTACCAGGATCTTCTAGCTCAGGACACCTTTCCAATAAGAACCTTATGACTACTAGCAGCATTATAATCCACTCTGATGAATGAATTAATAAGAACCGTATGACTACTAGCAGCATTATAATCCACTCTGATGAATGAATTAATCACCCCCTTAACCATGGAGTCTGTCCCATCCAAGCCAAACTAATCATTTAGTAAGGACAAGGTATTGGGCAAGACAGTGGTGATCCTCATCTCCACATACATTACGTGCTAAAACTCCATGTCAACAGGACTAGCAGTAACCTCTCTGTCCTGCTCCAACACTGGAGTCCAAATCAAGGCAAATTACATCAGCTTTTTCTGCAAATAATGCAAATAAAGATGACAGAGAAAATGCTATGTAGAACAGGAAAGTCCCAAGGGTGCTTTTTCCAAAAGGCAAACTGGACTTTCTTTGTTTTTCCTTGATGATGTTTCGCTTCTCAGAACTGAAGAAGTTTCTTGCATAAGGAATGAAACAGCTTCAAGCAAGAACAAAGAAAATCCAACTGGCTTTTGAAAAAAGCACCTTTGGGACAACCAGGACCTGGATGACTAAGAATCTCCATAGACAATAGAACAGAAATGCATTGTTGGCTATTCTTTGTGGGTACAAATGCAAGAAAATTAGTGAACACTCATTGTTGCATTCATTGTCAAGGAAAGGATTTCAAATAGGAGTTAAGTTCAACTACATTCCTTATTTGATTGAATCCATCCCGAACATTCCTTCACAGATCATTACCAATCACTTTAATTGCTGCAAATTTAATAAAAGACTGCTGGGAAGGAAGAAACCTTTGGAGATATCCAGACATTCGGAGGGTTCCAGAAATGGATCTTAAGAAAATGTTGGGAGTTCTTCAAATACATTGAAAAACTGCACAAGAGAAGTTATCTAATCTATGCATGGATATGATGTGTAAATTGGGATTTACAAGGATGTGAGTATTGCTGTAACTCTCTTAAGCAGAATTCTAGGTATTTAGCCAGTCTGAAGTGAAACACCTACAGCTTTATCACAGAAATGGAATAACTAAGACTCAATCTTAAGTCTTATGTTGAATGTCCAACAGAATAGACTGGGGTTCACTTCTGAGAAAAAAACCAAAAACTGTGCTGCAAATTAAAGGTCTATCTCAATTTCTTTAGTCAGTGTGAAAATATTGCAAAGAAATGGTCATATTAATAAAATTAATAATTATTACCCTCGCACTGGAATATCCATATTTCTTGCAGATTTAACTACCGCCTCAAATCTGTCCAGGCTTTCTTCTATAGTACAATTTATATTTATTTTACTGAAAGTCTCAGATGCTGCACCAAACACTGACACTTCAGTTGCTCCAGCAGCTATCTACAAAAGGAAACAGAACAGGAAGAAAAAACCCATCATTTTTCTGAAGTAAATGGGAACTATACAATTATAGTATATACATTATTTTAACAGTAGTTCCTGACTTCTGTAGCAAGAATAACCCAAAAGTAGTCTAGCTATAATTAATCAAATTTACATGGAGTCATTCCAAGAGAAAACTAGTCCCAGTTAAGTATCTTAAGATCTAGATAGTCATTACCAATATAGGAACTGCTACTAACTAAAATCTTCTCAGTGGTGTCCAATAACAGACCTCACTTACTGGAAGCAAGGATTCAAAACTAAAGTAGAAAAGACAAGGCGTTATGTTACGCTATTATTTCTTGGCTTTTATTCTGAAAGGTAAGTGGAGATACAGAGTGAACTGAAACTCATTCACAAACTTGGAAAAGACAAGAGTAGTGCAATTTCTGTCACTTGGGGGACCACCAAGCTTAATGTGTGTATCAAAAGGGGGAGGCGTCAGGGAGCTTAAGAAGTAAAATGTGGATCCTGATCATCAGCACCCATTTACCCCCATAATGAAGAAAATAATGGTTGTACTCATTAAAATTGATGACAGAAGACTGAATATTTGGCACTCTCAGGATAAGCCATAATGTAGTTTGTTTATTTTGACTCAATAGCTTGATTGAATACAGGTAGTCCTCAACATACAACCATTAATTTACTGACTATTCAAAGATGCAGTGGCACTGAAAAAAGGTACCTTATGACTGTTTTTCACACTTGCGACCACTGCAGCATCCCCAAGGTCATGTGATCAAAATTGGGACACGCAGCAACTGGCATGTATTTACAATGGTTGCAGTCTCCCAGGGTTACGTGATCATCGCCTTTTGTGACCCTCTGACAAGTATGGGGAAGCCCGATTCACTTAACGATCGTATTACTAACTTAACAACTGCAGTGTTTCACTTAACAATTGTGGCAAGAAATGTTGTAAAATGGGGCAAAACTCATTTAACACAAGTCTTGCTTAGCAATGGACATCTTGGGCTCAATCCTCATTAGTCGAGGATTGCCTATATATATATATAGTAGAGTTTAAAAACCATGCTACAGAAGTTAATGGGGACTAGAGGTCATTATAATTGTTTGATCCAGCCATTGGAATATGATCCTCTTGACTGCAAGTTCTCAGGACTCGGTTTGCGAAAGGAAAAGACATTCCAGCCATTTTCCCAGCAGCATCACAAGTAAGACAGCAATGGTACCACATTGTTCCATGCTGGAATACTTCACCCCACTTCTGCCTGCCTCCTCAGCAGGGACATGAGGATTCTACTGTGAAGAGATTTCTTTAACGCTTGGTACATGTGCTGTCTGCACACTGCAGCAAGCGGGAGATGTGGATAAGCCCCAAATTTGGCACAAGTCACACATTTCCAGGAATCTAAATCCTGATTAATGTATTTTGGATTTAACTTCAAGAATGGAAGCTTTCTGTAATTTTGTTATTTCTAATTATACAATTCTTTAAATGCTTTGGAAGAATTTTTTCCCTTAATTTCTATCAAAAAGAGTGTTCTTTTTTATGTTTACCATAGCTAAGAGCACTAGTTTATTTGTTAACTATTATCCTGACTTTATATTGGGGCTGAAAGAAGGTAACTGGTCCAAACTCTCCCAGTAGGCGTCTGGGGATAAAGGTGGATTCAAACTTGCATCTCCCCAGTCTGTACCATGCTATTTTCATTCTATGCATACAGTACATATACATTCATACATACATACAGCAGAATGGAAACCATGAAGATTAGGAGTAAGGACTGGATAACAGACTCCAGGATATCGTTTTATTCCTTTCATTACTTCTGTATGATCTGCCATCTTTAAAAAAAAAAATCATTTCACAAGGTTATATTATAGTACCTGATGCCTACCTCATGGCATTAATAAAGGAACACAAATAACACAACCCACTTACAAAAACCAGATAATCCAGATAAAATTGAGAAGGTATGTAAGATAATATAGTTAGTATAATTAATATTTGAGCCATGGTGCTGCTGTGATTAGAATGCAGTACTGCAGAGCTAACTCGCTGCTCCCTCCAAGAGTTCGATCCTGAGCGGCTCAAGGTTGACTCAGCCTTCCATCCTTCCCAGGTGGATAAAATGAGAACCTAGATTCTTGGGGGCAATAGGCTGACTCTGTAAACCGCTTAGAGAGGGCTGTAAAGCACATAAGTCTAAGTGCTATTGCTATTGCTAACATTTGTTCTCTTTCTCGATATATTGGTTGTTACGTGGCACTAGGTGTAAGAGCATCTCAGTATATGTTCTTTCTGCACCAACTCAGAAAGCTCAAACTGCCCAAGGAGCTACTGATACAATTCTACAGAGGAATTATTAAGTCTGTCATCTGCACCTCTATAACTGTCTGGTTTGGTTCTGCAACCCAACAAGACAGACACAGACTTCAGAGAGTAATTAGGACTGCAGAAAAAACAATTGCTACCAACCTGCCTTCCACTGAAGACCTGTATACTGCACGAGTCAAAAAGAGGGCTGTGAAAATATTTACAGACACCTCGCATCCTGGACATAAACTATTTCAACTCCTACCTTCAAAACGATGCTATAAAGCAGTGCACACCAGAACAACTAGACACAAGGACAGTTTTTCCGCAAACACCATCACTCTGCTGAACAAATAATTCCCACAACACTGTCAAACTATTTACTAAGTCTGCATTACTATTAGTATTACTATTAATCCTTCCTTTCACCCATCTCCTCCTACTTATTACTGTATGACTGTAACCTTGTTGCTTGTATCTTAACTACTTTTATGGACTGTTTCCTAGTATGATTTGATTGCTTATTGTACCCTATGACTATTATTAAGTGTTGCAAGTGATTCTTGACTCTTCTTTTATGTACACTGAGAGCATATGCGCCAAGACAAATTACTTGTGTATCCAATCACATTTGGCCAATATAGTATTCTATTCTATTCTATTACCTTTTAGTATGCCACAAGAAACTGTGTTGTGAGTAAGATATTGAATTGAGATTTGGGGCGGGCAGTTTGAGTCCTTGCTCAACATGAAGCTGCTTGTTGTCCCTGGACTTGCTCTCAGCCCAAATAAATGACCATATTTTTGTTGTGATGGTAAAAGGAAGTGAGACTCATATGTTTACCATCTTGAGGTTGCAGAGGAAAGACACTATTTGTGCAATCAAAACAAAGCTTTAAACCCTTAATTAAAGAATGTCCCTCATACCACCTAGCATAAGGCAAATCTTTAAAATGAAATGTACTTTATTTGCTGAAATACGAAACCAATGTGACAACATTAGTGCTTTTGAATATTATGAGACTCCTGGAAATATGGTTAAAAGGCTAAATATAAAGTACAATTCAAGCACCATGAACCTTAATAGTTTTGAATAGATTTTGTACAACAAATTTTATTCCTAATAATTTTTCTTGAGAGTAACGTCTTATTTTAACATTAATGTTTCTGCAATCCCTGTACGAAATGCAATTGGATACTTAAGCCATACACATTCCAGCGGCACCCGTTTATCATTCTTGGCAATTTCAATTATAGGTGTGGGATTCTGTTTTACATGGCACATTGCTACTGCAAACCCTTTACTTCTTCTGGCTGTTTTAACTAAAAAATATCATTTCCAAAAAAAACATTTGTAAAGAAGTGGTAAAAATTCAAAAATACCTTTAAGAAAGAAAAGATGGAAAAGTAACTAGGTATAATTTTATGATCTAAGAAAAAGCTGATCTAAGGGGATACAATTAGGATCATGCTTCACCGGCAAGCAATGTGACCTTAGTATGTAAACAAATTTAATGCAAACATCACACTGTTGCATTATACATGCAGCACTGAAATAGAAACAAAATGAGATTGTTTTCCACCCCTTATATATGGTCAACCTAGACCAAATTTGCTACTGAAGGAGCCTCACTGGGGGAAAAAAAGAAATTAAGAAAACATTTTTAAAAACTAAGGAAGTGAAAAGAGTAGTTTATGGTGGCCTTAAATATTCCTTGAAGGAAAGTAAGTATCAGAATACTATATTATGCTATAAAATGACAATAAGAAAAATCCAAAATGATTTTTTAAAGAACACAAGGGATGCCTATTAGTATAGGCAATTTAACAGATTTTGTTAACGCTAACATAAGATAGACAGATAGACAGATAGATAGATGTACATACACACACAGTATGTATGTGTGTGTGTATATATATACATACACATAGTGTGTGTGTATGTGCACATACACACATACATACACACACATAGTTTGTGCATATATATATATATATTACTGAAAGTTTTAAAAACAAAAATTAATACAAAGATTCAAATGGAAAAAAGAAAATGAAATAAAAGAAAAATTGCATAAAAAGAAGAAAAAAGCTAAAAGAGAAATAAAAAAGAACGAAGAAAGATATAAAGAAGTGGCTTCTGTTCTTCTTTAACAGCAGTTATAAATGCAATTGTAGATTTACCTCTTTCTCTAACATTACATTGTGACTCTCTTCTTTCTACAACCTTGCCTATGTAATCATCAAAACCATAGAGCATAAGTACATTTTTTTCTGTTTTATGCAAAATGTCCATAAGGGGTTTCCAGTCAGTGATAAATGTACTGTAGATATTGCCTTTTCTCTAATCAAATAGGTCAATTAGGCCACCTCAGGAAAATCTATCATCTTCACCAACTATATCTCTGTTGTTGTTCATATTGCCAAATCTTTCCATCTTTGTGTGTCCAATAATCTTGCTGTGTTGTCATATATAAAACAAAGACTTTTTTCCAACTGTTTATCAAAAACTGTTTATTTTTTCAGTTGTATATTAATCTTTAAAATCTTCCAAATTGGTGTTTGCATTTGAATCTCAAATCTAGTTTTAATGAGAGTTAATTCTCTTCTCTGTTTTTCTAAGATTGTCAGTATGAGGTGTCATGAGTTTGCTAGAAGGACCATGCTGCAGTTTGTCCCCAAATAAGTGTAGGTGTTATTAATCTTCCATCACTACCATTTCATGTCTCTTTAAAAGCTCTGCATATTTGCATTTGGAAGGCATTGCCCACATCCTCCCTTGGTTGAGGAGGGCAAGGAGGCATTAACAACAGTATTGCATTTGTTTTTAATCCAGATTCTCTCTACAGTATTGCCAGATTCATTCATTTGGATTTCTGGGCAAATATATTTTAATGTTTTAATTCCCAGTGCAATAACTATCTATTTCTGTTGCTTCTGGTCCTTTTGAACAAATAGTTTCATGCAATTACTCTATTCTAATTATAGAAATCATCCCACACAAGATATCCCTGTCTCCATTTTAACTATGAAATCATATCTGCTTTTCTGTATGCTGATACAAGCTCATTTTATTCATTTCCCATGTTTTGAACTATTATAGAAAATGGCAATTATAAACCAAGGTTCTTACTACATATGAATAGCTCTTATTTTTATTGCAGAAGCTGCAGGCAGGAGTGAGTGATCTGCTTTGTGAATTCAGGCTATCAATAGCATTAACTTTTAATCACACCATTTTCCCAAAGAAATTCATGTTTCATTTCAGAGGCTGCTGCTTGCCTAGTAGACAGGAAGATTCTATAAAGAAATCCAAATTTCCTGCAACAGATATAATATCAGTGGGATGTCCCAAAAGTGCTTTTTCAAAAGGCAACTGGACTTTGTTTTTCCTTGAAGATGTTTTGTTCTTTTCCAGAAATGAAAAAGCTTCTTGAATGAGAAGTGAAATGTCTTCAAGGAAAAACAAGGTCCAGTTGCCTTTTGAAAAAGTACCTTTGAGACAACCATGACCTGGATGACAAAAGGTCTCCATAGATATTTACTAATGAGATGTTTCTGTGGAGAAGCATGTTCACTGATTTCCCAAAGGCAACTGGACTTGTTTTTACTTGAAGCCATTTTGGTTCTCCTCCAAGATGCTTCTTCAGTTCTGCCTTTTGCCTACTTTTGGGATAACTATGACCTGGATGACTGAGAATCTCCATAGACATTCACTGATTTCTTCTCTCCACAACATACATGCACAAAGCATGATTGGAGTAGTAGCTTCAAGACAGAATTAAGGGGGAAAATCCATTCTTTCAAGGGACTGTTTTATCTCCCACAAACATAAGCATTTATTCCATTTCTGAAGATCCAAGTCTCAATCCAACAAAACGCCTGTACTTATGTGTTTTTTTAAATCAAACAGCAGCCTTGGATGAAAACAGTTTTCATCAGGATGACAACATACAATGAAAACTCACATACACTCCTTTTTTTCCTCTTAAGATACTGTCTGGAAAAAACATTAGAGAGACATTTTGATTCAGACTATGCTGCCCTGTTATAATGTATAATTTGGCCCTAAATTAAAGAGAGCCATTCCATGAAGTAATGCCTCATATTTGCTTTAAGGTCAATTTATAAGATCACATGAAAATCCCCTTTACATTAACTTAAAGCCCACAACCAGATGTGCCACCTGAAGCTGTTTGAATATCACTACATTGTGGTGGTGATGTGGATATCCTGGTCACATTCTACTGTCCACTAACCCTGACCTCAACACACAGAGGATTTTTAAAGTAGTTTCCTACAGTTACAATGAATACCCATGTGCAGTTATCTTATATTCTGCCTCCCAACAAAAGAAGCACAAAATATTGCAATGCATCACTGTGCATTTTTCTCTAACCTTTCAGAAGTCAACAGAGAAATAACGGCAACATGTTGGCTACAGGATTAAGTCTGCACCACCTAGCATTAAAAAGGAAAAATCAAATGGGAATATCTTTTGCAAAGACTAATTTTTACTTTCTTTCCATTAACACATTTATCCAGAAACAGTAGTAATTCTTCATAGAAATTATGACTCCAATATAGTTTGACCTCTCTAATAAATATATCTATCTGGATTATAAACAAGCAATGTGCCCAAGCCATTAGAGTTTGCCTAAGGGCAAAGAAATTGTCATTGGTAAACCAATCAAGACTTAGCATATAACAACTCCAATAACTATAGAAAAACAGGACAGGGCGGAAATGAGAAGCAGTATAGGGAAGCTAAATAGAGAACTAATGGCCCACAAAGAGCATGTGGAGAAATTTCACAGTGCAAGAAATACTGGCAATGTTGAGTATTGATAAGTAATGCTCATTCCATCAGTTCTTTTACCTACCTGAGGTACCCATTTTGAAGAAACAAAGCTTGTCACTTCTATGACAGACAAGCCAGTTTGGGAAAGTTGGTCGATTAACTCAATTTTCACATCTGTAGGAAGTATAGCCTGCAAATTGGAAGAAATATCATTTCTATACAGCACAATGCCATATGTTAAAAACATCTTAGATCTGCACACAAAACTATTTATAATGCAATAAAATAAAATGTAAAAATCACTAGTGATGTTTTAGGTTATTGGGCCCAGATGCTCTTTTCTTAGTCAAAAGGAAACTAACACACATCCCCAGGAAATAAGTTGTAATACGCACTACTGTTGGCTCTTCCTCAGAGTCTGCAATATCTGTTTAATACAAGTGACACGGTCAGATGGAATAAAGACTATGGATAGCACATGTTTGGGAATACAGAACATATTTTTCTGACTATTACAGTAACTGGCATTGCACCAACCAGATCAAAGTAGAAAGTAAGACTGTCCCAAGAGCTTACAATTTAAAGCCTCCGAGGCTAAGAGAAAGACAAGGATGGAAATGTAATGCATTTATGATAGAAGAAACATGAGAAAATCATTTAGTCACAAAGTAAGACAAAAGTCAGAAAGCTGTTGTCAGTATTTCCATTGTCATGGAAATAGGGACCTCTCCTTCTACCAATGAACATTCCATCCTTTGCTAAGTAACTTCCCTCTTCCTGCCTTCTCAAATATATTCCAGAAATGTTATATGGAGTGGCTATGGAAGAAAAAGCACCACTTCCTTAATTTATATAATTTATATAACCACTGATGAAGAAGAGATTGATGATAACATAGTGATATTGCAAATGTATGCGCTGGTTTATCTGCTTGTACTTGTGGTAAAATGTATCACTGAAACACTGCAAGACATCATTTTATATGTAGATACAACTACGGATAACTTCATGGGCACATATAAGATGTATGTACTTATTTATTTAAATTAGATTTTTATCTCCATTAATGTATTACTTTATAAGTGAATAAAGGTGGCAAATATATCTCTGTCCTATTTTCACCACAACTACAATCCTGTGAGGTGGGTTGGGCTGAGACAGCATGACTGGCCAAAGTCACTCAGCCAGCTTTCATGCCTAAGAGAGGACTAGAATTTACAGTCTCCTGGTTTCTAGGCCAGCACCTTAATCATTATACCAAACTGGCTCTTCTGTTCATCAAACTTCCAAAATTCTTCTGTCAAAACAAAAGCAGTTTGCATTGCCTTCTTCTAGGATGTTTTTCCATTTTTCAGTCCACCTACAAGCTTTATCATCTCCCATCCAAGTACCAACCAGGCCCCAACCCTACTTAGCTTTTTGTGATCAGCTCTTGTTGACTAAGTGCTTCTGCTTAATTATGCAAACATCACCAATTGCCCAATGACTTTTGTCACATCTGTATAATTTGGGGTAGCTCCCATCCCAAGGCTATGCTTTTCATATGTAAACATTTCATGAGCTGCAAAGCATATGCTTCTAAATGGCAACATTCCAGATAACAGGTCAGGTGGATGAAGGAGGCAGGGAGAGAGATCAAATCACATGGAAGGAGACGGTCCACAGGTCTTTCTCACTTAATGAGGAACTTTTTCTTTCTTACAAATTAAATGGGGAAAACCCATACGCTGAGCACCAGCTAAGTGACAAACATACACACTGAAGCTATATGGAATGTCACCAAAGAGAAATGGCTTCCATATGGATTGAGGCTTGTAAAGACATTTTGTGAGGTTCTCTCAATTAATATAATCTATCAAGAGTCCTCTTCTTAATATAAAGTTGCTATTGTACAGTATATTGTACTACTAATTGATTTCATAGTGATGCTATTAAAAAATATAACCATTTCAATGAGATGAAATAATCTCATTGCTTTTCCTTTTGCCATAGTTAGTCATATTGTGTTGATATTTTAAAGAGGAAAGTTTTTGAAGACAATATGATTGCAACAGCTACGATATTACTACAGTAAGTACTAAGAAAATGCTTACAGAAAGTTATTAATTAATTAATCTTAAATTTTAAAACATCACAAAAGAGGGAGATTGAGATCTAAACTCATGTGCCTTTTATATATTGTTATATACATTTAATGGCATGATCAACTGTCTGGGCTTAATTAATATAGTACTGTCTTCCTCAAAGGCTCACTATCCCCATTATTAACATACCTTTTCATTCTGTAATCCATCTCTTGGACCAACTTCCACTATTTTAACAAACTCAGGAAAGCCACTTGTAAGCAATTCCTGAAACATAATATGAAAGATTTGTTAGCACGTAAAAGATTATAATTTAATCTACGCTAAGGCTTCCCTCTTTAGGGCTTTGCCTACAGCTTGTTTTCATACTAGAAACAGGTTCAGGACTGTGAAAGAGGGAACAATGACAATTATCTTAAAGAATCTTTGAGGAATGTCTTTTCATCATCATGGAAATGTTTCCTTGCAGATTAAGATCAAATAGACAGGATTCTAAAACATGATAGCCTTTTTCAACAAATGGTGAAGCTTAACTCTGCTCTTATGAGAAAATAAGAAGAGGATCGACTTGATCACAGCCAGATCCTCCTAACATAACATTTACATTTTCAAGAAACTGATTTTCATCTAGTTTGGGAATAATTTATATCGGCAACTAGCAACATTTGCATAAAATCTGTATTCCAGATGCTAATCCTGTGATCAAAGGAGAGTAAAGAAGAAATATGGTTTTAGAAATGTAATCTTCCTTGGAAGGCAATTTGGAAAGAAGGTTTTTCCGCCATTCATTCTTACCAACGCTTTCTAAACAAAACAAATTAGTTACCAATCAAGGCATATTTTATACAACTATGTAAGTGTGTGTGTGTGTGTGTGTGTGTGCCAGAGAGATATGGTAATGACTAATAGCACTGAATGGGATAAAACTAGACTTTTAGAGCCAGCTTTTGTATTTCTGAGCAATATTTTTGTCATTAATTGATATAAACTGAGGGTGATTTCATATACTTACATTCTTTTACATCCCCCAAAAAATCAGCATGAAATTGTGCTGGCATTAATTAGTGGCTTAGTGTTAAAAAGCAGCCTTAATTATTGACCAAATAAATAAATGTTCAGATGTCCCAAAAGATGCTTGCTCATCCCTTTGGTAGACATAATCTAGTTATGGCAAAGTTAAGATCTCTAACTATTCAATACAGAAGTACAGTATAATCAAAACCTGCCAAATCACAGGACTGTTGTTTAGTCACAACTTGCAGGACACAAAATCAGTAAGCTAAAAACCGAATTATTGTCTTGCTATGATTCTATAATGATGATCAATCAGATTGTAATGATAAGCAGAACATGAGTATTCAGTTCAAAGTTTCTGCCTTAATATCTAAAACACTTTACAAGTAGTCCTCAGCTGACAGCCACAATCAGAGCCAGAACTTCCATCACTAAGTGATGTAGTCTTTAGTTGAATTGCACTAGATTTTATAACATTTTTTTGTCATAGTCATTAAGCAAATCACTCAGTTGTTAAGCAAATTTGGCTTTCCCCATTGACTTTGCTTGTCAGAATCCCCATGGGAACGTCACAAATGGGGACCATCGGACCCGGAGATGCTGCAACCCTCATAAATACATGCTAGTTGCCAAACAATTGACTTTTGAAGGAGGGGGTAGGGTGAAACAATTCATTTACCTTTCATCTCTGTTAACACCATAAGAAACAGAACATAGGAAATATCTGACTACGGGCATCGTCTGGCCTACAAACGTTTTATGACATCAGGGTGGACCTACACTTGCTGAATATATAAGCCCATTTCAAAGCAAAGACAAAGCTCTCTTTGGCTAAATAAAGGTAAAGAGTAAAACTTTCTCTGTCCAGTCATGTCCAAATCCAGGGGGGGGGGGTCGCTCATCTTCATTTCTTAGCCAGCAGAAATGAAGCCAGCATTGTCTTGGGAGCCAGCATTGTCTGAAGACATTTCTGTGGTTATGTACCATCTCCTCCAATTTAGAAAGCACTTCATTATTATTAATGAAAGACCTTTTCTCAGAGAGGTTTTGCAAGACCATCAAATGTTTGATCTTACAAGGCAAATGGCATACGTGTGGTATAAATGCCTCTGTGAGAAATGGGGGTAACATCTCAGGCCTAGTCAGAATGTGGTTATAATTTTACATCATGTGTCAAATCTGTGAATGATCACAGCTATATGACAGCACCCACCCACCAGCATACATGGAGAAGTGAATATCACTACTATATTATTGTATAATATATTACAAGTTATCTTTTGTGGAAAATCTTAATGTGCTGTTTCAATTGCTCACACATGGCTATCAGATGGCTTGGTTGTTCTTCATTGCCATTTACGTAATGATATTTCTTTTTTCTCCTAGACCAGGCCAAACTTCACTGTATTATTTTCCTACCCCTCACAACAGTTGTACAGAAAAGATAGCTAAAAACTAGAATACAAAAGATTAAACCTCCCCACATCCTGTGATCATGAAACTGATTGGGCCTCTTATATTTACTTTTGAATGAAAGAAAAGCAAGAGGAGACTTGATCCTACATGTTTAATTTAATGCAGGGGTGGGCAATTTTATGACCTATGGACTTCAAATCCCAGAATTCCTGAGCCCATGTAATCTTGACTTTGTGATAAATATCTGGTGTTCAACTTAGTAAAGATGGGTTTATGTGGATCCTTTAGAGCTCTTTATCCATTTCAGCGCAATCACCATGGTTACAATAGCAGCCATTTAAAGTAAGTTCTAGAGCTCTGATGAAACTGTGATAAAGGGACTTCTCAAGTGAAACATCTTCCAAATGTGTTGAAAATTCCCAATTTATAATTTGCAAAATTCCCAGGCAGACTAAGATGCATTTTTTGAATTATTTCACCCCAATAAAAAAAAGCAAAAGATAGTGCAATGCTTAGCACAAGAACAGGAAATAAGAAAGGAATTCAGAAAAAGAAATCAAATTTCAGTTAACATGTTATAGTTCTATTTATTGGTACATGTAAACCGTTTACACCGGAGTTGGCAACTTTTTTCAGCAAGGGATCACGCTATCATGCTGATATTTATTTTCCTTCAGGGTAGATACAGTAACATTACAAAATGAAAAGTAAAAAAGGGGGGAGGGTATTTGGGGGGTGATCTGAATGTCAGAGTAAGGTGAACATGTACAACTTTTTGTTATTTATTTTAGCAAACCGCCATCCCTAACAAATATGTCCCTAACAATCAGTGGCTTTAATATAAACAGCTTAACCTGAAACTACTCCAGGGGCCTTGCAATCTCTGATTCACACTGATTCAGACTTCCCATTTTAATTTAACCCAGAAATTTAAATTCCATGAACTGGCAACATGGAACAGTGAAATATTAAGTGGAAAAAGATTTACTATACTGATGTATACTGTAACAGGGAATGATCAACAGGGATTGTCAACCATCACAAAGATGACAGATCATATAAAACAAAAGGATAAGCTTTAAATTGGAGTTACGGGTCAGGGAAGGCCTTAGGTAAGACTGGAAGTGTTGTCTACGGGATATTTAATGAATAAAAGCTGGGTATATTTGCACAGCATTAAACCAGAATACCTATAAAAAGGCACAATTTTTTCAGCCAGCAGAAAGAGTATATCCAACTTTGGAATTAAATAGAGAGCAAAGAGGGTCAGATATGGCCATACAATTATTTAAACACAAAAAGCAACACCTTGGGAATTAAAATTCACTTTTTGGTAGTCTGAATCAAATTTAGCAACATTTCTACCTGCCCTAAAAATGACTTCTCAGGTCAATTTGAAAGTTTAGTCGGGAAGAGGGAATTATCCTTAGTTCAGTATTTGAAATAGCCAAATCAGTAGTTCTCATTAGTAACGTTAATCATCAAATAGTATCCCAAGAGTTATTTCAGTACTTGTCAACATAGTTCTATTTACTTCAAGGGTCAGAAAGCAATGGAGAAATATATATTACCATTAAAAACACAGAAAAAAATATGCGAGAGAGGGATATTCAAAAATTCATTTTGCCCACAGTCTTCTCACAGTCAAAAATGGTCTTGTTCTACTGTTATGCCTATTGGTAAAGAAACAAATATTACAAAAATACTATTAATCCCCAGCGCTCCAAAGGAAACTGATTTCTGATGTAATATTTCCAGCATTTCTCGGCATTTAGAAAAAAATGGAACAGCAAAAATCAATTGGTATAGTGGTTAAGGCACAGGATTAGTAAACAAAAGCTTTAAATTCTAGACCTGGCCTTAGAAAAAAAAAGCCACTGGTTGATTTGGGGTCAGTCATTCTCTCTCGGCCCTAGAAAAAAAGACAAGGTCAAACCACTTTTAAAAATCTTGCCAAGAAAACTTCACAGACTTGCCCAGTTTTCAGGAGTCAACACTTACTTGAAGACTTTAAAAAAATGTAACAATGCCTAGAACATTAAAATAGCAGGGATTTATTTATTTATTTATAGCCTGCCTTATTATTATTTCATGAGCCATGGTGGCACAGTGGTTAGAATCCAGTAGTTGAAGGCTAATTCTGCTGACTGCCAGGAGTTCAATCCTCACTGACTCAGTCTTCCATCCTTCTGAGGTCGATAAAATGAGGACCCCGATTGTTGGGGGCAATATGCTGACTCTGTAAACTGCTTAGAGAGTGCTGTGTAAAGCAGTGATCCCCAACCTTTTTATGCCGTGGCCGGTACCGGCATCAGCTGGCGCCGCGTGGCCGGTGCCGGCATCAGCTGGGCGCCGCCATCTTTTTGATGAAAAAGTGCTTCGGTGACCTCACGGAAGCACTTTTTCATCAAAAGATAAGCGCAGCGCTCGGTGAGCTTTCCGGGTAGAAATGGCTTTCTGCCGGAAAAGCTCACGAAGCGCTGGCGCCGCCATCTTTTTGATGAAAAAGTGCTTCGGTGAGCTTTCTACCGGAAAAGCTCACGGAAGCACTTTTCATCAAAAAGATGGCGTGCCCAGCAACCAGCGCCCGGTAGGACTTGTTCGCGGATCGGTCCGGTCCCGGACCGGTGGTTGGGGACCCCTGCTGTAAAGCACTGTGAAGCAGTATGTGCTATTGATATTTACAAATAACTCAAGACAGCGAACATACCCACCTTCCTCCTCCTTCTCCTTTTAAACTCTCAATTTTATTTATAGTATGCATTTACCTTCAAAAAATTCAAAGGAGCAAGATTTAAAATATAAACATAAAAACATCAACAAGTCAACTCTAGAGTAAAATTTATTCGGTGCACCCAGGTCCCTTACAGTTAAAATTAAAAGGTAAAGATATTTTTTAAAAACTGGCAACAAAACCTTACAACTGTTAACTGTTCCTTCAGTATATTAACATGTCTTCCTAAATTTGATCCAACAAAAATGCATGATTATAAAAAATAATAATGAAAGGTTATTAAATCTGATATAGCTCTGTGAAGTGGTAAGTACTATGAGTAAATTGTGTTGAATATCAGAAAGAAAGGGGTTTACATAAAAAGCTAAGGGCCTGGAGCATTTTCCATTTATCAAGTGTTGGCAAAAAAAACCAAAACAGAAAAGTTAATATAAAATCTTCTCTCCTCAAAAATGCCTCCTTCCAATCCAAAAGCACCTCTGGATTCCCATCCTCCTCAGATGCCACACAATTCGAACAAGAGGGAAAAAGCTTAAGATGTTGTCTGCCAAATATACTAATCGAAATATTTAATTTCTGCTTCTCTCCCTCAACTTATACAGTGATTAAAACATGGGTTTATAATAGAAAATGCTGCTAACCTTTAATCATGGAATTACAGCCTTCTTAAATTTATATCAGCTGTAAGCAAATCAGCCATACATACGAAGAAAGAGAGAGGGGAAACATTGCTAATAACTTCCCTCTCTCCTGGAACTAGAATTCAGAAACATTAGCAGACCTCTTAGTTTTCTCTACATTCAGGAAATGCCGCCCTGTTTGCTGTTCAACTCATAAGCCAATGCAGCAATCTACTAGGAGAAAGCCCAGTATTCTGCAGATGGCACATATTTGTTGCATAAGTAACCAGAACACTCACCTGTTTGAAGTTGTATGGCATTATAGATCTCAAGAGTCTCTTTTAGCTTAGTTTCATCATAATTGCGTTACATATCAGCAATAGACATTTTCATTCCCAAGACTGATACTGCAATTCAGTTTTGGCTTGAATCAACCTCAGCACATGGCTATGGAAAGGCTGCGCTTGCATGATTACCCCTAGAAAATATATGTCTGACTGCAACATTAAGTTCATTTGCCTAAGGAGAAAAAGGCACTCTGGAATCCACTCAGCCCCAAGAGGCACTTCTTTAAACTCAATGCCGACCAGTGAATCAACAAATAACCCAGCATGTGTGAATCAGCGTTTAGTAGGTTCAGCTCATTTGACTCCACATTGAGTACCAGTTCACAACAACATTATAAAGAATGGGGATAGGATAGGATAGGATAGGATAGGATAGGATAGGATAGGATAGGATAGGATAGGGTGTAGAATAAAATATTCTTTATTGGTCAAGTGTGATTGGACACACCAGGAATAAATAAATGTTTCAACATTCCTCACAGAATGGCATAATAACCATGTCTTACACCATGAGTGGTAGTTCAGAAACTGCCCTACTCCATGCCAAGGCTGGCTTATTTATTTGACACGCTGCACTCACTGGGTCTCTAGGGTACCAGGTAAAGGGTCTCTCTTAGGCATACTTGAAGATGCATTACAGAGACATATCCTCTTCCATAATTCATGCTTGGGTCTTAAAAGAAGTTCAGGCCAAAGTTATAAGAAATCAGATAAACAGCTCCAAGAGAGCTTCATACTTCAAGTTCAAAGGAACTGCCATAAATAACTGAGAATGTTTATGAAGAGACAATATTTTGCAATAAGGCAAAATAGCAAACAAAGCTGTGTAGTCAGTGTCTCCTGAGTGAACATCCATATCCTCAAATTGAACTTTTTTTTTTTATCAATTGCTTTTTAAAAAAAGGCTTTGATTCCTTAATAGCGGAGAGTCCATTTAGACCATTTTCAATGCAATTCCTACCCAAAATGTATTACTATTTGAGAATGTAGCACAAACAACCACAATGATCTCAGGGATAGTGGTTTCCAACATAAGACAATTGGGGGAGGGGGGTTAATAATATGGAGAAATGCCTTTTCTTAACAGGAATTCCCCTCAAGAGTAATCCATTGGTAATTAATTGTCCTTATTTTATCAAAATAAAATAAATAAAATAAAATAAAATTTTGATCAATGAGCAAAAGTTACACATACATAGCCTAGGTGGTATAACTTAGCAAAAATTAATACCGAACATAGAATTATAAAACAAATTACCTCAAATGCATTTTTTTTCTTCTCCACATTTTTCTTCTTTAATTTTCTACCACACTACTCAACATTTAGATACACACTATGTGTATCTTGGTTCAAAATCAACGCCATCATAGATCTAGTGAATGTAAACCAAAATGGAACTAGGTTGGCCCAAAAAACTGATTGTGACATATAAGGAGAATGCTGGAACAACAACAAAAAAACCCTTTGTATAATGTATAGCTGTATAATCTTCCTAGATATATCTATGGTGAACTAAAAAAGAGGAATAATCCAACCAAAGAAGATTCAGCAGTAACATTAAACAGAAAAATAGGCAAATGTATACTCTGAAGAAATTGAGTGAATTCCATGTAAAATGAAATAATAGAAAGTTTAAAACAGTGTAAAAGCAAACTGCACAGAAAGCAAATAGCAAGCCTGTGAATAAGAACATGATGGAAACTATATGGCAAAAAATAGCTCAAAAGATCTAAGACTTTTAGAAACCTAAAATTAAAACCATACTTTTTTGGGAAATCTTATCCTAATGAACAGATTGCCAGAAGTAATAATGGTTTCTAAAATCCATTAGAGCAAAACACTTCCGAAATAATAGAATACTCCAAGGGATATTTACGAATCTAAATACTACTTAATTTGGAAAATTAAAATAATAAAGCCTTCCAAGACTGAAACTTATCAGGAATGTGTATATAAGAGGAAGCAGATTTTCCTCTGATGTTCAGGATTTATCTCTTCTTCACCTCCTCATATACCAGGAAAAAACTTCAAAGTCCTAAGGGTGTTTTCACACACTGTATTTTTAGATACATTTAAAAAGTACATGTCTAAATATTTAAGAAGCAAACATGATGGAGATGTATTTTATGTGAGGATGATGAATCAAACACTAAGAGTCAGAACTGGCTTCAGGTCACATTATACATTTAATGGCAATCCTAAATTGTTTTTTTTAAATGTACATAATCAACTTTATGCATCTATCTGTACAATCAACCTGAAAGCTGCAGAGATGGGCTTTTCATTCTGAAAAGAGAGGAAAAAATATTTCCCCGTTCTAATCCACTTCTATGCAATGCATATGGCAAGGTTACAGGTCTAATGGAAGTTATGAACAAATGCTTTCATTTTGTTTTCCCTTTTTCTTTCCTCGTAGGAAATAGAGAAAATGAGGTTTGAAATTAATTCCTAGAATCTTTCTAGGTCAAGGCAAAATAGTTCAGCAAACACCCAGGCATTTCTTTTCACCAAATTACCTCTAAGGAAATCCATTATGGTATTTGTTCACGCTACCTTTAATTCTGAAAGAAGTGTATAACCAGGATAACTTGTTTAACCTTGTTCTGGTTATCCAAGTGGTCAACCTTCAAATTTAGTATTTTAACAATGCCATTTACAGAATTCTCTATCATACTAAGAATAACTATACAGGTCTATTTTATATGATTAGGCTTTTTTCCACACTATTCTTTAAACAAGTAGAAACGAAGCATGAATGCAAGGGCTACCCACTGATACTTCACTTATTCCAGTACACACACACACACACACACACACACAAGAGAGAGAGAGAGAGAGAGAGAGAGAAGAGAGAGAGAGAGAGTCAAATGCATTTTCGTAGTCAATGACAGCCATGCCCAGAGGCCTTTCAATGATTTGCTGAACAATCTGGATGTGATCCATTGTGCTGTAGCCATTTCTGAACCCTGCTTGCTCCTTTGGTTGTGCATCATTTAATGTTCGCAATATTCTTTTTGCTATTATCTTGGTGAAAACCTTGTAGATGGCTTATTGGGCGATGGTTCTTTATACCATCTTGGGCCCCTTTCTTGTATATAAGAATCACTTCAGCATTTTTCCGTGCATCGGGTATTTTTTTTCTTCTCTGAGGCATCTCAAGTAAAGATTTGCAAGTATCTTGTGTAAACTGTGACCACTAGTTTATATAAACTTACTACAATCAACATATGAAAAAACAATGGCAACAATTTGCCTTAATGATCTTAAAGTAGAAATCAACATAGGACAAGATGTATGCCAACGGGATACAATATCACCTATCCATTTCTCAGTCTGTCTTGAAGAACTATTTTGCTAACTAGTCTGGACAAAAGATAAAATACAAATCAATGGTGCCTACTTAACCACTTAAGATTTGCAGATGATGGTGTTCTCTTCTCACAAGACCCAGAGGAGTTACAAAGACACATACAAGAGCTGCACAAAGCAAAACAATCATTTGGCTTAAAAATAAACCTGAAAAAGAGCCAGGTTATGTTTAATAAATTCACTAAAGAAAGAAAAAAATTATATCTGGAGAAGAACTAGATGTAGTAGACCACTACATATACCTTGGCCAACAGACCTCAATGGAAGATGATACATTAAAGAAAAATTGAACAGTGTATTAAATGCAGTTGGCAGATATTTGGCAAGCTTAGCATAATTTTCAAGAACAACCTGCCCCTATACCTGAAGAGAAAGGTTTTTGATCAGTGTGTGCCACCTGCTCTAACGTATGCCAGGGAAACATGGACACGAACCTCACAATTGATACAAAAGCTACAAGTAGTAAAAAGAGCCATGGAAAGATACATGCTTGGCATTAAAAGACAAGATAGAAAGACCTGCACATGGATTAGACAACAAACATAAGTATATTATCAAGACAGTGAAAGAACTAAAATGGAAATAGGCTGGTCACATAGCAAGAACTGACAGCAGGTAGACCAAGGCAGTCATTGAATGGATCCCAGTTGATAAAAAGTGTCCACAAAAGAGACCTAAAACAAGATGGATTGTCAACATCAGCAAGTATTGTGGGCCCACTTGGCAAAAGAAAGCTCAGGAACGTATAGGTTGGAAACACGCGAAAAAGGCCTTCATCCTACAGTAGATAGATAATGGCTAAGATGCTGATGATAATGATTATGATGCATATTTTAGTCATTGAAAAAAAATATTGTTATTAAAAAAACCATTTACTTAGATTTACAGATGACAGTGTGTCTCCAGCAGAGTTTTTATTCTGTGTATCTTCAGGATTGAGATGATACACTGTGTTCACTATATGAGTATTAAATTAATCCCTACCTTAAAGAATTTAAATGAGCTTTATGAACTGGTTTCAAGCAGTAGTATTAATCTGGTATATTTGATTCCTCCAGCATGAGATATCAATAAATGGATTTCTAACATTAGAACTGTGGTTATTTTTTATTTATAATTGAATATCACTGAGTTTATTTCATTTAATTAAATTCTGAGGCCATTCAAGTAATATTTTATTTTATTTAGCTTCATAATGTCCAAATACTTATGTTACTTTAGCACCTAATATTATGTATCTTCATAAATCATATCTTTATCCTGTAAAAGTTGCGAAATGAACAGATGAGAAATGACCAGGAGTGGAATAAGACACTTGGGAGTTCTTTTTTCTCTCTGGATGTGAAAGCAAGAAACCACAACGATACTCAAATCAAATTCTTCTAAATGCCTGTTTCTTCTTTTTGGCCACTCATTTCTACTGAGTCATGATGGAAACTGAGACAAAGTACTACAAACAATTGATTAAAAGGAGATAGGTGTTTTTGCTGGCTCATAATCTCCAGAAGAAAAACATTGTGGATAGCAAGGGCCAAGTGAGCAACATGTAACACTTCAGAAGCAGATGGACTACAATTCCCAGCAACCTGCCACCATGGCCACTGGTGAAAAATGACAATAGCTGAAGACATCTCAAGGCCTTCAGGCTCCCTGTCCCCTGCTCTAGTGGATGAGGTTCAGTTGACTGAGTTTCATGTTTAATGAAATAATAATAATATCAATAAAACGGGGAAGTAAAGAAGATAGTGAAAAGGAATAAATAATATTACAGCCACACTCTAGACAGAACTGCAAGAATTAGGTGTTCAGTAGAATAATGTCAACAAAGGAAAAAAACTAACCCTACGTCTAGTTGTAATAAAATTAAAATAACATAAAATAAATGAAATAATAATAAAATGAACTAAAAATATATAATAAAATATAACTAATGTTAAGCACTCCTGTCCCCTGAAGCATACCAGGGCTGGCTTAGCAGAAAATAATAAGAGGACTGGGCAGGTATGCTTTCTCCTTCTGAAGCAAGGATGAAAAGCCCTGGGCACCTGAAGGCCATTCCAACCTTCTCAGGGACCCTCTGACTGCCCTCCCTGCCTGAGTGGCAGCTGGTCAGCCAGAATCCCCGAGTGCTCTCCCCCCTTCCCCTGCGTGGGGCTAGAGCTGCGGCTTCCGCCACCCGGGTACCTGCCCAGGCTGTTGCAGAACAGTCGGCTGCTGGGCTGCTTCGCCGATCCCCAGCTGCTCCTTGAGGAGGTGGGGATAACTGAGGCAATGCTTGAGCGCCGGCGGGACGTTGCCCATGGCGCCCGTCTCCCCTCAAGAGCTGGCAAGCCGCCCCACCACCTCCTGTCCGCAAGGTCACAGCCACCCGCGGCTTGTGCGCCCAGCCATCTGCCAAGCCGCTTGCCGGAACCCAATGCCTGGCCCAGCGTGGGCGCAGCATCCGCCTGGGCCGGCCGAGGGAATCCCGGCCGATTCTGATTGGCTGAGAGGGATGCCGGGACTTCGCGGGGCCAGCATCCTTTGGGTCGCCGGAGGAGGAGGAGAGAGGAGGTCGGATAGGCGCGATGCTCGGCCGCTTCGGGCGCTGAAGCCGTTTCGGAGACGGGAACCCGGGATGGTGGCCGCTTCTAGATCAGTATTTCGATCCTCTGCCCGGCTCGAAGAGCTGCTTCTGCTGCCTGAAAGGTGGAGGATTGAAACAGGGTTAGCCGACGGGCTCCTTATCCAGCAGGTGGCGGTCTTCAGGCTCTGCTTTTACACCATTAAAAATTGTGGCAGAAGGTCCCAAAGAAGGCAGGCTGGCAGAGGAAGAATTTCGGAAAGTTCATTAAGACTTAACGTGGGCTGCTGGGCATAATACCGTAGCAGACAGACAAGCGTGGGACAGGTTATAGAAGAAGAAATACAGTAGAGCATGGCAACAGTTTACATGCCTCTTGAGTTGAAGGCAGGCGCTCGGAGATCCAAAACATGTCCAGGCTTTGAGGCCTTGAGATATGATATATAAACAAAGGACTACCCTTGGAAAAAATATAGGGCACGAAAAATTACAAACGAAGAACCAATTTAAATAGTTATAAATACAATTACGAGCCTGTAAACTTGAGGACCAGTCGAAATGGCACTCTTGGACACAGCTCCTTCCCCTCATTCACTTTTTAGGTTGGAAGCTGCTAGGCCATGTCCACAGTTTCTGATGGATCTTTTCCCAAACGTTCATCAATGAATGTGGGATCTCCTGTATGCAAAGGAACCAGTGGCCTTCTTCCTTGATTGAGAGGGCAGCTGAATGAGGAACGGGATGCTTACTTATAACCATAAGCAAGATGATCAAAACTGATGGATTTTTTGGTCAGTGTGTAATTAAATTGTATGGGGAGGGGGAAGAGTGCATTGTTTGATGGCATAAATAGTGTTGAACAATCAGAAAAGAATGAACTAAGATACTTAGATGTCAAAATTGGCAAAAAGTCAGTGTGTTTACCAAGCAGGGATCAAATCTTCATCTAGTCAGTCTCAGCCAACAAAAGTGTTTTTGACATACATGAAGCTAACATAGTCCAGACTACATAACAGAAAACATTGGGTCTTAACCAGCAGTATAAGAGCTATCACCATCACATCACTTTTAATTGGAGAAAAAAATGTAAATTGTTGTCTTTTGTATTGGTGACTGAGGGCTAAAACTGCCAAATGTTGACTCTGCCAGAGAGATACCAGGTTTTCAAATCCAACTTTATTTCAAAAGATCACACGTGACCCCTTCAGATGATGAAATTAATTCTTGCACTTACTTTAAAACTTTTTAAAGCATCTACCAGATGGCTCCCTTGTATTGGAAAATTGCTTTCTGCAAGACTTGCTATCATCTACCATAAGGATCTCTACATATTAACCAAGAATCATTTTAGTTTTCTATCCAAAAGTTGAAGGTTCTGTTTCCTTCCTTGTCTTTGCACTGGGTTTTGGCAACTTTGGCAATTAATAAAAACTTATTTATTTAGACATCACAGTTTTTCCTACCCAGAATGTAAGAAAGATGGAATTTATTTGTATAAGTAAGCAATTTTCCACTCAACTTCTTAAAAGCCACTTCATTCCTTCATTGTTCATAAGAAGTTCATGGTATCATCTAGAATAGGGGTCTTCAAACTTGAGAGCTTTAAGACTTGTGGACTTCAACTCCCAGAATTCCTCCTCCTATCATGTTAGCTCAGGAATTCTGGGAGTTGAAATCCACAAGTCTTAAACTTGCCAACTTTGAAGACCCTTGATCTAGATTCTAGAAGGAGTGGAACATTTTTTGTTCAAGAGTTTAGGAGAGAAGAAAATGGATCAGCATTCCCTGTCATCTCCAGGTGGGACTGAGGTTCTTTTATGAATCCTAGGCCAGCAATAACCAATCTAGTGGTGAATAATGTCCACCTTGGGTCCTTAATAAAGGACCTCAAATGAAACCTCTTCCATGCCAATGCTTTATTCTGTCCACTCTGCTTATACAATGTACTGAAATTTATTTAAACAGAAGAAGAATCTGTAGAAGATAAGAGAAACCTTTCTTTCCAACATCTCTTGATGTGGATGAGATTTGGACAGAAGGAGAATTGGATCTTGGAATGGATTTTCTTTCTCACCATTGCTAACAATAGTCCTGGACTGGATAGACCAGTGATCTTATCAGTGATCTTATAATTCTTTGTTTCTAAAATTCAGGAAGGATTGCTAAACTGATTAGTTCAAGTCAGTTTGCAACAAATTATGCCTAAATCAGAATATAGTGTATGGACTCAGGAATAAACTTAGTGAAAGAAAGAAGTCAAAGGTATAGAATCCTTGAAAGGTAGTATAGTTGAATTTGTGAATTTAAAAATACTGAATTTATAAATGGAGTACTTTTACATAGAACTCATACAGAAATGAATAATCCATTATATTACAGGCCAGCCATTGTCCAGGAAATGGAAACTAGGGGGCTGTTGAGACAGCATCTTCATGAGCAAATTAGTATAACTTGTTAAAATAAGTTGTGTGGTTCATCTGAGACTAACAGGGTGGGAGATAATTGAAAACACATTTCCTAAGGAATTATATCTGAAAACAGTGGTTCCACTTTTGAAAACAAACTGCAAATTATATTCCCGTACAGTTAACAAAGCAAATAATTCCTTTGATTCCTAACACATGGAGTTATGACAAATTCATAAAATATGTGTATGCGGTTTTTAAAGAAAAAATACTGTCCAAATTACAGTATGCGAGTGTACTTAATTTAATTTGTTGTGTACAATGGACGTTTCACCTGAAAATGGTTAGAGGGAGGAAGGTCTGCATGATTATAGCAATATAGGAATGACAGGCTTGCTGTCTATTATATATGGACATATCCAGAGGTATATTGTATAGAATTTAAAATAAACAGAATGACTGTAAATGTCCATGGTTAATGAAAAAAATCATACACTGGCCAGCTGGGATTAGAACGGGAATGATGCTATGGGAAACCATTTCATTTTGCCTAAAGGCAAGATTGGTTGATTTGCATATGTGTAGAGAGATACCAGAGAGATATGGAACAAATTAAAGTTAAAATTAACATTTACAAATTATTTTAAAATGTTAAAAGAATAGTTATAAATTCAATTCATTTTTAGAGTTCCTATTTAAGGCCTCAAACATCTTTCTGTATTCCATGAGACATATTGAAGGAAATTGTTTTTACTGGCAGGAGTTTAATTAGCATGTTTAGGTTGTTGGAGTTGAAGATAAACAGTTAGTTGTTTTATTTACTGACAAATAGTACATTCTTATGTATGTCAGGAGAAGGAAGTTTGAATAACTTCATTTAACACCAGGCAAGTGTATACAAACGATTGGAGTCTAAAACAAACACATACTGGAGTCCTACTAACATTAGAAGGATTTAAATGTCAGTATATTTACACAGGATTGTACTGTAAACTCACATACCTTATTATCATCTTATTATTATACAGTTTAGGATTTGATATTGGATGTCATAGTTACGTTAACAAATTTTTCCTACAGTGCTTTGTTCCATAAGCTTTAGATAGCATTTCTTAATTAGTTAGTTTACTTTATTGTCATTGCACCTTGTACAACGAAATTAAATGCCATCTTCAGTGTACATTATACATAAAAACATACAATTCGCATTTATACAATTCACATTTATACAATTGAATTGAAAACCCCTGAAATTGCATTAATATTGCACTATACAGTAGAATTCAACAGAGCTACTGCCCTGGGATAGAAGCTTTTTCAACCTATTTGTCCTTGTTTTTATTGTCCTGTACCGTCTGCCCAGTGGTAATAATTAAAAAAAAGAGTGCCCTGGCCGAGATGGATCTTTAAGAATATTTTGAACTTTCTTAAGGCAGTGGGAGCTATAAAGCTCTTCCTAAGAGGGGAGAGGGCAACCAGTGATCCTCTGGGCGATGACATTAACCTTCTGGAGTGCTGTCCTATCTGCCACAGTGCAATTAGCAAACCATACACAGGTGCAGTAATTTAAAATACTCTCCATGGTGCAGCGGTAGAAGGTCACCAGCAGTTTTTCATGCAGTTGTTGTTTCCTGAGAAGTCTCAGGTAGTATAATCTCTGCTGGGCTCTTTTGACCAGGGCTGCAATGTGAGCGCCCCACGTCAGGTCCTCTTCTTCAAACAGTTTGTTAGTCAGATGAAAATGCAAAGGAATCCCTTCAAAGTGAATCCTCTAAGTTTGAAATGCTTCCAGATGGCGGGGCAGTTGCAGTGTTTCACTTATCATAAGTTATACCTGTGCATGTGTAGAAGCCACGTCTTTGCAGTGGAGAAGTGCCCATGGGCTCCAGGTCAACACTTCATGGATGCTGCATTGAAGAGCTTCATCAAGCTGATTGAACAACGAGGGGTCCATGGTGCTCTCTGTTCTTGGCTGTTTTCTTGCATTACCAAACTAGGTAACATCATCAGTGCACAGTGTACAGATTGAACAACATTTGCATCATCTTAGTGTCTCCCATTTAACATTCTGGTTTCCATCTTTGTTTCCCAAGCAAAGTTACCAATAATTCTTATTTGCGCATGATCCTATTATCTACAACTTTTCCTAAGTGTTCATTCACATCTATAATAGATGATCATATATAGTATATTCATTAACTCCTATACTGGATTCAAGCTTACTTGTTTTGAGTTCTACAGTCAGACAATTTATTCCCATGGCAGAAATAATGTGAGAAGGATTTATACATGTTTAGTGAATATTCGGAATCATTCTCAAATTCTTGGCATAACTATATCTGACTCATGGCGCGGCATGCAAATCAATCCTGCCAAAATTTGGAATTTAGTCATGGGAAAGACTTCCGAGAACCTTCTGTGATTAACATTCTATCACAAGTAAACCCCTATGGCCACAATGTTCAGTGCCTTTGTTTAAAAGTGACGGATCATTCATCCAAAATCAATCCTAAACATGTGTATTTCTCTTTCTTTCTTTCTTTCTTTCTTTCTTTCTTTCTTTCTTTCTTTCTTTCTTTCTTTCTTTCTTTCTTTCTTTCTTTCTTTCTTTCTTTCTTTCTGCCTACCTCACAAAAAGTAACTCTGGGCAATGTACAACGATTAATTAAAAACAATAAATATATAGAAACAACTATAATTAAAAGGTAAAAAAAATATCACAAAGCACAAGTGTGAGTGAATATTAGCCACACTACAGATAGTCATCAACCTGCAACTTTTTATTTAGCAACTATTTCAAGTTATAGTAGCACTCCAAAAAATGACTTATGCCCAGTCCACACACACAGCAATTATTGCAGCATCCCCACAGTTATGTGTTCAGAATTTGGGCGCTTGGCAACTGGCATGTATTTACGATGGTTGCCACATCTTGTAGTCATGTGATTGCAACCTTCCCAGCCAGCTTCCAACAAGTAAAGCCAATGGAGAAACAGGATTTGCTTACTGACTGTGTGATTCACTTAGCAACTGTAGTGATTCGCTTAGCAGTCATGGCAAAAAAAGATAAAATTTGAGTGTGACTCACTTGACCACCTCACTTAGCAATGGAAATTCTGGTCCCAGTTGTGGTCATAAGTCAAGGACTACCGGTAATGTCTACAAATTAATTTCTCTTGTCCCCTGCGACCCCAAGGCCTGATGACTTAGCCAGATCTTTGAGGGACTTCCAGAACATTAACAACTATGTAACCTAGTAGCATCCTTTCAAATAAACAGATTTAAATTGTCCCAATTTTCCAGTCAATTTGTTAAGGTTTGAAGTTCAAGTCTCAGAAAATATTCTGACTTTCCACTCCCTACCATGCTGAACTCAGTTTTAAAATAGTCCTGCCCAACAGAGACAGAAAAATATTGAGGACAGAATGTTATTATTATTGGAATGTCAGTGGTAGCATTCATTAGTCAAAAGGTAAGAGAAGGAAGTGGAATATATTAGATTCCCCCAGGTCTATGGAGATTCTCAGTCATCCAGGTCATGACTGTCGCATGAGGCAACTGGACTTTCTGATTTTTATTTGAAGACGTCTCGCTTCTCATCCAAGAAGCTTCTTCAGTTCTGGGTCAATGCTGTAAGAATGCCGAAGAAGCTTCTTGGATAAGAAGTGAAACATCTTCAAAGAAAAATTAGAAAGTCCAGTTGCCTCTTGAAAAAGCACCGTTGGGATTCCCCTAGGTCAATCCCCATATGGTTAAGAAGCAGGATGTTACAGTGATTGAATCATTACCTTAGAAAGATTTGTTTCTCTACTAAAAAAAAAAACCCTCAAAAAGCAGCCCCCTCAAATTAAACAATGGGTAATCTACAGGAGACCCTCTAAGTGTTACTGAGCAATAACTTCTAGCATGCTTAGATAACTAGCCAATGGTAAGGAATGCTGGCGAACAACAGAATAAATCCATGCTTCAAACAGTATCGCAAAGCAAACAACTCAAGCCAAAACTGCTTATTGAAAAAGCAAAGTAATATTTTCCTGAATATAAATAGTCCTCAGCTACCTGTAGGGCTTCCTGTCTGAGCAAAGGGTTGGACTAGAAGATCTCTAAGTCCCTTCCAACTCTGTTATTCTCTAATTTACGATCACAACTGAATCCAAATTTTTTGTTGCTAAGCGAAAGAGTTATTTTAGTGGGGTTTGCCCCATTTTTTGCCACAGTGGTTATGTGAATCACAGCAGTTGTTAAGTTAGTAACACGGTTGTTAAATAGATTGACAGAAGGATGGAAAAGGTGACCACATGAACCTACCGTGTTTCTCATATAATAAGGCCGGGTAGGGTCTTAATTTCATTTCATGCCTATAAAACATGCTGGGACTTCCTATTGGGGGAGGCCATATTGTTGGAGAAACAGGGTAGGACACTGCAACTGTCATAAATATGAACCAGTTGTCAATTTTGATCGTGACCATGGGGATGCTGCAACGATTGTAAGCGTGAAAGTTGTCATAAGTTTCAAACGATGTGATCTAGTTTGGGTAATTAAATTTCTGCAAAAAAATAACTGACCTTAGAGAGAACCAAGGACTCCTCATTTCATCCGAGCTACAAATATTCTCCTTTATTAGATTCAAACTCATAATCATATTTTTAAAAGATGATGTACCATTGGTACTTAAAACACCAGATAAGACTAAGATGTATAAAGGTATGTCAAAGGAATGTTGGAAGTGTAAAAACAAAGAAGGGACTTTGTACCATCTATGGTGGACAGGTGATAAAGCAAAAAGAAAAAATATTGGACTACGATCCATATCTTAATAGAGAAAATCCTGAAAATGGAGGTAAATATGAAACCAGAATGTTTCCTCTTAGGTCTAATGGAAAAAGAATTGGAGAAAAAGTTTGGAACTTTGTTACTATACATGTTGACAGCACCAAGATTATTGTATGCGCAAAAATGGAAGGGCAAACTCATAATCATAAGGATTAGGTGAGCACAGCTCAAAACAAGTAGATCCTGCACAGTGGTGGGATTCAAAAAAAAATTACTACCGGTTCTGTGGGTGTGGCTTGGTGGGCATGGCAGGGAAAGGATACTGCAAAATCCCATTCCCTCCCCATCCCACTAATCTGCTTTCCAGCTCTGTTCTCCTGTGCAGGGCAACAAAAGAAGACCCAGCCAATCAGCTGGGATTCAGGAGACAGAGAATAGATGGGGATGGGGCCAGTCAGAGGTGGTATTTGCCGGTTCTCCGAACTACTCAAAATTTCTGCTACCGGTTCTCCAGAACTGGTCAGAACCTGCTGAATACCACCTCTGATCCTGCAACTAAGTGGGATGGACACTAAGAGGAACTACAACTCTAACTAGGAAATTCTTACATTTTTCAAAATTCTGCCTTCACCCCAGACTAGTGTTAAAGATATCTTACTGAATTGCTTTTGCTTTCTTAATGTTACTAGATACACGGAGCTTGACAAAAGCCACTCTAATCTTTTTGTACTGGGATTACTGAGCCCTTGCCCACTAAATATTTTGCTAATCCTTTGAGGCAGGGATTCAATGCTGTTTACAAAAGTGATTTCAATTTTAGTTGAATATTTTTTATTAATGTAATAAATTCATAGTTAACATTACATGTTAAGTCATAGGAAAAACTTTTTTAAAAAAAGCTCTGAGCTTTCATTAATACCACCTAGTGTAACCTCAGCATTATATATTTCATGGTAAAAGTAAAGGCATTTTCCCCAGCAGATCTGCAGACTGAAATTGTTAAATTCAATTGGAAACCAAGTACTGTATGTTATTGCCTGGTATGAGAATTTATATTTGCAGACTTGAAGCAACAAGTTTGCAGGGGTGGTTTTTAAAACAGCACATGACTAATCCGTCTCCTGGGATTGCAAGCCAAACTGGAGCCAAAGATCCCTGTTAGGTCCCAAAGCATTTTTCTCATGCTTCTTGCAGACATAACAGTAATCCTAAAAAAGGGGGTGGGTGAGTGGAAATCAGTGAATAACAAAGAAAAGCTTGGGAAACAATTTGATGAACCATTTAGTCAATTTAATAAAAGAAGAAGAAACACAGCTACAGGCGAAGAAACCACCTATGGAAAAGAAGATACAAGGAACTTCCCTGCAGAGAAGTAAACTTTGAAAGACCCGTCCAGCAGGATTTCTCCGTGTTGAAATAACATTGGCCCCGAAATCCTGCTGCTTGTATTTAAATACCAGCGACGATGCACAGATTATTTGCTATTTTACACTCATCGTTTGGGGATCCTTTTTACTGAAGAAAAGGGGGGATAAACATAAATGCATAACCAGTGGTGGGATTCAATTTTTTTTACGACCAGTTCTGTGGGCATGGCAGGGGAAGGATACTGTAAAATCTCCAGCCAGAGGTGGTATTTGCCGGTTCTCCGAACTACTCAAAATTTCCACGACCAGTTCTCCAGAACCGCGACCAGTTCTCCAGAACCTGCTGAATACCACCTCTGTGCATAACATAGACTAAATGTATATATTTAGAATAGGAATCCCATTTGTTTAATAAATCATTTAATGTTGATTAAATGTCAATAGAGGGTTTGTTTCACCTAGAACTTCACCTTTTTCTTGGTGTCTTCCCAGCACAGTATTTAAAACTTCAACTACCATTGGCAGCATGGCCAATGACAATAAATACATTCCAAAACTCCTGGAATGCACCAGATGACCTATCTCAGGACAAAGCAACAACAGCATGGAGTGAACTGTAGAGACTACAGCAAACTTAAATATCTTGAGCCTTCAAGTTCCTGAGAGCCAAAAGTATCTACAGTATATATATGGTGGCTTAGCAAACCATAATGTTCCTAAGGTGGCGGGGGAGGGAAGAAAGATCAATGACTGTTATGGTATTTATGTGCCATGTTCTCTTCTTATTTCCATTTGGCAAGAAAGAAAACAAGCATTCAGCAGACTGCTCAGAGATGCATTTAAGCATTCCAGAACATTGCTAATTTAAATACCTTCTTCCCCTCTTCCATTAGTAAAAACCTCCATAAAAAAAACCATGTCTGCAAGGAAAAGAACTCCAAGAAGACCTAATCCCAACCCTAACACGAACCCTACCTTAACTTTTATTGCCACTGGGATTTTCCCATGTATTTTACAAGTCTGAATGAAAAATTGTCTCCTCTGTTTTCATTACAGAACCTCTAAGAATCTATCCCTGAGATCAATGTTTGGCTCTGACTCTAAGGTGACCTAACTTTAACACTAACACCAATACTCACCCTAGTGTAATTTTCATTGGTAAAGTTCTTTTTTTCTATCTATTTTATTGTGGTTCACAAACAAGTCCAAAGAAAGACTTGTCACCTTCGCTTTCGTTAGAAAATTTCCAAGAATCTAACCATAACAAGTATTTTTGGCCCTGACTCCAAGGAAACCTAATCCTAACTCTAACTCTAGTTTAATTTTCATTGGCTGTGGGATTTTCCCATGTATTGTATTGTAGTCTACAAATAAATCTGAAGGTGTTACCTTCTCTTTCTTTCGAGGAACTCTAAGTATTTATCACTGATATCAGGTTTTGGCTCTGACTCCAGAATGACTTAATTCTAAACCTAACACAAACCTGAATACTAATTAATTTCCATTTCAATGGGATTTACCCACAAATTTTACTGTGGTCAACAAGCACATCTGAAAGAAAAGCTGTCATCTTTGCTTTGGGTCCTTTTCTCCATTCCAAGCCTTAGACCTGGTTCCCACTAGACCAGGCAAACAGCATCATCTCTTTTTTATCACAACCAATTCCACTGTTTGACTGTATTCTTTAAAAAAAAAAAAGTTCATTCATAGATCTCCCAAAATTAGTATTAATCAGATCCCCAAGTTCAAATATTGTGAAGAAAATAAGAACAGGGGTGGGCTTCAAAAATTGTAGCAACGGGTTCTCTACCCGGTTGCTGGGTGGGCGTGGCCATGATGGGCGTGGCCTAGTCGGCCGCCTGCACCATGGCAGGGGGGTCGTTTTTGCCCTCCCCAGGCTCCGGAGGTTCTCTGGAAGCCAGAAACGGGCACGTTTCCGTCCTTCCCAAACTTTGAAGAGGTCCATTTTTTGCCCTCCCTGAGCCTCCACACGCTCCGTGCACTTACCTGCATCCAAAATGGGCTGTGTGAGGACTCCTGGGAGGGGCAGGGTGAGGTTTGCGAGGCCAGCCAGGAGTGGGATTTGGGGGTTCTCCGAACTGCACAGATTTTGGCTAGGGGCTCTCCTGAACCCCTGCGAACCCCCAGCAGCCCATCTCTGAGTAAGAACCTTCTCCCCTTTCTAGTTCTCCATTCTCCGCTTGAAAATTGTACATTCAATTGACACAGAAGTGGAAAGTTGGGAACTGTGGTGGATAATCATGGTATAATTGGATGAACGCAGTGGTCCTGACTATTTCCTCTTCCTGGTCCTGTCTGAATTTTGGGGGTAGATTCAAAGGGCCTCAATCAAGAGCCAAAGAACTGATTGAATAGAAAAAGTTTGTGCTGAGCAATTTTGGTCAACTTTACCATGTTAAGATGAATATTTGCATGCGGAGGCACTCCCATTCATGCTGTCTATTGACAAAACATCTATGCTGTGTTATAAACTTTCAGTCATGCTTAAAATGGCATTATTTTATACCCTATTAACTGGACAGTATATTCCAGGGATAATAGGGCATGTTGGCTAGAGGAAAACAAGGTTAAAATCTTGAAGATATTTTTCTAAGAATGAAACCCAATGAAATTTGCTTCAGTGTAGAATTGTGGTACTGAAATGGCTCACATCGCCAATCTATGGCACATACGGAACGTGGCTATTTATTATCTTGAATAGTTAGAATCAAAGATCTGGATTAAATAGATGCCATACTGGGAAGTTGATGGAGGAGTTTGGCCTATGCCCAAGGCTGGCATAATTTTCACATAGCAATGAAGGGATACATTCATGAATTGTTCCCAGAAGACTGAATAAAAAGCAAAGATTACTGTGCAAAAAAGTGATATTTAATGCATTCCTTTTGAATCTGGGCATGCACACATTTAGAGAAAAATGCACACAAACTGTATACGATTAATAGCCATTGGTGGCCTTTCACTCCATGGGTGTGGAGGGTTTTCTCCCCAGTTTTAAAACTATGCCTAATGTGTTTTGCTAGATCTAATACTTGGTAGCAGATCCTGCTTGTCTAAATTAAATAAGGAAGGTATTCAAATTGTTCAAAAGTCTCTTACGCAGTGTGTGCTGAAAATGATTTGAAATAACATCAGCGGCTTAGTTTGTGTTCATTTGATCAAGTGATAAAAGCCTCACATTTCTATTTCTGTACCTTATTTCCATGAATATGCACCACCTTGGTCAATACAGAGGGGAGGACGAAGGCATTAGAAAAGCAAAACATTGCTCTCGGGACACGCCTCCCTTTTTGCATTCTCCTGGATAAATTTGCAGAATTGAAAAAAAATGCCCTGTTTCAAACTGTTATAGACTTCTATGCTATGTAACAGTATACCTTTGAAATGGGAAGGAAAATTGCGGGAGACTCGGAGGCAGGAAAACACCTCTTAGGTTGGCATCGAACTTGAAAGCCCAGCTAGTGTGTAGAATTTTTATAAGTAGGAAAAAGTCTCCAAATCCCCCCCCCCCCCCAGTTCTCCCACACCTCTGTTTCCTTCCTTTGAGCCTCTCTCCATTCCAGCTCTTTTTCAACCCCTTAGATGAGCAACCGGGCATATTTGCATTCCAGTTGTCCTTCCTCACCCCCAACTCCAAGCCAACATTTCTCACTGACTGTTATGACTTCATCTGGAAGCATTTTAGCAGTAGATCATAGTGTCTCCTATTATTAATCACACTGCTCCATTCCTCAAAAGAGGAGGCAAAAATCAGATTGACGTTCTTCTCCCCACTTTTTCATCCGTAGTTGATCTAATATTTGCAGAGCGAGAGAAGGGGGAAATCCACAAGTTCAAAATCCCGTGGCTTTAAAGAGCACAAATTAACTCCATTCAAAGTTATGGCTTTTACTGAAGCCAAATCAAGGAGAAGAGCTGAGAAATCTCCCTTTTGTTATTGTTCTAAAAAATAATCTAATATCCTGAGGCAGCCTGATCCCATAGAGGCGTGAAATCATCCTTATAACTCTAATGTTTTTTGTTTTTTTTAGTGTGCTGAATTGACAGCACTTTATATTTTCTTTTTATGGAAACTTCACTCAGGTTTTTTTCCCCTCTCAATTGTATTAGTGATGCCAGCATGCTCTCTACAGTGCAGGGAAACATCCAATGAACCTCTCAATTGTACACAGCACCACGAGGATTAAGCAGCATTCAGGAAAGTTCTATAAATCCCGGAATATTCATGGAGACAGTACATTAAAAAATATGTTTCGGGCCAGCTTAAGTTTAAATAAAAGGAGTCCAAAGGAAATTGCATAAGGAAAAAAAAAAAAAAGCAAGCATTAGGAGAAGTTGCAGAGCTGGTAGTGGTAGAGATATATTGGGAATTGTAAACTGTTGGAAAAAGAGACCGATTGTGTTGAAACAACAATACTTGTTAAAATCCATATAACAGCAACTGAAAATTTTCTGGGCTTTTTACAAAAATGATACCACGAGAAGTTAGATAGTATAATTGCATATACATACATACATACATACATACATATATACATATACATATACATATACATATACATATACATATACATATACATATACATATACAGACGAACAATATACAGAAGCCTGATGATGGCAGGTGAGATTCTGCCAAAACTTTGCTACCACTCACAACTATAATGACTATAATGACGTGGGAAAATACCGAACAAAGCTGAATACCATATGGTATTCAGCTTTGTTCAGGTATTTTCCCACGCCATTATAGTTGTGCTTTAAAGTTATAGCAACGTTTGGCAGAATTTCATCTGCCATCATCAGGCTTCTGTATTGTGTTCGCCTGTGAGTCAGACTTTTACAGTTGTTTCAGTTTTAAATTTGGGGCTAGCCTACTGCTGTGCCAGAATGGTTTTTTCTTCATCCTGATTGGTTGGGAGTCTTGGTCTGTGTTTACTGGTCTTGGAGTTTGCTGTGTTCTGCTTGATTGGTGTTTCTAATATCTTCTGTCTGTTTTGTAGCTTTTTTGTGTCTTGATTGGCTGGCAACATTGTGTTCCTGTATTGGAGGCTTCTAGTGCAGCTTGGCTCCGAATAAATGGACGGCTATCATTTGTTAGGAAGCTAGGTTTCATCTGGGTGCCTGGTTGGGGTGTGTTTGAGCTGGAGGTATCAGGGGGGATCTGTTTGTGCCCAGGTGTTTGTGCCCAGGTGTTTGCCTGGCTAGTGGTGTGGAGAGAGAGAGAGAGATACATTTTCACATAGGCTAGATTGACACTGCTGTGCCCATCCTGAGGATTTCTCACAATTAATTAAAGAAGCACACAGAGCAAGAATATAGGTCACCTATAGATCCATTCTGACTATTGCAACCCACCTTTGTTGCGCCCTTTGTTGCACCCATAAAGTTATTGTTAGCCTACCAAGAACTATCAATCTTAACTCATCCTTAGAATTCAAAGAATCTGCAAGAATTGCCCTAATCTAGTGCCAGATATCTATGGACAGAAACTGGTCTGCTAATGGAAATTTGCACATATTAAAGACACTCTGCACACAGAGGAAATTTTATTTTTTGTGCTGTTTTAATCTCTATGTGGACATCTTTTCTGTACAGAACTAAGTTCAGCTAATACTTTATCTATTTTGTCCAATGGATTTACATTTGCATTTTTCCCTAAAGAAGGGGAGGGGCGAGAAGGCTTGTCCATTCTGTGTTAACATTCAGGCAATAAATTAGCAGCACCTGCATAAATGGAGGCTTGAGGTCAAATGGCCCAAACTTAATGCAGGGTCTATAATCATGTTCAAGAGCAAGGATTCATCCCAGGCTCAGATCCAGTATTTCTAATAAGTCTGAGAAATACCCTACAATGAAATCCTTTAGCAGGGGTTTCAAACTCAATTTCATTGAGGGCTGCATCAGGATTGTATTTAACCTTTGGGGGGGGGGGTGGCCAGGTGCATGGCCAAGTGAGCATGGCCAGCTCGACGTCACTCATATCTGGGCACCTGTGGTAGCCTGGGTGGGGCTGGGGGGATCCACTTTGACTAGTAGACTCTGCCAGCAAAAAATGCAGCTCGGGGAGGGGGGCCCATGTTCCCCCCCAAAGATTCGTTTTCACTGGCAGAGGCACTGCAGGCTAGTCCTTTGCTGTTTCTAGGGTGGTTCCATGGGCCAGATCTGGCCTGCAGGCCTTGAGTTTGACACCCCTACTCTAGAGTGTCTGGCAGTTAGGAGGGACATCACTTCTGCACCCCTTGAGATGGGAATATACTGCCAGAATTCCTAACCAATATAGCTTTCACATTAGGAATTATATAGTCCCAAATCCCCTGGAGAGCAGCAGATTGATAGTTGAGTCTGGAACTGCAATCCCACACATTTAGAATGTGCCTACTTTAAAAAAAAAGAATCTTTAATAGATAGGTAATGAGTTAGATGGCTTGATGATCCTATGTGTAAAAGACCATTTCTTATGAACCTGCTTTCATTGTTCCACCTGCATGCTATACTCAAATGAAACTCCCCCTCCCCTTTGAAACACAGAAATGAATATATAGGCATTTTTGTATATCTCATTAAAGATATTAACCTTGGATGCTTTGTGTGTGGAGCAGTGCACAAAGACTACTGTTCAGTGTAATTTTGATTTTATCATAACTACGGCTTCCAGAAGTAAGACCTTTACTTTAATAAGTAAGGGGGAGAGAGGGGGGGGGATGGCTCAGAGGTGGGTATTCAGCAGGTTCTGACCAGTTCTGGAGAACCGGTAGTGGAAATTTTGAGTAGTTCGGAGAACCGGCAATTACTACCTCTGACTGGAGATTTTACAGTATCCTTCCTGTGCCTCGCCCACCAAGCCACGCCCACAGAACCGGTAGTAAAAAAAACAAATTGAATCCCACCACTGGAATGGCCCCATTCTGATGCTCTTAGGCAAAATGATTTTTTTATCCCAACGCAGCATTTTACTAAAGAATTTCCTTCTGTTCAAATGCAGAAGGAGATAAGGGGAGAAAGTCTGTCCTTGAGTCACCAAAATGTGACCGGCCTTTCTTACTTGGCCTGAAGAGCCTCCAAGAGATTGCCTACATGGCGGGTGGGGATCCATGATATTAAACAGTTTGAAGGACAGCAAAGTGTCCAGAGTCATCCTGCTGAGCCACAGGCCACAGGAATGCAAATCACCCCAAATGCCAAGAGTGGAGCTAGCAGGTGGCCTCTCTGATTCATTGGATGTCAACATACAGTTCAGAGAAAGGCCCTTTGGACTTTGCATGGGCCACCATGGCCTTTAATTAAAGATAAATGCAGTCATTCTACAGGATGCCCATGTTATTATACTAAAGATTTTTTCCCTGTTCATGGAGAACGGCCATTATACATGTGCGTGTGTTTGCAATTATGTGCAATCAGTCACGTTAGGTAGAATTATCCCCACCAACTTAAGAAATGTTTTATATTATATATACATACACACAATTCTATACTCAGTAGAACAATTCTATGGCACTACAGTGGCCAACTCTGTTTCTCTGGAAAATGTTTTATTTTCTTTGGAGGGAAATTGAAATTATTTTCTTTTAATACCTTTGAAATATTGCTTCTGAAAAGCATACAGTATTTGAATAAAAGCATTTGCCCTGGAGGAGTTTTTCTCAGAGTCCAATCCATAAAAGTCACAAAAATGATTATCATATCCAACATTTTTTTCCCTCTTTTTACATGCCAATCAGTAGCAGTAAATACCTACCATTGTAAGATTATGGTTCCAAAATTCATAATTTAATCTGTCCAGCAATGGGTAACAAATGTCATAGAATGTATCTATTATCCCACCCTTTCAACAAATGGATAAGTTAAAAAAGAAACTTATTTTTCAAATGTATCATGAAACTATACTTTTAATATAATAATGCATTAATTATTTAACAAGAAAGTTAATGCATTAATTATTTAACAAGACGGTAATAATTTAATTATCAGAAGCAACATCTTTTAGACAGTATTTTAAAGATCTTATTGCATATTTAATGTGAGCTAACTCCCCATTGTGCAAAATCCATGAAGACCATGATCCAGAATAAACCTTATCACTATATATTCTTAATGTAAAAAGTTACACGTCTCTAGATTTCCTATGTGATATGCTATATCAGGGATGAGCCATCTGCAGCAGGGGTGGACTTCAAAAACTTTAGCAATGGGTTCTCTGCTTGGTTGCTGGGTGGGAGTGGCCATGGTGGGCGTGGCCTAGTTGGCCTCTGCACCATGGCGGGGGAAGGGTTGCTCTTCCCAGGCTCCGGAGGCTTTCTGGAAGCAGGAAATGGGCCCATTTCTGGCCTTCCAGAACTTCTGGGAGGCCCATTTTTTCACCCTCCCCGAGCCTCCGTGTGTGCCCTGCATTTACCTCCATCCAAAACGGGCCACATGGGGACTCCTAGGAGGGGCGGGGCAGGGCAGGTGGGTCCAGCCAGGAGTGGGATTTGGGGGTTCTCTGAACTGCACAGAATCTTAGCTAGAGGAACTCCCGAACCCCTGAGAACCCCCAGCAGCCCACCCCGACTTCTACAGCATTAAAACTGCACGTTCTTCTTCTTTCCCCTCCCTTCCTTATTTTCCATTCTCCCTCTGAAATTGAACAATATAATGGTTGAAAATCAGTGGCGAGTTTCTTAACAATTAGAGCTGAAACACATAAAAATTACTCTGAAAAATAGCAAATAGACTTTTCAAAAGAGAAAACCCAAATCCAAACCTCCTAATTTTTTGGAAGAAAAATTAATTCTTCTGGCCCTATCTATATGTTTTACATGGGCACCTCCATTTGGGAGTCACTGCATCCCTCTCACATAAAAAATAGTCTATTTTTTGGCTACATAAATGTGATGGGAATGATTCTAAGACTGAATTTCTGAATATATTTGGGCTGAAATTCAGTGACCCCCCCTGGAAGGAATTCCAAAGGCTCTAGGAATATTATAAAAAAAAAAAGGGTTAGATCTGCCTCCAAAGGGGAGATTGAAACATGTATACATGCTTCCAGTTGCTTGGAAACATCTGTATTTGAATCTACTCTGACTTTATTGCTCTGACAGGAGAAAGGAAGAGTGCCAACAGTGGTGAGGGACATCAGGGCAGTAGTTATTTTGAGACAGGCCATGGATTGAGTCCCAGTCCCTGGGCCAACATCCAAACTTACTGTAGGATACTAAATCATAAGAGTTGGAACGGACTGAGGATGTCTTATACTGCAATTCCATGCAATATTTATTTATTTCATTATTCCATCATTTATTCCAACAATTCTGGGTGGCTCACAGAGGGCTAAAAATCTTTAAAAGCCAACCGTTAAAAAATAAAAAATATTAAGAGATGATTTCCTAGCTTTGCTTAAGTGCCCGAAGAGATGGGATCTCATCACACATCCCAATGCACTCTATTCTATTGCCAAACAGACTTTTAAACCAAAATTCACTTCCTAAAAATGTCTACCCCTCTAAGGTCAAGGAATACATCTTTGCTATAAACAGATTAACACCTGGAACAGTTGGAGGAAGCGTGCTGTACCATTCCTGACTAAGTGGATTATGTGTATCCAAAAAGCTACAATGGGGCAGAATGAGAATGTTCTGTATCTCCTTACTACCATCGAGTGATCCTTCAGATTTCTGGAGTCCACAAAAGGTATTCCTATTCCTGGTAATACTAATATATAGTTTCAATAATCAGTTGTCCTACAATTGCTGAGCTAAAGGATGTCTGGTCTCTGTTATCAACTGAAATTCAAGGAGAAATGTGAGGCTGCTCCTTTCATGATAAACTCAACCTCATGCATTCGCTATAAAGGAGCATCTCCAGACACTGGCTTCATTTTGTCTCTGAGAGGGAAATAAAACTTTCATGAGTCTTGTATAACTAATAGAACTTGTGACTGAATTTTTTATTCTCCCTCCTATTTCTTTTTCCTTTGATGTCATGTCCTTTAGTTTGTTAGTTGGGGGGAGGAAGCATTATCACATTACTTGAACAAAATATTATGTTCTGCCTTTCCCTAGCAAAGTTCAGTGCAGCTTATACAAGCAGAACTAAAAGAATGAACTCAGTCAAGTGATAACAGCAGAAACACAAAAGCAGATACAATCAATTAATGCTAGCTAATTGAAGCCTTGAGCATGCCAGAGAAAATTAAAGTCAACATGCCTGCTGGCCAAATGCCTTTCATAAAAAACAGCCATGGAAATCTGTCCAGAGAGGAGAAAAGAAAGGCAAATTTTCTCAGGCACTTAGTCCTGGAATTTAAGACCACTCCTCAAAAAAAGTATCTTTCCCTTATCCCAACCAGATGCTGATGGAGAAGAGAAAGATTGCCTTCTCTAACACTCCTAGAGAACAGCCAAACTCATGGTGGGGGGGGATGTGCTTTAAAAAAAACAGAAACATTTTTAAAATCTGAAGACATTTATAGCCTTAGCCAGGAACCAGGACTGAAAATAATTTTGAAGATCCTAAGCAATAACTTTCCTTACATGCCTTCTTAATAAACTAACCTTTGGGAAATGGATTGAGCAAAAGAACTCATGTTAGAAAATGTCATGCTAATGTACTGTAATCTTTTATTTTGAATCTCCTAGATTTTGGATAAATAAAGCTCTTGACCCATTCTTATCCACTTAATTTCTGGATGTCAGTCAGAATGGTTTTTTCTTCATCCTGATTGGTTGGGAGTCTTGGTCTGTGTTTATTGGTCTTGGAGTTTGCTGTGTTCTGCTTGATTGGTGTTTCTAATATCTTCTGTCTGTTTTGTGGCTTTTTTGTCTTGATTGGCTAGCAACATTGTGTTTCCTGTATTGGAGGCTTTTAGTGCAGCTTGGCTCCGAGTAAATGGACGGCTATCATTTATTAGGAAGCTCAGTTTCATCTGGGTGCCTGGTTGGGGTGTGTTTGAGCTGGAGGTATCAGATGGGGTCTGTTTGTGCCCAGGTGTTTGCTTGGTTTGTGGTGTGGAGATTTTTTTGTTTGTGAGTGCAGGCTTCCAGATGATTGACAGTCTGATGGAATCATCTCTTCTATTCATGCTTTCAGGTCTTTTTTCAATGTCTATGGCTTCTCTGATAATTCTGTAGCTGGTTTTTTTTATAGTGGCTAGGGTTTTGGTGCCATTGAAGTCGATGTTATGACCTGTTGCTTTCATGTGTTGGACTAGTGAGGAAGTATATGTGTGTGTGTGTGTGTATGTATGTATATGTATATGTATATGTATATGTATATGTGTATGTGTATGTGTATGTGTATATATATATATATATATATATATATATATATATATATATATATATATATATATATATATATATATATACATCTTTTCGCATGCGATTCGTTACACACACACACACACACACACACACACACATATATATATATATATATATATATATATATATATATATATATAGGTCTAGGTGTGTTTGGGTCTTTTCCCATGTAAGATTAAGTTAATCTTACATGGGAAAAGACCAACACACCTAGACCTACATACCTGTACCCGTGAAAATCTACGAAAATATATATATATAGATGCCTAGATACTTCCAATTTTACGTGGGAAAACCCAAATAACCAAAGACCCACATACAAATACCGCGAAAACCTCAGAAAACAAATATTGCACCTCTACGGGAGGAAACCCACCATCTGACCAGGACTTATGAAAAACTTGAAGTCCAAAGAGCTTCCATTTTATGTGACCTCGCATTCCTATGCAACTGCCGAGATCAAAATTTAATCCCCACAAGCTTCCAATTGAAATTCCACACCAACACAGCAGCCACCAAACGTATCCTAAAAAGAATAAAATTGGCCCTAATTAGAAACGAACTTCACACAAAAAGATTCCTCCTAGACCAAATCAACAAAGATCTCCTCACACTTCACCTCAGACTCAGCAACAAGATTCACCCCTTACTTTGGGACAAATCAAACAACTCGCTGTCTGGAGAGCCGAAACACAGACCACCCTCAAGACAGACACACACACCAACAAACTCAGAAAACTACAACAACGCCAAAAACAAACTCCTCCCCCCTCACAGCCACACATGAAACAAACAGTGCAAAACATCTCAGACAAGATCCTCACCGAAGCCAAAACCAATGTCCTTTCGAAAGGATTCAACTTTGCTGTCGCTCCCAAACACATCCCCACAAAAACCATCATATGCGGAGTTGAAACCAGCCTGACCAAAACCAACCCTGATGATGCTAATAGAATCAGACTCGAAATCACCAACATCCTCTGCACTAGCAAACCACCCAAAAGCAACTTATCCAAAGAGGAACAAACTGCACTACTTAACCTGAAAGAAGACACCAGCATAATAATCCTACCAGCAGACAAGGGCAATGCGACAGTGGTTATGAACACATCTGACTACCAAACCAAGTTAACCAACCTACTCCAAGACCCCACATACAAACCCCTAAACACAGACCCCACCACCTACCTAGAAAAAACCACCAGATACCTTACTACATAAAAGGTACTACAGACAAAATTAGTAAGGCACTACACAGACATCACATCAAGACTGCCTTCAAAACAGACAGAAAAATAGCAGCCATCCTTAGCAACCCCAAAGATAAAATAGACCTGGAAAACCAAGGCATATACGAAGTCCCCTGTGCATCATGCCCAGCCACATACATTGGACAGACCAATAGAAGAATAAGTACCCGCCTGGATGAACACAAAAATGCAGTCAAAAAGCTGGAACACACATCCTCACTAGTCCAACACATGAAAGCCACAGGTCATAGCATCAACTTCAATGGCACCAAAACCCTAGCCACTATAGAAAACCCTAGCCACAGAATCATCAGAGAAGCCATAGAGATTGAAAAAGACCAGAAAGCATGAATAGAAGAGATGATTCCACCAGGCTGTCAATCATTTGGAAGCCTGCACTCACAAACAAAAAAATCTCCACACCACAAGCCAGGCAAACACCTGGGCACAAACAGATCCCCCTGATACCTCCAGCTCAAACACACCCCAACCAGGCACCCAGATGAAACCCAGCTTCCTAACTAATGATAGCCGTCCATTTACCGAAGCCAAGCTGCACTAAAGGCCTCCAATAAAGTAACACAATGCTGCCAGCCAATCAAGATACAAAAAGAGCCAAAAACAGACAGAAGATATTAGAGACACCAATCAAGCAGAACACAGCAAACTCCAAGATCAATAAACACAGACCAAGACTCCCAACCAATCAGGATGAAGAAAAAACCATTCTGGCACAGCAATAGGCTGCCCTAAATTTAAATCTGAAACCACTGTAAAAGTCTGACTCACAGACGAACACAATACAGAAGCCTGATGATGGCAGATGAGATTCTGCTGAAAGCGTTACTACAACTTTAAAAGAACAACTACAATGACGTGGGAAAATACCATATATATATATATATATACCCGAACCAAGCTATAGCAAATGGAGAAGAGATGCTGTGCTCGTCCTACCGTGCCAAGGTAATTCTTCTAATGCTTTGCACAGTCCATTCAAAAATCAGTCTGGGAGGAAGGAGGCAGAACTGTGTGATAGTTTAGGTGAGAAAGGCATAAATTCTCAGGAAATAATCCATAGAGTTCTATATGTAACTTTCTATAACTATAGGGAGAATATCAAGTGTGGCATAGCTTTATCCTACCCCAAAGAAAAGAAAAGGAAAAGATTCTTACTGGTTGCCATTTCTTAGCTGCTATGGTGAACTTTACAAAGAAAGTTTGCAATTGTTCTCAAAGAAAGTTGCTGTTTTCAAAGAGAGCCTTAACAGTTAAGATTGTAATGGGATGGGAAGAGGGCAGTGATAGTTTCTCTTAAAATGGAGGAGGTGGAGAGGAAAAGGATTTGGAGGGGAAGAGGAAGAGATGATTATGGTTCTTTGCTTTCATGAACTACATGAAGTTTACTTCTGTTTACAAGTCCATTGGCTTGGACTATAAGCCTCATTTCTAGCATACCCTGATACAAAAAATGAAGAACCATTTACAGTCCCAAACAGCGGCAGTGGGCTTCTTGTTGGTCTTAGGTTACACAAGAAATGTGGGACATTGTGCCTTAACCAAAAGCCATTGGTAAAACAAATAACCAAAATCAAGTTTCTGCATGGGTTAACCAGAATCAGAATGCATTGAATCATCTTTTTGGGGGGTGCTTACTCAGAGTAAGGGAAATGTTAATTCCTTGGCAAATGTACCCCTCAGACATTTTCCTAAGCTGACCTGGCAACAAAATGGAGACTGTCAGAAGTGGACAAAGCTCTGAGAAATAAACAAAGCCCTGCATGTTATTAAAACAGGGTTCCTTTATTACATTTGTGGAAATGTGGATTCAGGCCTCTTGGCTTCTCAGTTTCTCCCTCTCTTCTACTCAGCACTCCCACCAGCAATGTCCCACCCACATTCCTTCATCTATCACTCAGATTCCTGGGAACTCTTCTCCTCCCCTTCCCCAATTTTAGCCAATATATTGACAGCACTTAAAGTTGCATGTTTTGGTTTCTTTTAGCCTTGTAAACTATGAGCTATAAGCTACAAGTAGAAAAGATGGCACAACATTATTCTCTGGTATCTAACTCTGACACAGTATTGTATCAAGCCAGGAATATAAGATACTTGTAGTAACTGAGCTAACTCAAGCCCCCAAAGTCCATAAACAGGAAAACAGCCTAGTGAAATAACGCTTTTGGAGGATACACACTCCACAATCAATACGATAGTTCCATGGTTGAAATTCAGTGTTCAAAGTATTAGTAAATAGCAAGTATAATCTTATGTAGAGAAAGTTCTGTTAATATAGGCAGAGGTATTCTTACGACAGAAAATCTGTTCATTTGAGCCCTCCTATCAGTTTGAATCATTTCAATTTATAGCAATGGCTTAATAAATAGGTTAGAAGAATCCAAAGAAGGAAATAAATTTTGAATCATATTTTAACTGATAATTTTTATGGCTTTGAACTAAAGCTATTCATCTATCTTATCATTTCAAATGCCGAACTATGCTGTTGATGTCCCTCTGATACTTTGGGATAGCTCCTAATCTAAAGAAGAGGAGCAATGAGATTATTGCTCAGGTTCAACTTGCTGAGCAAAGTTCTAATAGATGTGGTGGCGCAGTGGTTAGAGTGCCTTACTGCAGGCTACTTCTGCTGACTGCCAGCTGACTGCAATTTGGCAGTTCAAATCTCACCAGGCTCAAGGTTGACTTAGCCTTCCATCTTTCCGAGGTGAGTAAAATGAGGACCCAAGTTGTTGGGGGGTAATATGCTGTCTCTGTAAAACCTCTTAGAGAGGGCTGTAAAGCACTGTGAAGCGATATATAAGTCTAAATGCTATGGCTAATAGACACCAGTAGAAATCTTGATATAAATGGCCACCTGGAGAATTCTGGGAGTTCATCCAAAAGTCTTAATGTTGCTAAGGTTGGACCCCTCTGCTATACATGATCATAGGATGTCTCTTAAGGGCAGGCTCTTATTGACCATTGAGATCCACTCTATATACGGAAATAAATTGCTGATTTAGGTTTGCTACTGATATTTTGCTTCAAGGAACCAATATGGCTGCCTTTCTAGAAACTGTTATCTATTGTAGAGTGTTTTACGCAAATGGGCTGCCTGTATGAATCTGGGGGGAAAATGCTTGTCTAATACCATGTTTTTAATAGAGCAGCTCAGCCATGCTCTCGGATCAACTTTAAGTCATTAACAAGCCAAGCTTGAGTTCAACGGGTGACATAATTATAAACATTTCCAAAACTAATTATTGACCTCCTACAGACACTCCTGCCCCCTTATCACAACATCTACATTTTCAGCTAACTAAAATACACTGAACGAAGGAAATCATTACATGTAAGACATTTCCTGTGCAGGTAGGCTGTGCAAACAAACCCAAGCCATCGAACTGTTGGCATTTCAGACTCTGCTCTAATGAAAACACTCAAAGACAAGAAGCGAATTCATCATACAGTTAATGATAAATATTTACACAAAGAAGTCGGGTGGGTTATTACAATGCAGTGTATTGCTCACGCTATTTAACTCAGAAACTAATTACTGTTAGAGTGACACGTTCAATCCAAGCTAAGCTTTTTTGGCCAGAAGCATGTGCAATAACTACAGCAGAACTTTAAGGAATGGGAAAATTGACTTGTTCAAAGACCATGGGAAGACTATGATGAAAACAACAGTTCAGCGAGGAATGTTTATCATGCTGATGGGTACTTCCAGATGGGTTGTCCTTGTGTGAGAAAATTGCCACACACAAAAAAGCATACGTCACATTCTTTATAAAATTTTGGGTAAAACAAAACACCCTACCGAGAAGGGCAAACACGATATAATATAGTAAATATATTATTTAGAGAGCCAACTTTTTTTAGAAAAAAAAAAAGAGTACAGCTGGCAATGTAGACTGCATGAAGTCTTGGAGAGCTTTAGATGCTGCCTTCAGAGGTCTATATCTAAGAAGGTGTTACTATTACTGGATTGTAATAAAAAGGAGAAGGCTGGAGAATAGTCATATGATATCTAAGGTATATGAGGAGCCTTCTCACCCCAATGGGACTAGCCTGCGCCTGCCCCACTCACGCCAGCGGAAGAGGCCTGCTACGAATCTTGTCTGCTAAGGAAAACAGTGGGCGGGGTCAAGGAGAAGAAGAGCCTTTTCCACTGTGGCCCCATCCCTATGGAGCACACTACCATCAGGCGTGAGAACTGCTCCCACTCTTTTGCCTTCCGGAAGGATCTGAAGCAGAACTGTGCTATTTCAATAAATCATAGTGACTTGGACAGTGTTACAAGCCCACATATAAATATGCCATCTGTTTATAGCTTAGCTTCAGTTCCTCTTCTCTCCAAAAGCACTTTTCCCCCAACCTTTTAAACTTTGTGGAGCACATCTTCATTTTCCTTCTTGGGATCCACTCAAAAAAGAAGAAAGAGCAGCCTATCTTCCACTTACACATCTGACTTCTAGCTCCTAGGTGGAAGGAAAAACCTTAGCCTTACTGGGGGGAAAAATCCCAAAAAATTCTTGTGTTCTATAAGATCCATGTGCTAATTTATAGATAATGATGCACATTGAGAAATTTCCCAGTTTAAATAGTAATATTGTAACACAATGTCTGTGGAAATTCTCAATCATCCTGGTCATGATTGTCCCAAAGGTGCTTTTCAAAAGGCAACTGGACTTTCTTTGATTTTCTTGGTTTTTATCTTGAAAGTGTTTCACTTCTCATCCAAGAAGCTCCTTCAGTTCTGACTCTGACTTTGATTCAATCTCCCTACGGCAAAGAAGAGGTGCCATCAAGTAACTAGTACATTTGCATGGTCTGTGTGATTCAGGTACTTACTGTTGGTAGATGATTTCCATTTTTTTCTTATGTTATCTTTGTGCTTTTTAAAACTGAATCCGGGTGGAATAGGTCTTTGAACATTAGGATAAGTGGCCATCCTAAAAGCAGGCAAGTCTCTTTTGTACAGCTCTTTAAGATGAAGCCCAAGGCAAATACCAACCTAATGATGTTTTTAATGAATGTTTACATCAATGCACTGTCTTTGCTTTGATTATATGGCAGGACTAAAAAACATGTAGCCTCCCACTTCCTTTGAAGCAATGTACTACATCCAGGGGCAAACTAGGAGCAGGAAGAAGGAATGTGAAATACTACTTGTGTGTGTGTACGTGACTAAAAAGTCAGATTTTAATTCTAATGACTAATCCTTGCCATTTTCTTGCAAGGGTTTTCGGAGGTGGTTTCCTTTCTAGGGCTGAGAGAGAGGGACTGACTCAGCATCACCCAGCTGGCTTTGAGGTTAAGGTAGGATTAGAACTCATGGCATCCCAGTTTTTAGCCTGCATCTTTAAGCATTACTCTAACACAGCTGTGAATTATTTTCATTTTATTCTTTTGATAAAGCTTTGCAAGCAAAGGCATCACAAGAATGAGGAACACAGTATTTATTGCTTAATGGGATGGATCACAGTGAGGGGAGGGGGGAGGAAATGGGAGGTTTAATGATAAAATACTAGAGATGGAAGGTGTCATTTAAGCCAGGAGTCTCTAACCTTAGCAACTTTAAGCCTGGCAGACTTCAACTCCCAGAATTCCCCAGTCAGCAAAGCTGGCTGCGGAATTCTGGGAGTTAAAGTCCACCAGGTTTAAAGTTGCCAAGGTTGGAGACCCCTGATTTAAACCGCTAAATCCATTCCCTTGCTGCATGGCAATCTCCAGAGCAAATCATCCTAGACGAGGGGTGTCCAACCTTAGCAACTAAGATCTGTGGACTTCAACTCCCAGAATTATGGAAGCCGGCAAAGTCCACAAATCTGAAAGTTGCCAAGGTTGGACACCCTTGTGGGAATGGAGATTTTACAGTATCCATCCCCTGCCACGCCCACCAAGCCACGCCATGCCCACTAAGCCAAGCCCACAGAACCAGTAGTAAAAAAATGTGAATCCCACCACTGGGCCAAACCAATTGTTTAGTATTCTCTATCAAGTATTTGAGTAAAATAAAATATTTTTTTCTGAATTTCTCCTGAAGAGAAAAAAAAATCATTTATGAAGGACAGGATTCAGCCTGTTATTCCCCCTGTTCTTAAACATGTCCAGCAAAAGGGCTTCCTTCATTATATTGACCTAGGATTTAACAGCAATGGGGGATAAGAGGAAAGCAGTAGACTTTTATTACATAATAAAAAATAGGAGATTGATACCCACTTTTGGGCCACCTTCAAATTTTGAGGTGCCATTTAATTATGGCTTGAAAGTCACATCAAAGTGTAAATGGTATGAAAAGGTTGAAATCTATTTTGAGAGGAGTTTTCAAATGTTTTATGACATGAAGAGATATCATAAGCACATGAAAGACTAAAGATAAATAATTTGCCTTTAAAATCACCCTAACTCCACCACCCAAAATATATATATATAAAAGGCCCAATTTTTAGGCCCACCTATTCTGATGGGGCTCCATCAAAGGGAGGCCGAGGGACCCCATGGAGACCTAAGCTATACAGGTAATCCTATATGGACCTATGACCATTCACTTAGTGACCATTTGAAATTACAACAGCATAGAAAAAAGTGACTTATGACCTTTGTCACACTTATGACCATTGCAGCATCTGTATGTCCACGTGATCAAAATTAGGATATGGCATGTATTTATGACAGTTACAGTGTCCTGGAGTCATGTGATCACCTTTTGCGACTTTCTGACAAAGCAAAGTCGACGGTGAAGCCAGATTCACTTAACAATTATGTTACTAACTTAACAATTGCTGTGATTCACTTAACAATGGTATCAAAAAAAGGTCGTAAAATGGAACAAAACTAAACTGAACAACCGTTTTACTTAGCAAGAGAAATTTTGGGCTCTACCTGTACAGCTTTTACACATTTTCATATTAAGTTCGCTCACAAGACTTTTCCTGGAATTCTCTCCTCTGAAAATATCCTCTACCAAATTCTTTGAACCAACCGAGTGAGAAGTGGGGGAAGGAGGGGGGTTAAAGCTGGCGAATGTTTCTGCCCATCTGATCCTGGACCTTGAGGGCAGATAAAGTGCATATCTGTTTCTCCGGCAGGTGTGTGGTGATTTGCTGCTGAGGAGAAACCTTCAGCCCAAAGTTGATCAAATTTACTACAAAGAGGAAGCAACTTGAGGAACACAAAGGCTTGCTTTAAAGGAAGGCCTCTCCAACCTTGAACGGCACACAATGAAGGAAAGTGCATAATTTCAAGAAGATAACGAGATCTGAGGGGCCAGAAACAAAAAGCTGTAACTGGAACCCTCTATCCCTCGATCTGAGGTGATGAAGGAAAGGCAAGTGGGAGGGCAGCTAGCAAGAATAGACTGAAACTGAGCTGTGCCGGGGACGTAAAATTAGCCCACTGAAGAACCTTTGTCTCCCACTGAATGCCTGGCAGAGGCATTGTTTTACATATCTCTGCGGCCAGAGAGCTTTGTTACAAATTGCAATAAGCAATCGCCGAACTTGAACTAATTTTCCTTTTGGTCTAATTAATGCCACGAAATTAGAGTTGGTTCCCTGGCAATGCCCTCTTCGCTGCCTGTCAGCACCGCCTTTGTAGCTTTTAAGGGAACACTCAGTGCTGCCTCTTAAGAACTGGAAGTTGGAAACTGAGAAAGCTTGTCAACGGTCAGCCGGTCCAGGAACACTTCCTTTCAGAGGCCATCGCTTACATTTATTAAGTGCCGTTCTCAATATTTGATCCAAGGGGGTTGATAAAAGCAAAAAAAAAAAAGAAGAAGAAGAAAAAGCAAAGACAAAAAAAGAACCAAGCCTGTCCTATCATTTTAAGAGAAAAGTAATGTACGCAAACCAGCAAGCAAAGCAAAGTCAAAATGAAGTTGGCCAATGGTTGACTTACAACCATTTGTTTAGTGACTTTCATAGAATCATAGAATAACAGAGATGGAAGGGACCTTGGAGGTCATCTAGTCCAACCCCCTGCTCGAGCAGGAGAGTCTATTCCAAATATTAGCCTCTACCTCAAGTTACAGTGGCACTGAAAAGAGTGACTTATGACCATTTTTTATACGACTGTTGCAACATCCCCATTGTCACGTGATCAAAATTCGGCTGTTTGGTAACCGGTCTGTATTTATGATGGTTGCGGTGTTCCTGGACCACGTGATCCCTGTTTGCGACTTTCTGACAAGTAAAGTCAGTGGCGAAGCCAGATTCACTTACCAATCAAGCTACTAACTTAACAAGTGCAGTAATTCACCTAACAACTGTGGCAAGAAAGGTTGCGAAATGGGGCAAAACTCACTGAACAACTGTCTTGCTGAGCAACAGAAATTTTGGGTTCAATTATCGTCATAAGTCAAGGACTATCTTTACAGATCTGTTCTGCGTCAGTTTCAATTCAGTATATTGTGGTCATAGGCCAGGATGGATGAGACAGAAAATAAAGTTTCAGAGAGAATTAAAATACATTTGTAAAACAATCTACCCAAAATCTAAAAGGAAGTTCCAGGATATAGCCTATATTAAATTACAATGTAATATAATAAAATTATATTAAATCTTAAATTACAACAAAGTAATAGTATCCAAAACTATTAATATCAACAAAGTAACAAAGTCTAAAGTTTAATAGAAGATTGCATCTCTGAAACCACTCTCAGCCTCAACACATTGAAAATGGTGACTTAGACAGGAGTTTAGAACATGTTACAAATTCCATAGGAAGAATCCATGCTAAAGAAAAGTTATGAATTCTGACCTTTAAGTCTGCTGATCCACTATGGAAGATCAATTGCTGGATGGTTGTGGTGGTGGCTGAGGGAATTGAGAGATGGGGCTACCCAACTTCAACGGAAGCATATAGGTCTGTGGAACTCTTTATCCTAGGAAATTAGACTTGATATTATATTTCTGATTAACACCATCTTTACTAGTGCTTCAGTGTGATGTTTTGTTTGTTTCCATTGCCACCCCTTTTTTGTGTGTGAATTTACTAGCTGAAGTATACTTTCTAGTTTTTACTTTCCAGTATTTAACTTTTGAGGAAAAAGGTTTAGATTTTAGGAAATACATAACATGATACTAAACTTGATTCTGGCTTGAGAGACCCCTGAGAATGGAAGGGAACTTTTCGAGATTCACATAAACAAACAGAAGGAATTGATCACACATGGAAAACTGATGGTATTACAAATGGCATCATTGACACGTTGCCACCAGAGGCAGAGTTGGGAGGCATCACTCGGTGGGATTGTTTCTCACAGAAACACTCCACCCAGGGCCGCTGTTCAAAAGAGAACTTGGCCAAAGTCCAAATACTTGTAGGTTTTCACAGGGGTGGTGTTTGTCTAGGGAATTTGGGCTGTTTTCCTTCTCTTTGAACAGGAGGGCCTTGTGCCACCTCTTTCAGATTTCCTTTGAACTCTCTTCATTTTCCAAAGAGATGGAGCACATGGCCACCAGCTTCTGCTGTGGTGGGATGAATGGCACCTTTCTCAGCTTCCCCTTGCTAAAAGAAACTTTTCATGCTCAGAACAAAGAAGGAACAATCATTGGGAGGCTGGGGAACCTGTGCCAAAATTTTGGAGGCAGGGCAAGAGCAAGAGGCAGCGATGCCTAATGGAAAGTCCTAAGGCAGGGGTGGGCAAACTTTTTGGCTCGGGGGCCGCATTGACTTTTAAAATTTGACAGACGGGCCGGGTCAGCACAAATTTTTTGGGAATTGCCCCCACCCTTTCCCCCTCTTCTCCTCCTTCCCCTCCCCTCGGAGGCCCCCTGAGCCAGGAGTTGCTACCACCGACGCGGCTCCGCACGGCTCCAGTCCCACATTGCCTCGGGAAGGGAAAGGCAAAAGGAAGAGCCGCGGCGGTGCTTTGCAACAGCAGCAGCGGCACCGGAGGCTCAGGCTCAGCGGCTCCTAGTTTTGCCTTTTCCTTCCCAAGGCAATCGGGACTGGAGCCGCGTGGAGTTGCACCGGCAGTAGCAACTCCTGACAGCCCAGCCGGACACCTGAGCGGAGCCCGGGCGGAACTGCCTGTTGCTGCTGCCGGAGCACCGCCGGGTCACCTCCTCCAAGCAGCCCGCCCGCCCGCCGGGCTTCCCCTCCGCCGTGCGGCTCGGGGCCAGACGCGAGCACCCGTGAGTTAAAAGGAAGCCGAAAGTTGCTGGGAAGTTGCTCAGGTTTCCGGGGCTTCAGGCTTAAACTTTGCACAGGCAAAGTTTGCAGGCAGGAGCGTCTTCCCGCCGAGGAGCGGGAAGGGTTCCGCCCGGTGGGTGGGCGGGCGGGCTGCTTGGAGGAGGCGACCGGCGGTGCTCCGGGTTTCCACTCCGCCGCGTGGCTCAGGGCCAGGCGCGAGCGCCCGTGAGGAAAAAGGAAGCCGCAAGTTGCTGGGAAGTTGCTGGGAGCAGGCTTTTAAAGTGCCGCCCAAGCAGGACCGCCGAGCTGGGAAACGGGGCACCAAGGCAGGGCAAGGCTCCACCAGCAGCGGCCTAGCTTTAGGTGGCTCAAGCAGCCCGCTCCAAGCAGCCCGCCCGCCCGCCGGGCGGAACCCTTCCCGCTCCTCGGCCGGAAGACGCTCCCGCCTGCAAACTTTGCCTTTGCAAAGTTTAAGCGTGGAAGCTCCGGAAAAAAGGGGATCGGCGGGACTCACCTTCGGAGAGGTTGCACTCGAAGGTGATTTCGAACTCCCAGCCGAGGCCTTTGCAAAGTTCTTCTTTCTTTCCTACCCGAGCGCTCCGCACTGTTTTGCAGCTTTGGGGGCCACGTGGCGCAGGGCAATACGCCACGCCCAGCGATTTTTTTTCAGGGGCGGGCTGGATTGGACAGACCAACGGGCCGGATGTGGCCCGCGGGCCGTAGTTTGCCCACCCCTGTCCTAAGGGAAGGTTTGCTAATGAGGCCAGAATTTCTAGATTTGGAAGGCAGTTTGGGGAAAGGAATGGTTTTAATACAGGTGTCCCTCAACTTACAAGCATTTATTTAGTGACCGTTACAACAGCACTGCAAAAAGTGACTTATGGCCATTTTTCACACATATAACCATTGCAGCATCCCCATGGTCACATGAACAAAATTAGGACGTGTGGCAACTGGTTCATGTTTATAAGGGTTGTCGTTTCCCAGGGTCATGTGAAGTTCTGCAGACTTCTGACCAGCAAAGTCAATGGGGAAGCCAGATTCACTTAACAACCGTATAGATAACCTAACAACTGCAGTGGGTATATTTAACAACCTGGGCAACAAAAGTCATAAAATGGGACAAAACTCACTGAACAACTGTCTTGCTTAACAACAGATTTTTTTGTATTCAGTTGTGATTATAAGTTGAAGACTACCTATACCCGTGATGGCAAACGTATCGCACGTGTGCCACAGGTGACACGCAGAGCCATTTGTTCTGGCACATGAGCCACAGGCAAATTTACTTCACTGTGTATGTGTGTGCCTCACAGCTGATTTTCGGCTGGTTTGAGGCCTTTTTCGGCCTCCCTGTTAATACCGGAAGTGACGAAATGGGCCTATTCGGCCTGTAGAGGCTTTTTTCAAGCCTCTGGGAGGCCGAAAAAAATATGTGAGGCCTGGTTTGAGGCCAAATAGGCCCATTTTATCACTTCTTGTAATACCGGAAGTGACGAAATGGACCTATTCGAGTTGAGGAGGCTTTTTTCAAGCCTCTGGGAAGCTGAAAAAGACCTAATACCAGCTGTAAGGTGCAGTGCAGGTAAGGGAGGGTGGGGGGATTGCGCCTGCATGCGCGGGGGGGCACGCACTGCCTTCTGTGTGCGAGTGCATGAGCGCCAGCTCACACACAATTTTTGCCACAGGATCCCAAAAAGGCTAGCCACCAGTGACCTATACTTTAGTCTAGGTGAAACCAATTTTAGGACTTATACTGCAGTTCTCCTAAATTGCCCACCTCAAAATGGCAAGACACTGAGTAACCTTGTAAAGCCATTTTGGCCAGAATCACCCAAAGCTGTTCACAGACCTGATCAGTTTGGAAATTTCAGAGGCTGGGTTCTATGGGGCATCTATTCAAAAAGTTGCTCAGGGAGTCCTCAACTTACAACTGTAATGGAGCATGCCCTTCATGCTCTTATGTCATGGCAGTCGTAAATTAGGTCATCTTTGTGACCAAGCTGATTTTATGATCTTTTTTTGCAGTGGTTGTTAAGTGAACAATATGGTTGTTAAGCCAAGCTATGATTCATGATCGGCTGATTTTTCTGAAAGCCAGAAGTAAATTCCAGTTTTCAGCAACTTAGTGTTAACACACAATCACATGATTGTGGGATACTGCAAATAGCCATAACCGCACGCTAGTTTCTGAGCACTTGAAGTGCAGTCACGTGACCATGAGGGATACCATCAGGACTTCGGAACAGATTGTAAGTACCCCTGGAGAAGTCCATCATAAATTTGAATCTAAGCAATTTGTCATAAGTCAAAGCCTAGCTGTAACCTGATAGACTCTTTTGTACATCCTTTGCAAACAACCATCTGTTGAACCCATACTATGCTGTAAATCACATCTTTTTTTTGAGACAGTAGACAAATGATGCAGAAACTTTTTATGACTTTGCAGCGGGCAAGAGACAGACACTACAGTACAGGGATTCCAGGAATGCTGCTTTATTGTACTAAAGGGTAATAGACTCTTGTAACTCTGGGTCTCTCTTCCCCTCTCTTACATTAACAAAACCAAGGTGGGTTCCTTTTGTGTTTCTTTCTCACATTTGCTTCCACCACTGGTCTATATACAGGCAGTTCCCCAAGTTCTTCCTAACCAACTCTGTCATACCTAAATCTTCTCTAAATTCCGGGATAGACTCACACTTAATAATATGGAAACAATGATATAAAGCAGACAGGGAATTCTTTTCCTCCATTTTTAGTGAAAATTTAGGGACACGTTTTCATTTTAATAACCCTATTTTGCTTCCTTTATAACATTTAACAGGAACAATTGATTTAATTTAATTTAATTCAACAATCTGTGGAATGACTTGTCTCCAGAAACTGTGGTTGCTCCATCACTAAAGGTTTTTAAGAAGAGTTTGGACAACTATTTTTCTGAACTGGTATAGGATCTTCTGCTTGATCAGGGGGCTGAACTAGAAGACCTCCAAGGTCCCTTCCAACTCTGTTGTACTATATTCTGTATTTTTGTGTGTCCATCTTTCCCCACAGTACTTATGATGGGAGACTTGGGTCACTAAAAGAAGGACTTGAAGGCCCACACAATGTTAGGTCATCCTGGATGTACATGACTCTTCATGCTTGGCCTAGAGTCTGATTTGTCATTAGGAGTCATGAACTGGTTCCTAGTCCCCCCCACCCCCCGTTCCTTGTATATCAACATAATTTCAAAAGATGATTATTTAAACATGTCCCCTTTTACCTTCTGAAAACTCTCCAGCCTTATGTTTCCCTTCCCTGGTTGCGCGCCTGACAAACTACAATTGCCCCTTTCTTATCGTTCTCATAAACCATCTAGCTGTGCCTCATATAAAACCGCATCATTTGTTTTCTTTGCAATCCAAGATACTCTAAGCGTGCATTAAAAATAAACGGGGGCTCTGTTTGTCAAATCTTTCCCCACAGCCATGAGAGTTACAAGGGGAGAAAAGGGGGTTGTTTTCTCTGAAAACAGAGACAACTGTAAGTTTTGCAAACCTCTCATAGGTTCCAGGGTTTCAATCTTTACTGCTAGGGCAATGTATCATCCACATCACCAGACTTGCTTTATGTTGTTTGTCCATTTATCATTTTGGAAACAAGAAAGGATGTACACAAAAAATCAGCATGGCAGCCCTAATTCTTGCTATTCGCTGATACTTCATCGTATTAGGAAGACTGTTAAAATGGGGAGAAGACTTTGGGGTGTACTGTCAAAGTTTGGTGGGTCTGTGCTTATATCCTAGCATCATAAATGGGATTGTTCTTTTCCTGTGAGGAAAAAATATCACATGATGTTTAATGCCTACCCATCCACCCAGGATAAAAATACGAGACCAGGGTGAGGATGGGATTAATAAATTTCCATGACTTTATTAATGGTAAAGATCTGTAAATGAGCTTTGTTGTTGGGGAAGGGTCTGTTCGGTTCAAAGAAGGTCCTGGAATTAGTTTCTCATAGAAGGAAGAAACATAAAATGACATCATCACATGGCAATGTGGCAGTGAACAGATATACCAGTAGACATTACCCAATCGTGTTTGATCTGGGTCCCAAAAGGGCAATTTGAGCTCAGCATAACAGATCCACATATATAAGTGCACATGACAGGTTTTTTTAAAGTATTTCTGATTCTGCTAGTCATGAAGCATTCTAGATGAACACTGGGTTTCTTCCAGTTGTGTGAGTGGAAATCATTACTTGAAATAGATGGAAGATCAGTGTTTTGAAAAGATCTAGCCACACAAGTGTGCTGGGTGTGTAGGGTGCATGTATGTAAGTGGGACAAGTGGAAGTGAATGAAGTCAAAGCAGATAGTGAGTGCATCTGGAGTACATGGCTAATACTGATTTTTTCCAAATCTTTTGGGATTTTCCGAATATTCCTCTGCTCCCACTTCACCCATGCTCAACCCCCCATGTTGAATTAATATATCAAAAATTAGTGGTAACTGAACAATGGAAGGTTTAATACAGCCTGAAGGTTGCCATGTAAACTTTTGATTAAAAGTTACTGGTTGTTGCCTTCAGATTAAAATGATTCTGCTTGTATTCCATTATACTTGTATTCTGGTATTGTTTGTGCCAGTGGTGGTATTCTACCAGTTCGGCCCGGTCCTGGTGTACCTGTTAAGTTTGAGGCATGGGTTTAATGAACGGAGACCAGACTGTAAACCTTGAACTTCAGCTCTTTATTCACAAGCATAACAGAGACAAAAACCCCCGGCTAGCAGTCACTCTTTTATAGCGTAAGCTGCTATCCGGATAACCAATGGATAGCGTTATAGCAGGGGTGGGCAAACTTTTTGGCTCAGGGGCCTCATTGACTTTTAAAATTTGACAGACGGGCCGGGTCAGCACAAGATTTTTTGCCCCCCCCCCTTTTGCCCCCCCTTCCCCCCTTCTTCTCCTCCTTCCCCTCCCCTCGGAGGCCCCCTGAGTCAGGAGTTGCTACCGCCGGCGCGGCTCCGCGCGGCTCCAGTCCCGCGTTGTCTCGGGAAGGGAAAGGCAAAAAGGAAGAGCCGCGGCGGTGCTTTGCAACAGCAGCAGCGGCACCGGAGGCTCAGGCTCAGCGGTTCCTGGTTTTGCCTTTCCCTTCCCAAGGCAACGCGGGACTGGAGCCGCGAGCTGCGCCGGCGGTAGCAACTCCTGACTCAGGGGCCTCTGAGGAGGGGAAGGAGGAGGAGAAGGGGGAAGGGGGGCAAAAGGGGGCAAAAATCTTGTGCTGACGCACCCGACAAGCCGCTCACCACGACGGTGGCTCCCAGCACCTGAGCAACTTCCCAGCAACTTGCGGCTTGCTTTTTCCTCTCGAGCGCTCGTGCCTGGCCCCGAGCCACGCGGCAGAGGAAACCCGAGCCGCCGGGTTGCCTCCTCCAAGCAGCCCGCCCACCCGCCGGGCGGAACACTTCCTGCTCCTCGGCGGAGGGAAGCCCGGCGGGCGGGCGGGCTGTTTGGAGGAGGCGACCGGCGGCGCTCCGGGCTTCCCTCCACCATGCGGCTTGGGGCCAGGTGCGAGCGCCGCGAGTTAAAAGGAAGCCGAAAGTTGCTGGGAAGTTGCTCGGGTTTCTGGGGCTTCTAGGCTTAAACTTTTCACAGCGCGGCGGAGGGGAAGCCCGGAGCGCCGCCGGGTCGCCTCCTCCAAGCAGCCCGCCCGCCCGCCGGGCTTTCCCTCCGCCGCATGGCTCGGGGCCAGGCGCGAGCGCCTGCAAGGAAAAAGGAAGGCGCAAGTTGCTGGGAAGTTGCTCGGGTGCTGGGAGCAGGCTTTTAAAGTGCCGCCCGAGCAGGACCGCTGAGCCGGGAAACAGGGCACCAAGGCAGGGCAAGGCTCCACCAGCAGCGGCCTAGCTTTAGGTGGCTCCAAGCAGCCCGCCCGCCCGCCGGGCGGAACCCTTCCCGCTCCTCGGCGGGAAGACGCTCCCTCCTGCAAACTTTGCCTTTGCAAAGTTTAAGCCTGGAAGCCCCGGAAAAAAAAGGGGGATCGGCGGGGACTCACCTTCGGAGAGGTCGCACTCGAAGGTGATTTCAAACTCCCAGCCGAGGCCTTTGCAAAGTTCTTTTCTTTCCTACCCCGAGAGCGCTCCGCACTGTTTTGCAGCTTTGGGGGCCACGCGGCGCAGGGCAATACGATTTTTTTTCAGGGGCCCAGCGATTTTTTTTCAGGGGCGGGCCGGATTGGACAGACCAACGGGCCGGATGTGGCCCGCGGGCCGTAGTTTGCCCACCCCTGCGTTATAGCGTTTGAATCTTGGCGCGGCCCGCCAACAGCCAGTCAGATTGCTCGGAATGAACCAATCATAACTTGCCATTATATGGGCCAATAGGACGTGCAGGATTACGATCCTGCTAGGCAAATGAATCTTTATTAAATACATTTCTTTCGTTCACAACAGTACCGATAGCGCTGAAGATCAGCAGAGACCAAACCAGTTCCCTCTGTGGAGCTACTGGAACTGCTGTTGGGCCCACATCAGCTGCTGAAGCAATGGGGAGAGTGCAGGATTGCAGGAGGTGAGTCAGAAAGCCTCTACGCCTGTGCAAATGCCCATTTGGTGTGCCCATGCAAAGTGTGTGCGCACACGCAAAGCATGCCCACCAAGCCACTCCCACCGAACCGGTGGTAAACTATTTTGAAATGCACCACTGGTTTGTGCCATTTTTGATGCTATATTGTTGAAATCAAAATTTAGTCATGCTTAAAACGGGATCACTGAAATCAGTAGGCATGTATGGTAAGTAAACACCCATTCATTTCAGTTGGTCTGTTCAAAGAATGACTAGATCTTGATTCAACCTCTTATCATGTAGTTAAAATTGGTTTTCATGTGCTGTTTGCTGCCGTGGGAGGCTTCAAATTATGAAACAGAAGCTGAAACAGGATGGAGAGAGAGATTACAGGATTTCTGTGATGCTGAAGTCTGCAGAAGTCTACAGATATGAATAGATCAACAAGAAATGACCATCAGATTTAACTGGATGTCTGAGTTCACCTCTTAGGAAAGGTCTAATGTGCTAAGCATATTTCATAAATAGAGAAAATGTAGAAGAAAAACAAAATAAATCTGGAAACAAACTTCAGTTTCAAATGCTTTGATCTGAAGGAATTTATTAAGTATAGAAATCCGTGATTAGCTAGCACTACTGATTAAAGTTTAAATAGATAAAATCCAGAAAATTCTTAAATGTAAATTGGCATGGGGGGGGGGGATTTCATGTGCGGATGGGTGAGTTGTGTTTTCTTTCCCTCAAAACCATTCACATCCTGCCCTTTGAGGAACCTTTCTTAAAGGCCAGTGACCATAAACATTCCTAAATAATGATAGTCTTCGTTAACAGCCCCCCCCCTTTTGACAGCTGCATGAAGAAAAATATTTCAAAACTTGACATTTTCACATAGTTACAGGGAATGGAAAAATAAACTTTGTTGGTAGATTAATTGGATTCTGCACTTGGTGCATCCGCATAACTTAATAATTCATATCCAGCAAAAGATGCTCCAAAACTGAAACACATTTAGCTGAGTAATAACAGCCATGAGTTTTTTTTCTCTTTGGTTTGGAAAGGGTGCACTACTTCAATATTACAATTCTGTTCAATTGTCTCACATATACAAAATGAATCCAAGCTCAAAAGAACAGCAGGTCGGTACGTCAATGAGAGTTGTCACAAAATCAAACAAAGTAAGTGACAGTTCTATCCGAGCTGTTTGGCCACCTATGGAGTAAGATGAGGATGCTTGGATTGTGAAGCAAGATTTAGTCAGTACTATGGAGTTGTTTTGTTTCTCCCCCGACCCCCCTGGATTCTCCATTAACCTGCCAATCCATTAATCTATGGAGGCAATATTCATTAATAGATTTCTTCACATATGAAGGAAAAATATCTTACCAGCACTAATAAACAGCAAAGCAGTGTACATAAAAATCAGAATTCCCAAGGAAAATCCTTCTTCCTTTATTTCTATGGATAGCACTGGACACATTGTTAGCCTTGCCTGGGATTTCATTGGCTAAACATTAAAATGAGAGTAAGTTTACTCTCATTAATTTTGGGGGACATGAGAGTGCCTGAATATTTTGTCTTGTATTTTGGCACCTAAATCATTAGTATTAAGATCCCTCTTTTATGATGATATTATTTTTGCAATCTTTCCCCAATGTGCTAATGCTATAAAAAAAAACAAGTGTCTGACAATACAAAGGAAGCATTTGATCGAATCCCGGTTGGTTCAGAAAACAACTAAACTCTACCTCTCTTCTACTGATGCTGAGGTTTATTAGAAAAAGGGATTAATTATCCTTACAGAATAACAGCTCTTGCATTAAAAAGTGCAGAAGATTGTCATACAAAAATGATGTGTGCCCCAACTGCCAATTTTACTGAAACAGATTTATTAATTTTGTTTTTTGAAGGAAATAATCTGTTCAATGATACAGCCAGAACAGATCTCTACAGCTAGATTCTTTGCAAGGGTAATATTGGAAAAATTACTGCTGCTGAGGATTATTGAGAGAGTCAAATGTACTTTTCATCGGTGATAATTAATCTTGTATCAAAGTGTTTGTTTTCGCTGTCATTCATATTACATTAGCATGACGTTCATGTGAAAACTGTACATTAAATTACATACTGTATAAATCTTTTCATTAGATACCAGTCCCCTTGTCCTTACTTTTTGAGACTAACCTTTGATCTTCCAGTCAGTAACAAAAATAATTACCATTTCTGTCCAACCTGGCTTGATCTATGTAATTCAGAAATAGCTGCACAGCTGGAGACAGATGTTCATGTCTCTATTGCTAAACTCTTGAGAGGCTTGCGCTATTATTTATATCACCCTTGTTGTGAGTTTATCAGCTTCCATATGTTGCTCCCTAAATGCATGATATATTCTGTGAATTTCAAGAAATAATGACTTTGCAGAAGCAGAGGGAGATAAAACAAGAAAAGAAAAAAGTTAAAAACTTTCCTGACATTTAATTCTGCTTCATAGGGTAAATTTTTATAGATGAAATGGTCCATTCAGGTGTTATCTTTCATCTATGAAAAATATTTCAAGATTATTTTTGCTGACTAGCACTGGCTTAATTTATCCAAGAAACCTAAGAATTAAAAAATAGGAAATCTTTTTATGCCTTACATTCGAAGAAATGTCTTCTAAGAACTGAGGAGAATACTAAAAGAAATCCAGGATTTTGGGGACAGGAAATTCTGAACAGGATGTTTCCTCCACCTAAGATCCTGGAAAAATACCCCATCTTTCCAAGTCCAATGTCACAGTAATTATGGGTGGGACCTAAATTGTATAACTATATAATCTCTCCTCTCCTCTCCTCTGCTCCCTTTCCATTGTATTCAGTACTTTACTAATGGTCTCTCTTCCCCCAAATAAGCTGGCAGTCTAAACTGACTCAAGTCAATTGGGAGTTACCCCTTAAAAACAATTAGCTTCAACCTTCAGAATAGTGATACATGCTTTCCCTTAATTCGGTACATGCTTAGTTAGCTCTTTGGGGAATATGTTAAGTAGCTCCAGTGGTTAATGAGGAATTGGAAAGTTTAAACTGATTAAAACTGGGGTGCACTGATCTTAGGCACTGACTTACAACAGGGTTGTTGTTTTTTTACATGATTTATTCTTTCCATCAAAAGGGAAAGACCCATGAAGCACGCTTTATCAGTTACTGTAAGAAGCATGCCTGGACACATGCAGCATGCCACTCCACTCCCAATAGTGGACCATGTAAAAATATCTGTGCCAATGTTCTCTCCTTTGCAATAGACAGAACAATGGTAGCAGTACACCAGAGGAGCATTTTCTCTTCCTCTTTTCTTGTTCAACCCTTGTTATAAACGGTTAGATTTGTCAATTTTTTTGGTGTCTTAAGCTACTTCAGTGCATATAACATATCTGTATCAATGGCGGTGTGTTACCGGTTCAGACCGGTTCAGACCAACCAGTAGTAAAAAAAAAAAAAGCCTCCAACAATCACCTGAGAGGAAAAAGAAGAGAAAAGTGCAAAAATCGGCCCTGCCACCCGCCCCTGCGCTTTTCTCTTCTTTATCCTCTCATCTGATTGGCGCTGCAGTTGTCAGCTGGTGTGGGGAAAGCTGCGCGCATGCATTAGGTGAGTGTGCACAGGCACGCGATCACCAAACCGGTAGTGGAACAGCTGGGATCCCATTGCTGATTTGTATTCTTTCTGAGCAAACTTTCTTCAAGGCAATGTTTCTTTTATGACAGAAAGCAAATCTTAAGACTACAACTCTGTATTTTAAATAAAGGGCTACTTCAAGTGAACACAACACTTCTAATCAAGATAATGTAATCCCAGAGAAAAGGCATGTAGCAAACCAGCTAGTATTTCAGGTTTATTAGGTTATAAAATATAGACTTATATTTCAACAGAACATAATATAATCTTCCATTGCATGTACTTAAAATGGTACACCTTTATTCCAAAATATATTATTTAATGTACCCCCAAAATACACTTCAACCTTTATTTAACATAAATTCAGCTCCAAATACCATAATCTTCTATTTAAGTCTTAAACAAATGCGTTTTCTTTCTAACCAATTCCCAAATTAATTTTAAACATTTCTTAAAGCATGTAATGGTATGTGTGAATGACATTAAGAGGAGAAGAGATGCTGCCTAGGAAACAATTAGATAAGAGAGGCAGGAGCCTCCAGTGGCTTAATGGTCAGAGAAAGAAACTTAGGAAGGATCCGCCCTAATGGATCAAGCAGTTAAAAGAGCCAGTGGGAAGTTTATACCTTCAGATTTGCAAGATTCTGTTAAAGTAGACTTACAATAGAGTAGAATTGATTGGATTAATTACAGTAGAATATACTCTTGTTTCCTATCTAATTTACTTGGGAGGGCTGACAAAACAGCAGTTTGTAGGAGATACCTGTAGGGATTTATTTATTTGTTTGTTTGTTTATCAAATTTATAAGCCACTCATCTTGGGATTCGAGGTGACATTGAGTGGCCACATGTACCGCAGGAATATGTGTACTACAGTTTAATTAAAGTTTTGACAAATTAGGATAAAAGTCTCCTCACATCAAGCTGTGTTTTTGGCAACTTCATGGACAAATTAAACAGAATCAAAGGCAATGCATGCCTGATGTCTCTCTAAAGCACAAGAGTATAATATTTCAACAGATTTAATGTAACAAAATTACAAACCTACATCAAGATTTTAACCCTGTTAAAGAGAGATAAATTCATTTCTCTAACGTGTCATAACACCTGAGCACATTATTCTGTATTTCCTCTAATCCACACCATCTGAATTTTATTAAATGTGATAAACAGCTGAGCACATTATTCCATGCTTCGTTATACCATAACAGTTTTATTAAATATTGCTTAAGGAAGAGAAATACAGTGCAAGTCCAAGTAACTGTGCCCTCTGTTTTCAGGCAAGCTCAACTGTATCCAGCAGCAGATCCCATGGAACTTCTGAGGAGATATGGATAGAGTAGTAATGTTCATGGAATAGGTTAATGGAATGTTTGCTTAAATTCCATAATGCCCTTTGGAAATCGAATGCATTTCCATCTCATGATCTCTTGCTTAGAGAGGAGGCTGGTTCATATGCTGGTTTCAGTCTAAGAACCACACATTTTGCAGCCATGTTAGAGATGATGGATCAATCACATCTACCTGAGGTAAGAAGGTTGTACACTATTTCCCCTCTCCTCTCCCCCATCGCACAAAGTCAGAACTAAATTTTGGGCACGGGCAACTGGCAGAATGCCCAAAGTTTCATACCTCCAGGAAGAGCTGCAACCCACAAGCAAAGGGAAGGAGATTATGGTTCCTACAGTTATACTATTATTCTAGAGAAAACAGCCCCAACAATTGTGCGCAATCTTTCAGCCCACTGCATTTAGCTACCATTTGTTTATTTAAACACAGTTCAACTTACTTTACCTAATGGGGCAGAACTTCTAAAAGGAAAATTGTGTTTAGCTAAGCATTTAAAAAAAAATGTTCTCAGTGCTTACTCTAAATAAATAGCCAGCCAAAGTTTTCGTTGGCACAATGTAGACAAATGTATTCAATTTCCTTTAACAATATAAAATAGTCACAGGAGTTCTGGATTTTTTACCTTGAGAGGAAGGAGGTAAGGGAGGGAGAGTAGAGAGAGTATACAAAAGCTTTATTTTATAAAATGAAATAAATCTCAGTATGGGTACCAAAATTTGCTTTCAATGTTCTACTATTTATATATAAACCTATATAATAAAGCATTTGAAATGACATTCATATAAAAGAAAAGATATACCTTTAAATAAATAAAAGCTACTATGTACATTATACTGTACATGAGAAGAGATGTGACATCAGTGGGATTAAGTTATCTAATATTCTTATTTTCTCCATTAAAAAAAACAAAAAAGAAACTCTTGGCCTTACTCTACATTTTACAGCTAGAATCTAAATTTTTTTGTATCTTTTTTTTTTTTTGTCTTTTAATTTTCTTATCTCCCTAAATAAATCTTCTTTGCAGAGGTTTCTCTTAATGTTTTTTTATGCTTTTCTTGATCTTTGCAACAGCCACATTTCCTTCCCAAGATGCTTACGAACGAAGCCGTACCTAGAGTATGGGGGGGGAATGGCAAGAACCCAGTTGCAGTCCAGTTTTTGGTATGATGGACACCATAGAGGAAGAACTTCAGCCCCAGAATTCTGTCGGAATGAACTGATCCTCTTCTTGGAGAAATGTTGTGAAATGGTCATTCCAATTCCTCTACGCCAAAAAAAGAAACAGAAAAGAATAACTGGATAATTTCCACTTTGCGATGCTCTGTTTTGCAATTGAATCCTAGTGGCATCCGCACGATCGTACCACCATGTTCCTGTACTTTTTCAAAATAACATTGGAACTGTCATCAAAATAGAGGACAGAGATGGCATTCAGTTTGGTTGGAGCACAACAAGGCTTTGGGACATGATCCGGAAACATTAAGTGGACCTGAAATTCAAAGACAAGAAGATACAATGTGATTTTACTCATTCAATAATTTGTAGTAATGACTTCTACAATGAGCAGTAACATTGATTTTGTTTTTGTTTTGCTGAGAGAGTCAAAATGTTTCTGATTTTAATACTTTGCAGTGAAAAGTATATTGTGCTTTTAATAAGAATATCAACAAACCCCAACGTTTGTCCTGTGGCTACTTAAAGGTTTAGAGCAGGGGTATGCAACCTTGGCAACTTTAAGACTTGTGGATGACAACTCCCAGAATTCCCCTGCCAGCTGTGTATTCTCTCTCTCCTTCCCTCCCTCCCTCTCCCTCCCTCTCTCTCTCTCTCTCTCACACACACACACACACACACACACATACACACACAGAGATGGAAACATACCAGTGTCTGTACTATGGCATGATTTGTGGCGTTCATGTGAGCATTGAGAGGAAATGAACATTCTCCATCACAATAAAATGCAGCATAACCCTCTGGAGCTATAATCCAATCCTAAAAAATAAAAATAAAATGTTTAAATGCAAATTTTCCATCTCAGTCATCCCTCAGTTTTGGTAAGAAGAAAAAATGAAAACATCTGAAAAATACCTGAAATTTGAAATTTCACATTGTTTCAGACATTGGCAAAGGTTGTATTCAGCAGGTTCTGACCAGTTCTGGAGAACCAGTAGCAGAAACTTTGAGTTGTTCAGAGAACTGATAAACACCACCTCTGACTGGCCCCACCCCCATCTATTCTCTGCCTCCCGATTCCCAGCTGATTGGCTGGGTCTTCTTTCGTTGCCCTGCACAGGAGAACGGAGCTAGAAAGCAGGTTAGTGGGGTGGTGAGGGAATGGGGTTTTGCAGTAGACTTCCCCCAGGATTGGGGTGGGAATAGAGATTTTACAATATCCTTCCCCTGCCATGCCCACCAACCCATGCCCACCAAGTCACATCATGCCCACCAAGCCACGCCCACAGAACTGGTAGTAAAAAAAATTGAATCCCACCACTGGACATAGGCTATAATTTTCAGGACTGTATCCTCAAGATGCGCTACTGTGCAAGATCTGACATATGTAAAGATCATATGTTTACATAAATATTTCATATGTAAATATGTGGAACCTCTCAAGCCATCTGTCCATGTGGTTTTCTTGACAGTAATAAGAAAGGGACTTTTCATTGCCCTCATCTGGGGTGGCAACGTCCCAGCCTAGCTTAAAGCCGTCATAATTTCAGATGGCTCCCCATCCAAACAGATCTGAACCTGTTTTGCTTTTTCAAGATCAGCCCAAGCCAATTAGAACTGTTTCAATGTTAATGTACATATTCTGCAATAATTAATAGTCAATAGTTGACCTCATATGTTAAATTTCAGTATGTTAGGAAACGTTTTTACTGTAGTTTGTTACTAAAGTTCAATTGTTTGGCTTAAAGATAATTCAAGCCATAAACCTGAGTATGTAAACCAACCTGTCTCGCCCATCATTATAAGCCAACTAGCATAATAAATCTTGGCTTTGCGGCCTTCTGTGTGGGGCACAGAGGACCATACAAGGATGACTAGACCTTTAAGAGCACCCCCGCCTTGTAATAACCAATGTTAAATGGCCATTTTACTCTTTTGATGTTTAATTGTCATTAGTTTATAATTTAAAAAAAATTATCCTAATTTAATTTTAGCGTTAATTTTTACATTGCTTTATTTATCAATTGTATTGCATTGTAGACTGAAGGCAAAAGGAGAAGGAGATGGCAGAGGATGAGATGGGGTTAGATAATGAAAATGAATTTGGGCAAACTCTGGGAGACAGCGGACAGGGGTGGGGGTTGGTGTGCTGTGATCCATGGATTCGCAAAGACACAACTTAGTGCCTGAACAGAGACAACAGCACTGCCCAGAGTTCCTCTTTGAGGGAGATGGGTGGTTTAGAAATATGAAATGTAAGTAAATAAATAATGTGATGAATGACCTGAGCCTATGAAAGCCAGGTACTGCTGATGTGGAGCACAGAGTAAGGTATGATGTTCAAGAGAAAAGCAGTGGCTGAGGAGGATAGGTTTGGTTTTCCTTTGTCTGTTTGCTGCTTTTCCACTGCAGACACAGCACCCAAAGAGCAAACAGTCTCTTGTCCTCTTTTAACACAGTAATGTCTCAACTGTATGATAATACCCAGTCCTCACCCTTTCGAAGTGAGAGCTGGATTTGTCAGAAGAACCACAACATGTAGTGAGAATGGGGTGTGTGAGAGAGAAAAAGGCAGAAAGGAAGTATGAACTAGACGTAGTTTCCTCTTACTTTTCTTCCTTCTCCTTATCTTCTTACCCTTTTCCTGCTCTTTGCATCACCTTGCCTAATCCAAAGGATAGATTTGTAGATGAAGAGAAGGAAGAGGAGAACAGAAAATAGAATGTCGTCTCTACCTGCCACCCAAGGTCTCGAAAGCTCACGTAGAGTTCGTGTTTTCTGCAGGCTTGCTTCTGTTCACTTGTGTTATAATCTATAGGGGGGGAAGCACATTGCACAATTGCTTATTGTAAGCATTCATTAAGCCTATGTTATGTGTTCAGGTTCTAAGCATTCGCTCTTTCTTTCAGAAGACATTACCATCTTGTGTAAAGCATGCTTTGTGCCATTCTGCTGAATGCTGGAATCGATTCATAAGATTTTTATCCTATCTGGTTTCTTTTGAATCTATATAGATCTACGTCACACCAATCCCACCCATTCCTTTCCTGGTCCTTTCACAGGAATTACAACTGTTGCAGATGATTATACGCATTCTAGCAACAATTCTCAATTTTGGCTAGTTTAAGATGTGTGGACTTCAACTTTGCTGGCTGAGGAATTCTGGGAATTGAAGTCTGCACGTCTTAAAGTTGCCAAGATTGAGAAACATGTTCTATAGAGTGTAAAATGGTGCACTTTTTCAGCATTTAATGGGTGGCCATTTTTCAATAATTTCATGGTCTGACTTGATTTCCACCTTACTTTTCAATCAGATGAATTCAGATGAATAGGGTGGAATGGAATTCTTTCTTTGTCTTTCTGCATTATTCCTAAGGAAATTGAGTGTTTGCGGATATGACATACATTAAATATAAAATTGATTTCTGTACAGTGTCCATTGTATTAATTGAGTGCCATTTTTGTGACTTTCTGTTCTTTTTCTGTCTTCTCAAATGTTCAGATTATCCCTATTTCCCCTGTGCAGAAGATAGATTGTGGAGAAAACATGCAGCTCTGAAGCTACTGGTCGCTTTTTGAAAAAAATGAATAATATTCATAGCAGCAGAATAATATTGTTCTACACACACTGCTCACCCAGAAGCTCTTCAAATCTCCTGGTCTCCCCACGAGTCCTTTAGGCATAATCCCCCCCCCAAAAAAAAAAAAAATAAAGTTGTCAGAAATGAACTAAAGTATCACTTTGATTTCTCTACAATCCTAAAAAGACTAAATATAATTTGAAAAGAAATGAGTATTGTCCAGCTGTGGGGAAAAATCTATAGATTCCAGCATACTTAATATGGAGCTAGTATCCCATCTCAAAAAAATAACAAATGCATTTAGACTGCAGGGTTATTCTGAATGCCAAATTACTAAACAGAAATCCATACTCCTCCTTGCCTTTCTACATTTCAGATGAAGGAACTATAGGATATTATATTACATTTCATGTAAATGGCTAGGATGGCATTTATTCTATAGAATGTGGTGTGAAAGTTCCAATTTCACTGACTGGGCCTTCAGCATCCTTTTCTTTGAAAATAAACACCAGACACAGAATTTTTCCTCTGCATAGACCTGATGTAATGTAGTGTTCATTGGACTGGAGATTTCCATGCTCAAACATGCAGCTTACTGATTAACTTTGGAGCAGGCTCTCTGTTTCATCCTAAAGCACCTCACGGTGCTGTTTATTGCAAATATAAAATTAAGACAATCTTCTATGTTTCCCACTTGAGGAAAGGTAGAACATAAATACAAAGAATGAGAAAGAGGATCATATGACCTTGAATAGGTAGAGGCTAATATTTGCTCCTACTTGCACAGGGGGGTTGGACTAGATGACCTCCAAGTTCCCTTCCAACTCTGTTATTCTATGTTCTATGTTCTGAAACATTGTTACCTACTGTATAAAATAATTCATTTTTCCATTTCTTCAGCATAAACCAGTGGGATTTTAAATAACCAACTTTTACTGACTCATGTCTAGAATTTTTCCAGAAACAATCAGAAAACCCTAAAGTATTCAAACCATTTGAGAAATATATGTAAGATATGCTGCTACAACATGTCTATGCATTTTATTTAAATTGTGCGCCTTAAGGCATCATGTGAAGATGCAACCTAGGTACATTCTTTCAAAAGTAACTTTGGCAATGAAATCCTCATCAGAAAGGTGAGTTATGACGGGGCTATGTTATTTCAGATTGCAGATAAAATGGTACAGTGTGTGCTGACACACTGTCCTGCAGATAAATGAAGTCCTATTTCCCAGAAATAAAAACATCACAGAGAAAGCTAGAGCAGAGATTCTAGTTTTTTCCCTAAAGAATTACTTGTTTTCATGGAGGAGTATTTAATCAGGTCAGCTGCCAGGAATTAAATTACATTTCTTATGAATTTTTTTATGCTGCAAGGGAAAGGCATGACAGTCATCCAATCTATTAAAGAGCTAACACATACAAACAATATATGCAGAAATCAAGAAGGATGTGGGCAACATATGTTTGTTACATAATGCAATACTTAAATTTTTATCATATGTTCAATTCTATCGAATGAATTGGAATAACATAGGTGGAAATGTAACTTGTTCCACAAAGATGAGATCAGTTGATTCTAGGCATCTGAACTATTAATTAAACCAACTATGAGCTAATCATCTAGAACAGGAGTCTTCAAATTTGACAGCATTAAGACTTGTGGACTTCAACTGCCAGAATTCCTCCTCCAGTCATGTTAGTTCAGGAATTCTGGGAGTTGAAGTCCATAAGTCTTAAATTTGCCAAGTCTGAAGACCCTTGATCTAGAATTAGAGCTTCTCTGAAGAAAATTACTCTGATTGCCTGTTAACTAGGACAGTATTCCTTAAAACAGGGTACCTCATCCCTCTTACCTGCAACTCCTGACATTCGTGAAGTATTTTGTGAGCTACTGGACTTGCTGCGATTCTGATTTTTTTTCTTAGGGTTGGCAGCTCGGACAGATCGAAAAAGGACTTCGCTTGCTTTAAAGAAGGCAACCATGAATGGTTGCTTTGACTGCGGACCATGCCTGCCTATAAGACCAGCTGCTTTCACACTGATACTACGACCTGCAAAATAAAGAGAAATAAAATCAGCTACCATTAAACGAAATCCATTTAGCGGATGGATAACATTCTAGATAAGGTGTGCGTCTATAGAATATTTTCTGAATATTACAGTACCAGAAGTATGTAATCTCTCTGCTATAGTTCCACTTTCCACATTATGGTGACAAAGAGGTTAGCTAAGCAAAAAGCTCAGGCGATCCTGTTTTTAGAAATTGGGAAAAATAAATTGAGAATCCTGTATGTCCAAAACGCCCCAAAGAGAAATAAGAAATGAAGGTAGTGTATATATTTACATTTCAAGGCATAAATAATTCCCAGGCATTACTCATTTTTTGTCAGGACTCTGAAGGTCAGGCACAGCCGAGGCTTCAGTCTTTCAAGGAATAATATATAATCGAGGGTAAAATATGACATGATTGACTCTGATTTTAATCCCGAGGGATCTGAGTATTTCTTTATTATATTTGTTTAGCTGAGACTGAATAGTCACTTTGTCGGATTAGAGACTCCCCTCCCGGGCATGTGTATGGGGCAGAGGGGGAAGGGTGGAAGGGTGGAGTATCAGAAGAAAAAGTTGAAAAGGGAAAGTCCAAGTGTAGATGTAGAAGTTGTATCCGTCTGAATGTTGTATCCATCTGAACAACCCCCAGGCTCTTAACAAAATTTATTTTGGCATCTTGAAGAATTGTGTGTCTCCCCATATTATGCAGAACCTTCAGAAAGTGAGACAGTGCCATATGAAGCTAGGCAGCTGTACAGGGAGAAGAATTATCATGGGCCAGCCTTTAAATAGTAGTGTGTTAATAAAGAAATGCTGAACTGAGTTCTTATAGGAGCAGCAGCTCACAATAGAATTATTCTGAACTATTGCTGGATCAACGAAAAAACAACTTTGGATGAAAGAGCCTATATCTTTTCAACTATGACATGCTCTCAAGCTTGTTCTTAATTGGATATGTCTAGTTTAACCAAAAGAAGAACTAGGGGTGTCATGATAGCAGTGTTCCAATATCCAAGGAACTGCCACAAAGAAGAGGGGTTCAACCTACTGTCCAAAGCACCTGAAGGCAGGATAAGAAGCAATGGATGGAACGTAATCAAGGAGAGAAGCAACTTAGAACTAAGGAGAAATTTCCAGACAGTGGGAACAATTAATCAGCGGAACAACGTGCCTCCAGAAATTGTGGTTGCTCCAACACTGGAGGGTTTTAAGAAGAGATTAGACAACCACTTGTTTGAAATGGTATAGGGTTTCCTGCTTGAGCAGGATGGACTAGAAGACCTCCAAGGTCCCTTCCAACTCTATTATTCTGTTGTTTTGTTCTGTTATTCTGTTGTTTTGTTATTCTGTTCTCACCACAGAAAGAACTTACTAATAATCCTAGGAGCAAGCCTTACTCAACTTAGCCCTACGCTTCCCTTTTTAAAGGCAGACTTATGGTGGCTCTTTGCCAGGCCTTTTTTTTTTTTTAAAGAGAAACATTTATCATGGGCATCAATGAAAGAGGCAGTTTGATTTGCGGTTAAAGCAGTTTCCATTCTACTTCCACTGTAACAAATGCATTAATTCAGCTCTTTCCTGGCAGTCTTTTCGTAGGGAGACAGGGAAAGATTAGAAGTCTCAGCCAAATACCATACCTTGAATTGACCCACTTCAGTATATAAACACTTTTACAGTGTGTTTATTCAGATGTAGCACTTTAAATTGGGTTAAGACGTATCTAATGACAGATAACTGGAAAAGGATTTTTTTTTTAATGAAAATTAAACTTAGGAGCAGAGTAACTGAGCACATGTTCAGACAATTGTTAATTTGAGGGAACAAGGGAAATTCTGCAAAGGATGGAAGATAAAGGTTGGTGCATGGGACTGCGTGCTGGATCCTGAGACACTAAATAATCACATTCATTTTTGGCTACTTCCCTCCATTTTTGTTTTCTTTTGATGCAGGTTCAGTTTTAAAAAGTCATAATACACTTTTCCATACAGAAAACCAGTAGAAAACTACACTGTGATTACTCAGTGGCATTCTTATTAGTAAAACGATTTTGAGTTCTAGGAATCCACAACATTTTCCTGGAAGAGTTCTTAGAAAATAGAGTAAATATATGAGCAATGTTAAGTACTCTAAATTAATAAATTTAGAGTACTTAACATTGCTCATATATTTACTCTATTTTAAAGTATATATTGTGTGATAAGCAAAAACAAGGAATAAAAAGCTTTTAATGTAACACAAACTCTCTTTAAAATAATACTGGGTTAGCAATAAGATAACAAGGAAGATCCTACAAATAATAGTTTATATAAATCCTTGAGATATGTAGAGGTACTCTTAAACAGACATTAAACATAAAGCAATTTATATGGCTCTCTATCATGTGTTTACTTGGTCTTTTGAAAAGCCAAGGTAGACAGATATAATTATCTCCAAGGTTTCTATTTTAATTTTCAGTGTGTGTTTCTATGAATGTGAGAATAAATCCCAACAACTGTAGATACAATCTGAAGGTGAAAGATTTGTGCAATCTAAAGAGAAACCAGAGTATAACTATAGATTGGGATGAGGGAGCAACTATGGCTCCTTTAGGACCTGTGGGCTTCAACTGAGCCTGGCTGGCTTGGGAATTCTGGGAGTTGAAGTCCACAGGTCATAAAAGGACCCACCCCTGCTGTAGATGAGAGTACATTCAGCATTACACAATTTAGAATTATAAATCTTACAGCAAAACTATTGAAGAATTTAATCCAGAATTATTCCAAAGATCTCAAAACTCCAAAGTTAGGTGTTCCATAATTGAAGCCTTTGCTTATTGATTAAGGGCAGTTTCCAAAGAGCTGGGCAACTAGTATCATGTGCCCAAGGGAGAGCTCTTCTTGTGTTCCAAAGGATAGATTCTTGCATAGCAAATATCTTTGAACCTAAGGTTTCTTTCAGAAGCACTTGTGATTAGGAGACCGCTATTCTGAAAGTTCAATTTCCTTCTAACCAAGAGCAAGCTCTTGGGCATAACTATTGTAGGGATTCCAATCTCACTTTGCATAGTCTAGTCAATATGCATTTTATTGTGATTTATTAGCCCACCTTTTTAAATGCATTCCTCATGTGGAAGAGACTACTTATGGCTGAAAATCCAAGCTCCTGTTTAGTACAAGAACCCAAATCAAAGCACTCTTCACCAATAAGTCCCTGATTTAAGACAAGAACACTGCAATCACCTGTATATATGATTGGGATTCTCCATTACAATGAATTAGGACAACAAAAATGGCTATGTCTTGCACATTTGAGATGGAGTTCAGAAGAACAGGAGCTACTGATACAATCTATGGTTTCCCGTGACTGAAACGTTCTCCAGATATTAAAATCCAGAAACATGTAGATGAGTTGGAAGGAGGAGTGGGAAGATTTTGGAGGACTTTGAGATCAATGGAATAACTCTGGATTAAATATTTTAGTAGTTTTGCTGTAAAGGGTTCTCACTCCAAGTTATATAATTCTGAATTTACATTCATCTACAGTTGTCAGATTTATTTCCACACATACAGACATGCACGTGCCTAAGTGAATAGAGTAAAATATAAAGAGCAATTTGTCCACCTAAAGTGGGTTGAGGGACAGATTGTATGGATTGGACATTGTACCTTTATACCTTCTCATATTCCAAATTTCCATATGAAATGAGGACTGAGTCAAACCATACCTCATTTCTATGCCTGCCTCAAAGTCTCACATATGAACCCATACTGAGAATTAATTCACTTTGGATTTAAAAAAGAAAAGGAAAGCTAATCATAGCTATTGCCAAAACTGGATTTTGTTAAAAAATGGGGCATTTTTTCCTCTTTGAAGCCAGAATTACATTGCATTAATCTGACAGAGTTGTTTTGTGGTTTTATCCATACATGTTGACAATGATATTTCAAAAGCCATGTAATGTAATCCTTTGGAAAGATTTATGAATATTTCAGAATGTTTTACTGTACACATTTCTTCAGTACAGCAAGATATATTGTTCAAAACAAAAAAATGTTGCAATCATTTCACAAAATGTATTCTTGAAATACTAGAACCAACTTTTCAATATAATATATTTCCACTGTGAATGAAGTGTTATAAGGTTTCTTTTTATTCCAATTGAACTTCATTGTAATAATCGTAAAGATATGACGGCACAGGGAATAAATATGATCCCTTCATAATTATTTTATTACAGAAACAAAAAGAGGTACAATTCTTTGAAACAGATATACTTCTTTTCAAAGTTGAATTGTGAAGTATTCTATATCAATGTGGTCTTTTACCAAACACACTATCAAATTATCATATCCCCATAATTATTTCTTATATGGACTACTGTACAGCATTTGCATTCTGTCCTCTGTCAGAATGTCTTGGGCTATGTCTTTGAATGTTTAAACTTGATTTCATATATAGGTAGTCCTTGCTTTAAAAAAAGGACTTAGGACCGGAATTTCCATTGGTAAGTGATGACATTGTGAAGTAGATGCTATGCTGCTTAACAATGGTAATTCCAGCGGTCCCCAGTTATTGTTGTTAAGTGAATCACCATAGTTTGCTAAGGAAGGACCTCACATAATTACAATTTCCAACTACCTGCTGACTTCCCTACTGACTTTGCTGGTGGGAAGCTGGCAGAGAAGGTTGCAAATTGAAATCTCATGACCACAGGACACTATGACAACTGAAAATCTGGGCTAGTCACGTGATTGTGGTGGTGTTGTGATGGCCGGAATTTTGAGGATTGGTCATAAGTACCACTCTTTCAACATGGTTGCAAGTTCAAAACTGAGTGAGTGGTTGCTAAATGAAGACCACCTATAGAGAGTCAGAAATATATTTAACAGGGCTGGAAAATAATTTGCTATGTATAATAAATGAGAAAGATAGAATGTCAACTTGGTCAGATATGGTGAATAGACTCAAAATGGAAGAACACACACACACTGGTAGTTTTTTTTTTTTAAACAACAACAACCCATAAGATTAATTATTAGTAGGGACAATAGAGTAAGCAGAAATAGAAAGCTATAAGCCAAATAAAAGAAACAAGAAGACACAACTGTCAGACTTAACAATCCGCAAATGTCTTAAGGTGGTGCCTTGAACGTAAATCACTACTAAGGAGGCCAGGGGGAAACTAAAAACTCATAGTAAAAGCATTCCTCAGGGAAATTGATACAATTTTAGCTATTTCCCCCCTATTTTCATCACTTAGCCATCAATTGAAGTGATATAAAGCCTGCCCTCATGAATGTTACTTTGACAGATAGAAATTAGAAGAATGTAGATGATGATACCATAAGTCGCTTGTGAGAAATGACCATCCAGAGAATCTTAAATGCTCATGCCATAGATACAGTTCACGTATTTTGAAACTCAGAGCCAAATCTGATCCGACAAGCTAATATCTATAATTAGACGCAGTTTTTGTTTTTTATTGTTTGTTTTAAGGTGAAGGGTTAATAGGGGGTTGGGCCAAGAGAAAGAGAATTCAGACTGGATCTCTAGGAAGAATTACTCCTTCCAAACTCCATTTTCTCAATAAATGCCCTGCCTTTCTGAGAGGGAGGGAGAGGGAGGAGAGAGAGAGAGAGAGAGAGAGAGAGAGAGAGAGAGAGAGAGAGAGAAGTGATTTTTACAAGAAAATAATGACAGTCTACCTCCTGAACCACCATCAAACTCATAATCAGATTACAGTTTTTCCCTTGCATCCTTTTAGAAAAATGTATACATTTCTCACTGCCTAATTCCCTTTGGGCCCTGGATATACAAATTAAATCTGCTGCCTACAGCTATTAGAAGAAACAAATCCATTATTAATTATTAGAAATTAATCTAACATTTGGATGTGTTTAACCTAGAATCCAGGAGGAAATGGAAACATAGAAAATGTAGCATAAACATCAGATTTCTTTTTCTTTTTTAAAAAAAGAAATCATACATTACAGCATGGGTGCTAAAACAATGGGACTATATCAAAAGCTGCACATGGAAAAAATAATACAAGAGGCTTTTTCAGACGGTTTCTACATCTGGATATATTTTAACACTTCCATTCATCAGCTGACCTCTCACCTTCTGTATCAGTTGGAAGTGATAGTTTCTCCTGTAAAATCACAATTACCTTCAGCCTAAAATGTAAACTATAATAGAACCCAGTGGACCACTACAAAGATATATGCGGACATTTAGAAAAGAGAATTAGACAAAGCATGATCCTTTCTTACTTTAGCACAGCCCTAGGGAAACAGTAAGTTATATGTTGACAGACTCCATATGTGTTATGTTGCTCTTTAGACCTACAATTCAATATAAAATGTGTTTTTAGCAGAAAATCGGCCATATTTCATGCAGAAATGATGCCTATGATACCAAATTCCATTTTCAAAGGAAAAAATGGATTTCAACCAGTGGTGGGATTCAATTTTTTTTACTACCAGTTCTGTGGACCTGGCTTGGTGGGTGTGGCAGGGGAAGGATACTGTAAAATCTCCAGTTGGAGGTGGTATTTTCCAGTACTCCAAACTACTCAAAATTTCCGCTACCGGTTCTCCAGAACTGGTCAGAACCTGCTGAATACCACCTCTGATTTCAATATCACGTTGCCTCATTTTTTATTTTTATCAAGAAGGAAATGCAAAACTATGATGAGCAGGCAAGTTTTTCATATTCTAGTTTTATTTTCTACAACTTTTCCAGCATACTGAAATTTTAAACAATCTTTTTGTCCCTTTTATCTCTTTTAAAATTAAAAATCACAGACCCAATAAAAATCCAAAAGGAACATATTTTAATTCAACAAGAGGATTCAATCCAGCCTCATAATCAACTAAGTAAAACAAGGTCTAGGGTGTTGGAAGCACTAAAGCTAGGAGAAACAGTTCCTGAGTTTTGTTGCTGGCACATTGCAAGTTAATCAGAATTATACTAATATGACAAACAAAGGTGCAGATTACATTGTATGGAGCCTGAGCACATGCTTATGAAAATCAGCATTACTTACTTCTGCATACATTAGATATATCTCAGTAGAATCTGGTTCTGTGTATCTTATGTAGCGTTAGTTTAATCACTATAGAAAATTTGTTCAAAGATTAACTATTATCTATTCATTTTTCTTAAACATTTACACCTACTTATCCTACAGATCTCAGGATCTGCTTTAATCCATAAATCACAGAAGATAAAACACTCATATAAAATAAAAGTAAATGATCACTAAAAAGTTTAAGGAGCAATAACTGTAATACAATAATAGATAATTTTGGGAGGACCAATGGCCAGACTATTCTGAACGCTTGAGTAAAACCAAGTATTTCCATGGTGCTAAAAACCAAGCAAATTTAACAAATTCTTTCCATCAGCAACACAACACAAATGGTCTGTCCAGGACAATGAAATAAATGACTCTCCCCATGACTAGATTCTCTTCCTTCTACCCATAGCACTATCTAAGCCAGGGCTGTCCATCTTTTGGCAACTTTAAAACTTGTGGACTTCAACACTCAGAATTCCCAAGAATGGCTGGCTGGGGAATTGTGGGAGTTGAAGTCCACTGGTCCTAACGTTGTGAAGTTAGACATTGCCAATCTAAGCCCACATGCGTCAAGTCAATGATGAAATGAGGCAGCATCTTGGCAATCATGGAGGCTGGAAACTCCTAAACCTAGCACGGGAAAGGGTCCCCATATGCACTGTAAATTCTCCAAAAAGACCATTCTGGAATTTTCTACATCTGACCACTTCAGCTAACCTGACTACAGAGACCAGCACTAAATATGACAGTTGCTATACCATCAACCTCTTTTTCTAAGTCTTAGTATATCCGGTATGTACCTACCTACGTGTAAAAGTATTTTCATAGCACCCACAGATTCTATTTAATGTATGTCACTGATCAAAATGTTCCCACAGAGGATCCAAAATATTTATGAGTTCTGTGCAATTTGTGTGCATGTAAACTGCACAATAATTTCAAACAGATTCGTGTGAAATGTGAGACATACATATAACTTACCATCTGCCATCTCTGCACAGAGCTGCAACCCTAAATTATTCTGTGGGTCAATCACCCAGTGGTTGCTGGTTACAGTGATATCAAACACAAGCCAGCCAATATGAGGAGCTTGAGCTCGTTTTGTATCTAATAGGAACAGGTCCGCATCCCTAGTATAGAAAGAAAGAGCAAATAAAAATGCATGATAATTTAGGTTATTGGGATTAATTTTGCCAGAAAAACATTGATTCTGACTGTGGCACAGCAAGGCAGACAATCTACATACACATGACATCACATGTTGGAAATGAAAGGCAGTGATCCATAAACTAATTAAATTACAGCGCTTCATATTAATTTCTCCAAGATAATTTTGTGTTGGCATTATAATCCAGGACATTTATATATATTTTTTATTTCTATAGACTTGATATACTAAGTGATTTCATCTCCCACAGTTCAATTCTATGAACATGTAAGTGTTGCAGATGTAACAGAAATTCTAATAGTTGCATGCAAAGTATAGACAATGATGAGAAAACCCATAAAGATTAAGCTTTAGAATAGACTAATAGTATTTTGAAGTATTTTTTCCATAATTTGTGCATGGGGGGAAGCTATATATTATTTTGATTTTCTGAATAATTCTATGAAAACCACACCAAAAATCCATCCATTCTAAATATTTTAAATCTCAACTTACGATCACAATTGAGTCCAAAATTTATGTTGCTAAGTGAGAAATTTGTTTAAGTGAGTTTGCCCCATTTTTACAACTTTTCTTGCCCCGTTGGTTAAGTGAATTGTGCAGTTGTTAAATTAGTAACACGGTTGTTAAGTGAATCTGGTTTCTCCATTGGCTCTGCTTGTCAGAAGGTCGCTAAAGGGGATCACGTGACTCCAGGACACTGCAGCCGTCATAAACACGAGTCAGTTTCAAGCATCCAAATGTAAATCAGGTGACCAGGGGCATGCTGAAATGGTCATAAGTGTGAAAAATGGTCATAAGTCAATTTTTCAGTGCCCTTGTAACTTTGAACAGTAAGTAAGGAAACTTGTAAATCGAGGATGACCTGTATTTTCCAAATTTGTTAAATATTTTAGATATGTAGTTCATAGATCTTTTTGAAAATCAAGTCCAAGATTATGATTTTACCTACTTTTTCTTAATGGAATATTTGCATTAAAAATTACTCATGGTGAGGAGCATGGATGTAGCAAATCTCATCTTAAAGTTCATTCATGGCTTCATATCCCAACTCAAACACAGGAGTCCTATATACTGCACATAGATTAAGAAAGTAAATGTAGCTCTTGGTTCTCTAAAAATAAATACAGCCAAGCCGTATAGTATACCCCTTGTTGCAGCTAAATTAAACTTGGCTTGCTTTATTCAAGGTTAAGGGCAGCAAGTATTTTTCAAAACTAGTCTTGTAAATTGTGCATGTAATTCTTGCATTTGCTCATCTATAATGATTAACTGAGCTAATCATTTACATGATGAAATTGGAAAATTGGATACCTGTGACTTTTCCTTCTGGCAACCTCACTGGACATCCTGAGTACAAGAGATGAGTTGTTCAACCTTCCAACCACTAGGAGAAAAAGACTCCAGGTAGAGGCTGAAAACAGACATGCCGGTATGAGGAACCACCTCTCTGTTCTCAATCCAAACCAATATCCCTATTTTCTTTTTCCAGACTTGTGAGGTTGGGTGATAGAGGTTTTGATCAGGGCTGCCCTGAATTTATACATTGTGTAGATGTTTAGAGGAATAAATGTTCCATGTCAGTTGGATCATTCCCCTATGGAGGTAAGCTAAGTCACGCATTGTCTTTACAATGCTGTCTTTAATGGCACCTCCTATTTGAACAGCTGTCCAGATTAAACTTTGTAAAGGAAGAACTGAGCAGGGGCCGAAGTTATTCATCAACTGCTGAAAGAACAGGCACACAAAAAGGAACCTCAGCACAATCTCCCTCACTCTGATAACACATATTTTGTTCAAACTAAATAGAATCTTTCTAAATATGCATCTCTGCACATGAATGGTTTTGGGGGGTTTTTTTGCACATCCATCTCTCTTTTGTATTTCTATTAATGATGTGTCTCTTTTTCATACAATGATACAACATCACCAGAGTCCTATCTAATCAGTGAAACATTGCCATAGCACTGACTTTTTAACCAGACATTTTTACCAAAATGAGCAGGCTCATGAGCTAGATCTATTGCTGAGCATGCCCCTTTAAGCTCTGGGTTCCATCATGGTACCCACAGCTATTCCCCTTGGTCTCTACTTGTTTTATGTTCCACCTGATTATCTATTGTAAAGAGAAAATAAAATAAAAGGAATGCATTGCATGGATCATCATGTAGCTGGGCTGTTGTAATATGTTCTGTGTGGGATAATCTATGGAAATGACTCAAAAACTACAACTGGACCAGAATGTAGTACCTAGACTGTTGAAAAATAACAATCATTTTGAAATTAATGCATTTTTAACAATAAGGTTCTGGGTCCATTTCAAAGAGATTATCACCCACAGAGCCCTACGTAGCATTTCACTTCTAGATATCAGATACGTAGATGCCTGTGAAGACTTACTAAGGGCCTTTCCTTCCACAAGGCGCGAGCCAGATGGTAGACCCTTCCTGTAATAGTCCTTAAGATGCATCACCTTCTCCTTGGCATTCTGCAAAGCAGTTCAAACTTTATTCCATCAAACTTTGATTCTAATTAATTGTAGGTGGACATTTGAAAAAGGGGGGATACTTAATTTAATTATATTGTTTGTATATCATGTTTTGTCATAGATCACCCAGAATCTTTAGATTGGAGTGGATTACAAAAGAGTCAAATTGACAGATTAATACACCCAAAAAGCATTTCCAGAAAATTTAACCTGGAAATAAGGAGAAACTTTCTGACAGTGAGCACAATCAACCAATGGAACAGCTTGCCCTCGGAAGTTGTGGGAGCGCCATCACTTGAGACCTTCAAGAAGAGATTGGACTGCCATTTGTCAGAAATGGTGTAGGGTCTCCCGCTTGGGCAGGGGGTTGGACTAGATGACCTACAAGGTCCCTTCCAACTCTGATTATCTGTTATTTATCTGTTATAAAATAAAGATTACAGATGGTTACAGCTCAGTGCTTTGTTTGGAAGTATTTATTTATAACATTTATTGGCTGCCCATCTTACCACAAGATAAACAAGTATGTCCACCTGCCCAGAAAAATGACACAGGTAAGCTGGGTAGGTACACATTACTTCCACTTAAGGCATCCTGCAGATTTAGAGAAAATAAGAACCTCACTTGTTTACCTATGATAACTGGATGTTGTGATTTGTTATGTCCCTCAAAGTAAACATTGTCTCAGTGTGTCTTTGGTGTTTTCTCAAAATTCTAAATGAGTTTATTTAGAAAAGATTGGGGAACGATGATTTAAGGACATGTGCAATGAATTATGCTACCAGAGGCTGGGCTCTGTGTCTGGCCTACACCATTACGGATGGCTGAGAACTATATTTTCTTCCTATGGAGATTCTCAGTCATCCAGGTCACAGTTGTCCCAAAGGTGCTTTGAACCCAACTTAATAAACTCTATTTCCTAGTCATGTCACCAGTTATACACCCTCATTTTCTCAGTAAACTGGGCTGTTAAAAATCTAGCAGCTGCATTTAATGTTATTAATTTTGGCTAGTTTTGGTTGGATGGTGAAGATGTGTGTGTGTGTGTGTGTGTGTGTATTTGTAGATTTTCACGGGTACAGGTATGCAGGTCTTGGCATGTTTGGGTCTTTTCCCGTGTAAGATTGAGAGTATCTTGGCGACGTTTCAACGAGGTCCCACTCGCCATCTTCAGCCTGGTGCTTTCGGCTTCATGCTTGTGCGAGCAAAACGTGATCGGAGCTGCCATCTCTCTATAAATACTGGTGGGGAGGTTGGCTGTGTTGTCATTTTTTGATTGGTTAATGGAGTTGATGTTTGCAGATTGGCTGGCTTTTTCATAAGAACATGTGTGGCTGAGGTATTGGCTGTGTGTCTATCAGCCTCCTGTGTTGTAACGACCTGGGTAATGGGCTGTGTGATGACCTTCTGAGTTCTATTGTTGTGACATCCTGGGTCTTGTGCTGTAATCTCCTGGGTCGCTGGCTGTGTTGCAACATCCTGAGGTTTTGTGGTGTAACCTCCTGAGTTCTGTGATGTGATATCCTGGAGCAGGTGGCTGTGATGTGACGTTCCAGGTTTTGGTTTGGCTCTGAGTTTGAGGCCTGGATATGTGTTCATGGCATGTGTCCGTTTGCTTGGTTTGGGGGTCGGGGTGTGTGGCAGCTGGTGATGCAGCCATGGTCTGGTTTCTGGTCGGTGGTTGTCTTTCATCTATGGGATGGGTTTGGGTTTGAGTCTGATAAGGGAGAATGGTGGTGGTGTCATGTGTTGTTTTGGGTCCAGTGTTGGTTTTCGTGGCTGGGACTTGTTTGTTGATAAGGGCTAGTTTCTAGATGTCTGGTAGGCAGGAGGTATCGTCCCGTTTATTCATGTTATGGAGTGTTTCTCTATTTCGATGGCTTTCCTGATTATTCTCTTGTTGAAGTGTTCACTATTGGAGATTAATTTGATTCCCTCAAAATTATTTTCATGTCCTGTGGCTTTAAGGTGCTGGAAAAGGGAGGAAGTGTTTTCTTCTTTTCTGACTGCGTTCTTGTGTTTTCCGATGCGTGCATTTATTCTCCTGTTGGTTTGTCCAATGTATGTGGCTGGGTAATTGTTGCATAGTATTTCATAAACTCCTTGGTTTTCTAGCTGGATCTTGTCTTTGGGGTTTCTTAGGATGTTGGCTATTTTTGGTCAGTGCCGAAGGCTGTCCTGATATTGTGTTTGTGGAGAATTTTGCTGATTTTATCTGTGGTGCCTTTGATGTAGGGAAGGAGGGCGATACCGTTGTCCTGTTCTGTGTCTCAGTTTCTGGGGGGTGTCTCCCTTAGGATTAGGTTGGTAATTGTGCTTCTTTGGAATCCATTGGAAATTAATACATTAGTGAGGGTGTGTAATTCTGTTCTCAGGTGGTCTTTGTTGGCTAGGCGTTTGGTTCTGGAGATGAGGGTCTTGGCTACAGAGTTGATCTGTGCAGGGTGGTGATGGGATTGTGCGTTTAAGTAGCGGTTGGTGTGTGTTTTCTTCCAGTGGATGGTGTGTCCTAGGGAGCCATTGGGTTTTTTGTAAATTAGGACATCCAGAAAGGGAAGTTGGTTGTTGGCTTCTGTTTCCATGGTGAATTGCATTTTGGGGTGTAGGCTATTGAGGTGTGTGAGGAAGTTGTCCAGTTTTCTTTCCTATGTGGCCAAATTACAAAAGTGTCATCTACATATCTAAGCCAGAGTTTGGGTCTGGGTTCGGATTTGTCTACAGCATTGGTTTCAAAGTGTTCCATGTATAGGTTAGCGATGATGGGTGAGAGGGGTGATCCCATAGGTGCTCCTTCTATCTGTTTGTATCTTTGTCCATTGTGGATGAAGTATGTGTTGGTTAGGCAGTGGTTGGTCAGATCTAGGATGTGCTTAAGAGGGTTGTATTTGTTTTGGATGGCTCTCAAAGCTTCTTTTATAGGCACTTGGGTGAAGAGGGATATGACATCGAAGCTCACGAGTAGGTCGCTGGGTTGTAGGTTTTGTTTCTTTATTGTTTCTTGACAGCCATCCAAAACATACATACATACATACATACATACATACATACATACATACATTCGTAGATTTTCACGGGTATAGGTATGCAGGTTTTGGCGTGCTCGGGACTTTTCCCGTGTAAGATTGAGAGTACCTTGGCTTACCTCGTTGAAACGTTGCCAAGATACTCTCAATATTACATGGGAAAAGACCCAAACATGCCAAAAATTGCATATGTATGTATGTATTGTATGTATGTATGCATGTATGCATAAATGTCTGCACCTTAGTGGATTGTGCAACCAAGCCTATCAGGTTGGTTGTTACTTTGGTATTTTGTGCAAACCCAGGAAATAGATTAATTCTTAAATCAGTATATGTGCAAACATAGTTTGTTTTCAGTGTTTTGTCATCTGTTAGTTGGTAGATCTCAGAATCTATCAGATCCAGATTGCAGAATTAGATCTTCTATATCCTTTCCCGTCATCTAATGCCCAGATATTTGTACCTACCCTAAATCTAGTACAGGTAGTCCTTGACTTACAAACATTTGTTTAATGACCATTCAGAGTTATAACAGCATTGAAAAAAGTGATTTATACTTATCTTCTCTATATCGTTCTAATTTTAGAATGCCTCAGCAGCACATATACTAAAATTGGAATAGTACAGAGGAGAAAAAAGTGATTTATGATCCATTTTCACACTTATAACCAATGCAGCATCCATAACAGTCGCCTGATCAAACTTTGCACGCTTGGCAACCAGTATATATTTATGATGGCTGCAGCAACCCCAGCATCCTGGGATTGTCATTGGCAACTTTGTCAGGGAGTTTCTGATAAGCAAAGACAATGGGGGAAGAAGATTCACTTAATGACTACATGATTTACTTAATAACTTGTTGTGGTTCGCCGGCAGCAGGTGCGGATGGCTGAGGCCTCGGAGAGTGAGGACTCAGATGAGGGGCCTGAGTGTGATACACGGATGGGGCCAGGACTATTTGAGAGTGGAATGCTGCCTTCAGAGATTGTGGAGGCTGACGGCAGTGATGCAGAGGACCCCAAGGAGCCTGTGCCCAGTGCGTATGCACTCAGGGCTGTTCAAAGGAAAGAGCAGCTACAGTAGCACGGGCGACTTGGGAGTAAGGCTGCAAGGTAATGGCCCCTTCCTTAAGAGATAAAAGCCAGCCTGAGAGACTGGGATTCTTTGCAGGAAGCAAAGAAGCTCTTGCACTTAAAGCCTTGTGGACATTTGGACTATCCTGGTTTGTGTTTGGAGACTTTTTGTTTTGAATATTTCTTGGCAACTTAATCTAGTGTTCTTGGCAGCCTTGCACAACCTTGGCAAGGCTCGTTCTTATCAGGGACAATTAGTTTTCATAGCCTTTTAACTGTGAATGAACAGAATTCGCAGAGAAGTATTAAAAGGTTTTGCTTTTACCTCTGTTTGGTGTTCGTTTCCTTGGAACAAGGTTTGGGTCAGAACATAACTTCAATGATTCGCCTAACAACCATGGCAAAAAAAAGTAAAATAGGACATGACTCACTTAACAACAATTTTGTGCTCGATTGTGGTTGTAAGCCAATGACTACCTGTAATGTTATCTGTGGATTTGACTCAGATCCCGTTTATAGTGGAAGATCAGCAACGGGAACTTAACAGCTTTCCTGTGGGTGATGCTTACTATCTGTTTACTATTTTTCTAGCAATTTCCCCTCGACAGATTTACAGTAGATGTTTCTGTGAGAGAAAGGGGGTAAGGGAGAAGCAAGTTTCTAGCACAGGCTCCCTGCACCCTGCCTCTCAACAAAAAGCATTAAGGGCATAAGCCTCTTAATGAAAAAAACCCAAAAGCATGCAGAAACTGTCTGAAGTGGAGAAAACCCAACAAAGTGGTGGGGAAAAAGAACATCTCATTAGCAGCTATCCAGTTCTACATCACAAACACCTGGAACAACCAAAAAACAAAGATAGTATACCAACAAGATTGAGAGGGAGAAAATAAATAAAAGTGAATAATAGCTGAGGGTCAGATTCACAAGAGGCCAGAATATAAAACGGTGTAGCAACCCACAAACCACACAAAAATCTCTAAAAGGTCCTTCAAATTCTAAGTAAAGTATCTACATCTACAGTAGATCTACTCTGGCAATAAAAAAGTGTTTTTGTTGATAGGAAGTGCTTAGCCAGCATAAGTTCTTTAAATAGCTACTGTGGTTATTATCTATTCTAATTGTAAGTAAATAAAATGCCTACAAGTTGCTGCACTAAATTCTACCCCATTCAGAAGCTATTTTTTCCTTGAAAAATGATGATATTCTCAGCCACCAGTCTAAAACCTGCCATTTGATTTCATACTGGTTTGTTTTTTTCTTGCTCTTCCATATGAAGGAAGGGAAAAAGCTCTCATACAACAAGGACTAAATATTGCCAAAAGGCAAATGAAAGTCCTTGCATATGTGAAGAGGGGATTCCTAACACACAAATAGGCAAGGCCATATACAATTCACAGGAAAACATCACCAATAGCTAAATGAATAGGATGTATTTCTTTTCACTTTAGAGGTCTTAAAGGAAAATTCACAGGTAAAACCATTTTTTCCTTCACCTTTTAAAGCATCTTTGATATACAAGGTAAACATTTTCATGGCATGAACTCTTGATGGAGAATCAGAGCTGTGAGTTTCAGACTGAAGCAATGTTCTTACTGAACAATGTTCACATCAATTAGAGACATAATGGCCATTCTTATCTCTATGAGATTGAGCGCTGAATTAGTGTTCTCTTTCTATATTTCATTTCGTTTCAGTCTGCTCTTAACTGTTTTTTTTTCTACCTAGATGGTTGTAGGATCAACATCAGCAACTTTCTGAAAACACGTATATATTGCTTCCATGCACCTACATTATAATCTTCTCCAAAAATCTTCATCTGTTGCCTCCCAGACATTACATTCTGCAATGTTAAACTTTCATTTTTCCTAATAGAAATATGTCAAGAGGAGCATGCACAAAATCCAACATACTAAATTAAAAAATGAAGGATACAAGTATGGAAGACAAAACACAGTTTGCAGGCAAAGGAATACTATGAAAAAAATATCCAAGGAATATAGTGGCATGTGTTTTATCTTTTTAATTGTTTTCCGGACCATTCATACGGGTTGGGGAGTGAGGATCTGCAAAAGGATTGTAGCCTTTTAAATTATAATACAAATATTTTGTGGTTTCAGAATTTAGAAACATGCTCCTGTCTTTGACAGTTTCCATTGATATGATAAGCAAATGCTGAATATCTTTTGGTCAGAGCACACAGTATGGGCTGACATTGACACCTGATGTCCTTGGACAAGAACCAGAATTCTGAGTGCCTGGGAAATAGCAATAGCAATAGCGCTTACACAGTGGTGGGATTCAGCCAGTTCGCACCACTTCAGGAGAACAGTTGTTAACTTTCTGAGCAGTTTGGTGAACTGGTTGTTGGAAGAAATCATTAAGGCAGAGAACCGGTTGTTAAATTATTTGAATCCCACCACTGCACTTACACTTTATACCGCTTCATAGTGCTTTACTAAGCAGTTTACAGAATCAGCATATTTCCCCCAATAGTCTGGGTCCTCATTTTATCATCCTCGGAAGAATGGGAGGCTGCGTCAATCTTGAGCTGGTGAAAATCGAACTGCTGGACTACTGCCAGAGTAGCCTGCAGTACTGCATTCTAATCACTGTGCCACCAAGGCTCTTGTTGAATGAATGCTCAGTCAAGGCCCAATGTGGGATTTTTTTTTCCTGCTTCCTGTCCACCCTTCTTTGGCAGTACCAGTTGTCCTCCAAGGGTTACAAAGAACATAGCAGTAACATGGCAACATCCAAGTCAGTGCAACAAAATGCGTGGCACATTCCAACAGGGCTTGCCCATGAAATACTCTACAGCAATTATGGTAAACCTTGCAGAGATTTAATGCATGTATGTTCTTTTACCTTAAAAAAACACAATGTCACAAAATCATAGCACTGAAAATCCAAACAAAATCCAAAATTTACATTTGGTACTACAATCTGCAAGAATACCAGCAACAGCTGTATAAAACAACTCAGCTGACTACCAAGTTATTTCTTGATCAGTCAGCTCAAGCAAAACTTTTCAAACCACCTTCAACTGTTTTTTTTTTAACATGCAAGCCACTTTTGTTGGATTTTCACTTATGTTTAATTCCTTAACAGAAAGAAAATGACCCCTTGTTCCTAAATCTGAAGAATTAATTTAAAGTATAATTGGAAGAAAAAGTGACCTGTTTGGATATTCCTTGATGATCTGATAAATGCTAATCTTAATTGTTTCATTCTCAAATCGACTGTAACTTCGATCCTTGTAAATCCGAAATTCTGCTGCTGTCACTGCTTCTCCGCGAGGGATCTGAGTCAAATCAAATCGGAATTCTTTGTAGTGACGTCGTTGGTGAGAAAAATCCTTGTCTCTTTCCACTATGAAAATAAAATGAAACGAAAAGGTTAAAAATCCATGTTAATGCAGCACTCATTACAGGTTTTAATTTAAGCTATAGGAGACATTTAAGAATCCAAAAGTCACAAGGTCAAAGGGGCTAGAGCCTACAACAACTTGGAAAGGAAATCATTCAGCAGAAAGAACAAAAAATAGACTATATATTTAAAAGTAATAAAGTTGTGGGCAAAAGAAAATCTCCACATGTTAGAAAAGAATTATGAAATTGGGTTCGCTCATCTTTCTATATGAACAGGAATTACTAGCAGATGATCTTGGCATGGATGTTTGGACAGCATTTGAGGAAACGAAGCTGGCCAGGCCTTGGCTGAAGTTGTAATATATTACATGGATGCTTGTTCCATTCTCATGCGGTGGTATTTGTATTCCCAGCTATATTTGCTCTGCAAATGAAACCATATTGAAAACCTTGTTTGCATAGCTACTTCTATCTACAGCAGGATGCTCATTAGACAAAAATATTAGTCACAAACTCTCTGAATTGTTTTGAAGAAGTCATTCTTGCTGCATCTGTTGTTCATCATAATGGCAGGACTGATGACTCATTTACAGGAGGAGTGGTTAACCTGAGGTGCCTAAGCCATCTGGGGCCTCTAAGCCTCTTTTCTGCAGCTCCCAGTACTGACCACTGACCACAATTGCTGGAAATTAGAAGCTTGGTTTCAGATCATTGTGAGGTGCAAACTACATAAAAATGGTCATTTACACCCCCCAAAAGGCTTAATTTAGTTTTAAAATAAAAATAAAAACCCATTCTAACCAATCTGTTCTGAATCCTGGCTCTATCTTTTCTCTCACCAAGAATTAAATCCTTGTTGCTAACACCCTGGGTATTAATGGATCTGGGATTGTGAATGCAACGCCTAATTAATCCATACACATAACACTTCACAAATGTCACTGCTTCCTATTAAGAGAAAGATACAAGGTCTTAGTGTGGCTTACTTAAATCTGTACATCCCCTGCAGAAGCAAGAAAGTAAACCAATCACTTCTAGGTGGTGGAGGTTACTGTAAACTGACAGAGAACAAAGCACACATGTTTACAGCTTCAAACCAATGAAATGATGGTGTATTTTCACTAAATACTTGGGTTATCTGACAAGCAGAGGTCAGAGGTTCCAAGAGTTTTGTCTTGAAATTACTAAGTGCTCTTCAGCTGGCTGATAATTGAAAGCAGAGGCTAGAAATATCAAAGAAGGTAGGTGATAGATAAGTCACAGATAAATGGGCTCTAGTTCTTATGTCCTCAAAAAGCAGAGGCTCCAGGAATTCCCTGTTGTGTTACTGGGAACAGACCAAGGCATCAGTCATGGTACCTATTCCTATCTATATCTCCTATCATTATCCAAGCCCAGCTCTTCCCTGATCTCTTGGTTCTTCAGGCATCCTCCAAGGATGCAGAAGAAAACCTGAACTTTCATAGGGGATTAGAAATAGGGACTCATCAGAATGAAAAAGGTATATGTCTATTTCATTCAGTATGGATAGTTCGAAAAAATATGAGCTCTGAGTATTATCCGTAACACTACAGTTTGAATCCCATTCTAGAACAGAATTATTTTCTTATTAATCCTCTGATCCTGAATGCCACAATCTCCTTCATACTGATTGCAGCTAACTTGCAATGTAAATCAGTCGCAGCACATAGAAATCTATTTCCTAGCTTTCCCCAAGAGCCACTTTTTACCTATGTTAATTAGAATTATACTGAATTAACAGGATTAGGAGAAGTAATAAAAACCTGTCTCCATATACCTGCTTTGAGTCCAACAATCTCTGAAGGGAACATAGACGAGGAAGCTGTGCTTGAATTGTAATTTTAGGATATGGAGTTTGTTGTTTAATCACATTTTTATGTTCCAAGTAAACACCTTGAATTATTTAGAAAAAAAAATAAAAGTGGGATAAAAATACCTAAAAATAAGTACATGATTCATTAAAAGTAATGCCAAAAGGTTTTTAAAGAGATTGGGAATTTTGTTAAGTACAATATAAACCAAGAGTCTCTACCCCCAAATAGCCATGAACGCTGGTATCAAAGTTTGCAGTGAGAAAACAGAATAACCCAGCATGCCTTCAAATATAGATAAAGGTAAAGGTTCCCCTCGCACATATGCGCTAGTCGTTTCTGGCTCTAGGGGGAGGTGCTCATCTCCGTTAAAAGCCGAAGAGCCAGCACTGTCCAAAGACGTCTCCGTGGTCATGTGGCCAGCATGACTAAATGTCGAAGGTGCGTGGAATGCTGTTACCTTCCCACCAAAGTGGTCCCTATTTTTCTATTTGCATTTTTACATGCTTTCAAATTGCTAGGTTGGCAGAAGCTGGGACAAGTAACGGGAGCTCACTCTGTTACGTGGTGCTAGGGATTCGAACTGCTGAACTGCCGACCTTTCTGATCGACAAGCTTAGCATCTTAGCCACTGAGCCACCACATCCTCAAATATAAATTTATTTTGAAAACAATCACAGGCAACACTCCATTCCCAACCTCAAAGTGGCCCCATATTTCCAGATATGGCCTGTATTTGATGCTGATAACAATACTACGCACTTGCTCTATCTGTTGGCTGAGAGATCTCAGCCACTCTAGCCTCATCCATTGAGGCAGCCCCCTTTCTTCCATTCACTAAAGCAGGCAGACCACAGCAGTGGTTCCAGTCACAATGCCCCCCTGATGCACAGTCATCCTCTGTCCTATTTTGCTTTAGTTCCAAAACATACCTTTGTCCTAGTCTTATGAAGGACCTAAAGTGTCCACCTGAGATTGGCAAGCTATCCTCTCACCCCATCAGCTATACTTCCTCTGTAAGAAGGCGTGTGAAGGTTGCGCATGCCTTCAGCACTCTGACCTGCTCCCTCCAAAGCACCACTGCAGGTGTTTGGACCATGACTATGAGATTGTGAGTTTAAGGCCTCAGATGTAAATTCTTTAAAACTCTTGAGGTCAGTTTGACATAGCTTTATTGTTTGGTAGAGTTGCAACTATCTAAGTCCACATATGGATCAACCGGACAAGGTTGTAGTCTTGTAGCATGCCAGCAAGTGATTCTTTACTCCACACATTCCTAAATGCTGGAAAAAAATTATGTCCTGGGAGGGCAGTTGATCATTGACCAAAAACTTTTATTAGTTGAACAGACAAGTGCCAAAACAGACAGGGCAAGATCATAATTACATCAGTGGAGGAATTGAAGCAGAATTTTGGACCTAGTCTGTCTTCTTCTCTTGCTCCTTTGGTGTTTTAATACTACCTGCAGCTGGACACAACCATTTCAGTGTGTTTACTCACAAAATATCACCAGGAAATTACACTGCTCATGCCTGGCCGCATGCCACAGTTGTGCAATATTGGGAGACTCTAGTGGCTACGGCGATGGAAAAATAAGAAACAGAGTAAATGAAAATGCTTCCTATGTCTCCATCCCTAATTAAGCTTTTGCTTGGAACACTCTTCAAAATAAACATACTTTATGTAGAACTCGGCTGAATCCTTATTTTAAAATGATTATTAGTTGGTTGCTAAAATGAAACTAAGATGGCCTATTAGTAAAATCAACCACCATAAGCTGTTTTACACTAAGAGGTTTAAAACCTTCCATAATATTTTTAAATGGATATTAAAAGTTTTAGCTGTTTGCTTTCCAAGATTATTACTGCTGAAAAGTAAATGTATTTTGTTATATGCATGCCTTTGAGAAATTAGGCTACTAAAGCATTTACATTTTTTTTCATCTTAGTCAGAATTTATACTTCTCTGAAGAGCTTAAGTTCCTACTGTTTTAAAATATCCCAAAACAGGTTAGTAAATAGCTATTAAGCAAAATGACCCTTTGACCTCTCAGTTCATGAAGCTTATATTGTATGCTTGTTCAGCTACTTAAAACCCAATCAACTGTGAGTATGTCCTTCGCTTCCTCTCTCAAATAATCTGACAGAGATTTATCTACAACCTGAGCATCACAAAGTCTTTTTTTTACAAACTATCTTATTCTTAGTATTTTCTGATAATAGCTTGTGCTGCTGTTGCCTTTATTTTAATTTTCTGTTATATAGCCTTTTATTTACTAATTAAATTTATATGCCACCCATCTTACTATCAAGCAATTCTGGGTAGATTGCTATCTTTCTTTATTCATTTAAAAAAAAAAAAGCTTAAAGATGCTAACCCCTAACAAAAAAAACATTAAGAAAAAATTCACAGGCCACCATAATCAAACAAGAGGCTCTCCTGATCATTCTTTCATGAAAATGTGTTATGTGTGTGTATAAAATAAGAAAACCATCTCACTCCACAAAGTAATTCTGACAACCATATTTGTAAGCATGTACTATTCATTTTATTTGTAATCCTTTATATTTTCCAAATCCTACTAGTGTTGTGGCTGTCAAAACAAGCATTTCTTTGTAGCAACCCGTTCAGCAGGTTCTGACCAGTTCTAGAGAACTGGTAGCAGAAATTTTGAATAGTTTGAATAACTAGCAAATACCACCTCTGACTGCCCCCCCCCGCCACATCTATTCTCTGCCTCCCAAGTCCCAGCTGATTGGCTGGGTCTTCTTTTGTTGCCCTACACAGGAGAACGGAGCTGGAAAGCAGGTTAGTGGGGTGGGGAGGAAATGGGATTTTGCAGTAAAAATCTGCAAATTTTGGGGTGGGAATGGAGATTTTACAGTATCCTTCCCCTGACATGGCCACCAAGCCACGCCCACCAAGCCATGCCCACAGAACCATTAGTAAAAACTTTGAATCCTACCACTGAACCCGTGGTTTAACTTTCTTTGAAAGAAAGCTTCATTCTTGCTACTAAACTGGTCCTCTCCCCTCTTGCATCAAAACATGTCCTGGCAGCTTCTTTTTTTCTTCCCTCATGACATCACCTCCAACTGGTCTCTAGTTCAGGGGTGTCAAACTGGCGCCACATGGGCCAGATGCAGCATGCATAGGCACACCCACCCCCGCTCCACGAAGGGAAAAAAGTCTCACTATGTCATGTGATGGCAACATGACATGATGCAGGGGACAGTCATTTTTGATGAGAGCCAGTTTGGTACAGTGATTAAGGTACTTGCATAGCAACCAGGAGACTGGGAGTTCTAGCCTCACCTTAGGTATGAAAGCCAGCTGGGTAACCTTTGGCTAGTCCCTCTTAGTCAGCCCAACCCACCTCACAGGATTGTTGTAATGAGGAAAATAAGAAGAGGAAGGAGTATTAGCTATGTTCACTGACTTGAATTACTTATGAAATAATAAAGGTAGGATAAAAATCCAAATAAACTCCTCCAATTCCTGGTTTGTCTCCCTAGTGTCACTGTAGTTCTGTGTTCCCAAAGCAAGTGTCAGCAACCTTTTCCAGAGGCCGTTCCATCGCTGCCACTATTTTATCTACCTTCTCCATCTCATCGCTTGTTTTTTTGCCTCCTGTTGTTTGTTGTGAGTGCACCATCACTGGAGGTTTTCAAAAATAGATTGTGATTGTGCAGGATGGTACAAGATATCCTTCCTTGAGCAGGGGGTTGGGCTAAGTTCCTTCCAGCCCGATGATTCTATGTTCTTGTTAGTGCTAGGCAGAGAACCTGTCACCAGTATGGTTACCTAAAAAGACAATAACATTCTCTCTCCCCCCCCCCCTCTCTCTCTCTCTTCTGCATGGCTGTGTGAATATATTCCTTGTAACAACAATGAATCCAATGAGTTCAGGTGGTAGACCTCATCCAGCCCACAGGTGATAGGTTGCTGGCCCTGATCCTAAAGGGAAGTTACAGTAGCACATACAAGTAGTCACTCAACATCACTGGGCCACTCATGACTAGAAAGGCTTTAACTTTATGGTCTTGACCAGTTTAAGAGACCAATTTAACAATGCATTATCTTACAGAGCTCTGTAAAAATTTGACTCTGTGCAATGCTTCACCAAGTGAAACTTCTAGGGAGTCTACCCCTTCAGGCTTGCTCTCTCTCTCCCTCTCTCTCTCCCTCCCTCTCTCTTTCTCTCTCTCTCTCCCCCTCCCTAGATGAGTTTGATGGGAAATCTGGAGGTTATAATGCTTCAAAACACCAAGAAGCGTCACATGGGGAAAGGATATTGTATACAGATCCAGGTTTTATATGACCTTACTTTATTACTGAAATTTGAAATAATTTTGCTAGTTGGCTCATATTTAGAGTCTTGTAGCCAGACCTTTCCAGAACGCAGAGTTCAACTCTCTGGCTATGGAGCCTGAGTTAATTTTGCATTGGATGTCGAATTAAATAGAAGGTCTTTGATTTCCTGCTAGTTTCTTAGGTCCTAAATGCACACAGATGTATGGGACGTGTAGCCCACAAGACCTATTTTCCACCTTCAAAATGGAAAGTCCTCTAAAGAATTGAGCTAACACTACCTTTTCAGTCATGGAAACTTTGGGAAATTAATACCATACAGGTATAGAATATAGAATACAGTAAGAGGTCTGTTTCAAACTGGAAAGACAAATTTTCCACATTTTCTTCATATCCTGTTAGAAAGGCAGTCCTTTTCTCTAGGTTCTGATTAGTGGGAGTGTAAGGTGAGTCCATAATTGTCCATAGGTTCAAATAAATTGTTCCGCCTAGTTAAGAGCGAAAAACAAGAGGAAAATCAAGGTATATTACATTGCTTGGGGCACAGCTGTACTAGACTTAAGTTGTGTTGACAGGAAAAGGGGTGCAATGAAAAGAAACCATTTTAAAAAGCTGCAGAGGGACATGATTCAAAAAGGTTGGAGATTAGTAAATTGCTCCTGATGCTCCCTGAAAAATTTGCCTGGAAAAATGGCTGGATACAACGAAAGCTCTGAAATATTCGCTGTTGTTAACAATGTGAAATTCTTTTTGTAAATACCAGTTCTAATTATACTCCTAATTCTGCCTTTTGAGCTTCTGAGAGCTAAAATCTGCTTTGACTTACACATTTCCTCACTGGAACTTTTGACATCCATTCAAAACAGTGTGCAAGTTTTGACTCAGGTGTGAGTGGAATTGGAATTAGTCTTTAAAATCATTGTAATTTCTGTTTCCTGCCTATAGCCCATTTCTTCCAGTTTGCAACAGAAAGCCAGGAAATATATAATCAACCCTATCAGCTTTGCTGAAATCAGCTACTGATGGACTTCTGTCATCTTTAAATGATTTTTAATTTGATTCAACTAATTGTTAGAAAAAAATACTCTTCAACACGATGACTGCTCTTTATTTTCCTCTTCCCCCCTTATGTGTTATTCCTTTGCTGCTGCTCGTTTGGGACACGGGTTTCATGTTTTATTAATAAGCTTTTTATTCTAAAGAATGAGACAGAAATAGTTAAGATGAATCATATCTACATAAAATAAACAGCCAACAGAATACAGTACTGTACATCTTTCCTCCCCTATTAATTTTTTCTTCATCTTCCCTATAAGATGACTTAGGGCAGCTTGTTCTATGCTACAACTTGTAAAAAAAGCCAAAAAAATCATTATTGCCAACAAATTAGTCACAGAGTGGAAGTAATTATTTGAATGGGGCATTTATAATTCCTATTGGGATGCAATTCATATAATTCCTCATCCTTGGGCATATTATGTAGGATCAATTGGGAACGGAGTTTAATAGACTGGAGTCTACTGAACTCTAGTCTCCTTTAGATCATTAACAACAATCACTTTCTACAGAGAGTTCCAAATATGGGGGGAACAAGAGATGAATTCTGTGAGAGTCGCAAAAGCCATTTATTTGTATTTTCACCATCTGGCACATTTTATTTATTTATTCATCAGATCTATATCTACTGCAATCAGCAAATTCTCAGCAGTTCGTAATAGTCGTTCAGCAACCAACCATACAATAGAATATCTATAGTTCTATTGCATTGATACATTTTAATGAAATGCTATGCTCCACTTTGGGAGGTTTTGAAAGCCAAAACTTACATAGAATTGGTGCCCAAAGTGAGAACCACAATCTCCCTCCCCTTGTAAAAGTGGGGAACCAGTTGTAGTTTCTCGTGGGGAAAATAAGTTGGATGGTTGGGGTATATAAGATGTAATAGAGAAAAAGAATGCATTCTAGTATACGTGACAGGAGTGGGTTTTGGTTGATATCTGCTATGCAGGACTTACGTTGAAGAAGTGTCTCCTCAGGGGTGGGATTCTACCAGTTCAGACCAGTTCTATAGAACCGGTTGTTACAATTCTGTGCAGTTCGGGGAACTGGCAAATCGCACCACTGGCTGGCTCCTCCCCTCCCCACCCTCCCCACCCAGGAGGCTTCCCTGAGGCCCAGTCAGGGGTGGTATTCAGGGGGTTGGGGGAGGGAGAAGTGGCCTGAGAGCAGAGCTGAACCTTTCTTAGGATTGAAGGTTCTATTTTTCAGCGCAGACTCAGGCAGAAGATTGCAGAAAGGTAGATCTGGGAGTGAAACTGTGATTCTGCAAGCAGCTCAATCTGCCTGCCTGTTTTGCCTGATTTTGGGTAAAAGTTGCTCTTTTTTTAAAATAAAAAATTCAATCTTTACATATATATTTACAATATTTACATACAAGCCATGCCCAGCCATCACATGACCACCAAGCCACACCCACAAATTAGGCCACGCCCACAGAACCGGTTGTTAAAAAATTTGAATCCCACCCCTGTGTCTCCTGTATTCTTAAAGCTAATATTATACATGGCAATTTAGTGAAATTGCAGGCTCAGAAGATAACCCTTGTCTTGCATTATTGCTCTACCTCTATGCCATACTATTAAAATGAATAGATGGCTCGTGACATGAGTATTTAGTGAAAACCTGATGCCCTTTTTTCTATCTTCCTGATTAGCCAAATCCTCAGCAGCTAACTGTAAGTATGAGACAACCTTACAGGACATTTTTTTTTCATGGGCTATGAAGATAGTTCAATTCCTTTTAAGATTCTGATCTTGAGAATACCTAAGTGTCCTAATACCCATATTTGAAGTCATAGGTTTAGTGCTGTTTGGTGGTTGTTCTAGGAATGTTCCACTCACTTGGTTTTGGTTTACATTGGGTAGATACAACATGGAAGTGACCCTTGCCCTCTTGAGAGCTGACTCATGTATATATTGTATAAAGATAACAAAAAGCAAAAACACATGGAATTTTTAAATTTTTTATTTAAGAAATAAAATACTTTCCCAGAAATATTTGCTGAGAAGTTGTCCCAGGTTGACGTTTGCCTCTTAGTTCTTACTGGAAAGCCAGCTCATTATAAAAGTATATAGCTCAAGTATCTGAATATCTTCCTGGAATAACGGTGCCTCACTTTCATTGATGTAAATGTATCTGTATAACTATTGAATAAAGGCAGCCTTTTTATAGTGGTGGATGGAGTATTCCGTGTGTAGCATATACTCAGCATTCAGAATATAAAATACTGAAAAATACTCTTAGAGGGGGAAAAAAAAAAGAATGTGCATGTGTGTTGAGAGAGTAGAGGTTTTATCCTCATTATAATATAAAACTGAATACATTGTGGTTATTTGGATTTGGAGTTTTACATTTTCCAATTAGGAACTGTAGCTCAGTTATACAACAGTTTGTATATAGAAGATTCCTGGCCCTAAATCCTGTTGTCTCTAGTTTTTCAGGTTTTGTTTCCTTGAAGATCCAGACAGTTGGTAATGTGAATAGACTTTTCTTGGGCAAGACCTAAACCTACTCTATCATTTAGGACAGAGAAGGCATTGAACTGTTGAGAAGGAAAAGGACCCATCAATGTTCTAACTGTCCATCACCAATGACGACATCATTACCATCATCACGGATATATCACAGCACAGGTACAGCTCCTGAAACCTTGAAACATTGCTGTCCAGTTTGAGTAGGCAATAGAGGAGCATGTAGCTTAACAACCTGTCCCAACAAAAAGCAAGAATTCTTGTTCCAGATGTATGCCCCTTAGAAGAATTATAATTTTACTACTTGGTGATTTATATTTCTTGATTAATGCTTTTGGAAACTGTTACACCTTTCTTCTAAAACAAACAGGAAACCTCTTTATCACCCTAAGAAAGTACTTCTCCTTTTCAACAACAAAATTGAAAACCACTTAATTGACTACTTTATTTTTCACTGAAAAATCCAGGGTTCAAAGCTAAAGAAATCCCAAGACAAGGACTTAAGTATCTGTAACTCTTATTATTAGCTTTCACTTTCTTCATCATGAATATTTTCTTTTAAAAAATCTCTCATTTAAGAATGGCAGAAAACAATGCAATTAAATTAACAGTAGGGGTCAGATGGTTAGGAGATAAAAAATAGACTTAAAATGAGATCAGGGTTTTAATTGTCAAAACCCAAGGAGACTAATTATTTAAAGTTACTCTTTAAGAAAATGGTATAGAGAAACAGTTGCTTCCAAAGATGTAAATCAAGATAGAAACTTGAATCAATACTGCTTTCCCCAAATAATGCCTTACTTGCTAATGATGGAAGCTCCATCGCCTTTTATTCATACAACCATCCACTTACATTTAAAAAAAAAAAAAACCAAGACACACAGGCAGACACGAACCTACACACACATTTGGGAAGGTTACAAAGTTAAACACAAGACTAGCAGTGACATTTTAAGAAACCTCTGACTTGGCATGAGGGCCAACCACAGCTATGGCTGAAAGGTCCTTGTGTCAGCTTTGCCTAGAAATGATTTTGATCGTCAGCCAAAACCAAACTTGGCCCCACCACCAACACTCCACCAAAACAAACAAAACAGTTGTCAGTCTGCCTGATGATTTTGCCTGCTGATGTGCTCTGGTGGTTTATTGGATTCTTTAGCATGGACTGTTATTTGAAGAGATGAGCAAATGGGGGAACCCCACAGCTTGCTGAAGAAAATATGAACTTTGAAGGGCAAGGAAGTTCTCATAAATTGGACTCTGAACAAGGGCCTTCGTTGTTGGAAATCACCCCCTTTTTCCTTCTCGTCTGATCTCAGCTTCTCTTTATACATCACAGCAACCCTCATCCCTTAACCTGTGGTTTCCATAAGGGCAAGACCTTGATGGCCAAGCATATTAGTAGGTGCTTTGTGTTGTCCCTGCACATCCACACCTTGGGATAGGAAAGGACTTTGTTCTAAGCTTCATTGGCTGGAATGAAAGGATATGGAACTGTAGTAAGGCACTCACTCCAATACTTTTTAGATCTTTTAAAAATTATTTAAGCGGGGCGGGGGGGAGATAGCTGGAGTGAGACAAGGCTTAAGTAGAAGTGTCATCTCTCTTTCTAAAAATGTCTCTGGGTACCAAATGGCCCCTATAAATTTTGGTAGAAAACAAACGTTTGAGGAACTGAGAGGATGTCCTGCAGGAAGGACTGACAGTGTCGCTAGCATCCTGTAAACTGGTGCATTGCAACTGTGGGTGTCTTCTGATTTTTTTTAAAAAAAAATGCTCCCAACAGGTTCTCTCAACTCCTGATGTGCAACATCTCTCAAAAGTTGTAGACTCCTGGTGCAAACCAGTGAAACAACCATCTTACTTTAGTCATGACTAGCCTGTTCCATTAAGTTCAATCCTAAGAATCCATTTTTTTGATTACGTAAAGATCAAATAATAATTAGTGATTATAAGAATTCCACAAGCTCACTAATTAAAGGCAGATGCTACTATAACCTACTAAAACTCTTTGTGAGGCTGTAATTTAACACAAAGGGGAAGGGGAGGAGAACACTTAGCAAGAACAATGAAGACAGAAGGTTTATATATTTTTAAAAATTAGAAAATTAATTTTATTGGCTGATCTGAGATAAGCTTGTCAGAGTTAAACTTATAAAAATGTAAGTGATAACTACATAAGTATTATCACTCTATCTCCTAATCCACATATAATACTAAACTGCAATGGATTTGCTTGTGTGATTTCAGTAAGGCCATAAAAGGAACAATGTTTAACTAGCCTTGATCTGATTTTGGGACAACTAAACAAGATTCATCCTGCTTCATACATGTTAATACATGAGACCACCAGGAAATCTGAGAGTTTCAGTGACTAATCATTGCAGTAGTATTGACAAGACTACAAAGAAGCATCTATGAACTCATCAAAAATTGGCATCAACTCAACAGAGCCTTTACCTTTTATCTTTTGTTCAAATCTACTTTAAAAACCTTGGCTTACTATTTCAGATGAACAACATTCCTCACTACACCACCAGCTAGTTGCTTGTAGGTGTGAAGGGAATAATATAGATCAGGGGTGTCAAACTCAGTTTCATTGAGGGCCGCATCAGGGTTGTGTTTGACCTCAGGGGGGGCAGGGTGAGAGTGGCCAGCATGGCATCACTCATGTTGGAGGTGGTTGTAGTGGCCTGAACACTCTGCCAGAGAAAACAGGCTCCCGGGCTCCATTTTCAGCTGTGATGGCCTCCTGCAACACACTGCCAGCGAAAACGGAGCTCAGGAGAGCCACTCGCAACCCTTATGAGCTCCATTTTTGCTGGCAGAAGCACTGCAGGCTGGTCCTTCACTGTTTCCAGGGCAGCCCCATGGGCCAGATCTAAGCACCCCGCAGGCCAGATCTGGCCCCCGGGCCTTGAGTTTGACATCCCTGATATAGATCAAACAACATGTACTCTACTTTCACATTATCCCATTTCTAATGCAATCACGGAAAGAATTTGTGCCATCACAATTAAGGTTTGCATTGAAGATATCACAGATACCACAACTATGAGGTCAAGATTAAAAAGCAGTGGTAGGATTCAAATATTTTTACTATTGGTTCTGTGGGCATGGCTTGGTGGGCATAGCAGGGGAAGGATACTGTAAAATCTCCAGTCAGAGGTGGTATTTGCCGGTTCTCCGAACTACTCAAAATTTCTGCTACCGGTTCTCCAGAACTGGTCAGAACCTGCTTAATACCACCTCTGCTAAAAAGACATTACTTCTCTAGTTTGCCACCTTGAATGATTTCATTAGCAGGCATAAAACATCATGCTTCCATACTAATAAGGAAGCCAGTCAGTTGAAACTGATCTTTTATCAATACCCATAAAGTTTTAAATCCAGATCTTCTATAACACTGAGGAATCTGGAACTTTGATGTTAGAAAAAAAGAGAGTTATGTTATGTTACAATTATTTTAATTCCAAAAATTATGGTAATGAAAATATTAAAAAGGAGTGTAATTCCCCACAGGAAATCAGCAGTAGCTTTTGTTCTAAAGGTGATACTATGAAATGAGTTGACAGGTCTGGCAAAAAAAAAAAAAAAGATTCTAGACCTTAACAGCAGCTTCCAGTGTCACCTGCAGTACCTCCATATAAATATATCTCAAGTGCCAACCGCCCTGAAAATCCTTAATCCATTTAAAAAAATGAATGACAATTAGAACAACCAAACATGTCCTGCAAATTTCTCCACTAGATGACAAATAAAGAAAAATGTGATTATTTGCTGCCATGTGATTCTCTGGATTGTTGCAATCTAGATCTAGTAACCATACTCTCTTGGAATCTAGTCTGATGCCTTAACCACTACATCAAATAGGCTCTCCCAAACTGGAAAAGGCATTGGTTAATAAATCTGCCCTCCCTAACATGATATCTTCCAGGTATGTTGCATCATGGCTACTATCATCACAGTCCAACGTGATTAAGATGAAAGGAATTATAGGTCAACCTATCTGGAAGGCACCACCTAGCTGCCAAGGTACGAGAATATACATAACTAGATACATTTCTATGTTCTTCTGTTCAGTTATTTCTCAGCTGTACTTCTTCGTATGCAAGTTGTTTTGAATTTTCTCCTTTAACAATTATTTACAGGTCTAATGGAAGCTTTTACAAATGGTTGTAAGTAGACAACTGCTAGTAAAACAGAAAAATTGATAAGTCAAGGAAATTGATCTGTAGCAGTCAGATTCAGGATGGGCAAAATAAGTGCTTCCTCACACAAAAGACTATTATTGATTTGTGGAAACCCCCATCCTCATCACAACACATCATTAGTTTAACTGAACTGGTTATTATATTCTGTCTATATTTTGGAAAGTCTGCATGGTTCTGCTCTGTAGATACATCAAGAAGGGATTAAATAAATCTGTGACAGAAGAATGGCCACATTTACGATTGGCTGAATTCATATCAGCCACAACAAAAACACGAGTGTTGGCTTCTTTCTTTCATATCACTTGATTACTTTTTGATTGCTGGTAGTCTTTCAGGAACAAGGGGACTTTCTGCGAGGCCAAGATCTCCCATATTTCTCACCAACATATCCCTTCCATTTCCCTTCCCCCCAAAAAAACTCTTGGAATGTCAACAGGTAGACAAAGAAACAGGGGTGGCCAGAGGCTGCAAGGATAAATTCTGCCCTTGAACTCATTGCAAAAAATTACTTTAACAGTTATGCGTATGTCTGACAGATGAACACAATTGGAACTCATTTGTGGACAGATGGTTTATGTTTATTTCTTATATAAACAATCATTCCTCAGTACAACATTTCTCAAGACAACACAGATCCTTTTTGAATTTTTGTATCATTTTGCATAATTGATAATTGTCCTAACTGGTGACACTATTCAGGTTTGGTTAGAATATATTATGTTCCTGTCTTTAAGGTTGGCTGGACCTGATTTAAGTTGATTTAAAAATGCAGCCATCTTGAGGGAGAAGCAAGAAATACTAATCATGCAATCTCACACTTTGAGATGTTTGAAGACAGTGACAGTACACCAAGGTTTTGGAAGTAGTCTTCCACTTGTAACAATTTGTTTAGTGACCATTCAAAGTTACAATGACACTGAAAAAAGTGATGTAGGATTACTTTTCACACTACCATTGCAGCATCCCTGCAATCCAAACCTTAGATGCTTAGCAACTGGCATGTATTCATGACGTTTGGGGTGTCCCAGGGTCACGTGATTTTGGGGGTGGGCGACCCTCTGATCAGCAAAGTCAATGGAGATGCCAGATTCTAAGGTTTGGATTGCAGGGATGCTGCAATGGTACCCTGTTTCTCCAACAATATGGCCTCCCCCAATAGGAAGTCCCAGCATGTTTTATAGGCATGAAATGAAATTAAGCCCCGCCCCCCAAATTAAGGCCTATATTAAAACATGCAAAATGGGGGGAATGGTGGGGGGGCTTGCCATTAGGAAGTACTTTTGTTGCACACCCAGATATGGTGCTGCCTGCGTTAACCCCGATACAAAGTGCCCCACCAATGCCGAGGTCAACATCCAAGCCATCGCCGCCCGCCCGAAGATGCAAGGGGGGGAATTAAGTCACCCCCAAAAAAGACAGCCTAGCCATTTTTTCAGGGCTCAAAAAAAAATAAGACCCGGCCTTATTATATGAGAAACACGGTAGTAAGTGTGAAAAGTAATCCTACACCACTTTTTTCAGTGCCATTGTAACTTTGAATGGTCACTAAACAAATTGTTACAAGTGGAAGACTACCTCCGAAACCTTGGTGTACTGTCATTGCCTTCAAACATCTCAAAGTGTGAGATTGCATGATTAGTATTTCTTGTTTCTCCCTCAAGATGGTGTAACTAACTCCCTCAACTGTGTAACTAACTTTACAATTTCAGTGATTTGCTTAACAACTGTGGCAAGAAAGATCACCCAATGGATGAAAACTCACAACAACTGTCTTGCTTAGCAACAGAATTTTGGGCTCAGCTAAGGTCGTAAGTCAAGGACTACCTATACCTTTTCCTTGCTTTTCTCTCATCTCACTCTTTCTATAGTTCAAACCTTTGGAGAGGGGAGTCTAGGAAACAGAAAGAAGGAGATACAAGACTAGACATTTCAGACCACGACAGGAAGGCCATACCATGGCTTTACCCTTTGCAGGAGTCCACCAACGCCTCTTTCTAATGCTGGTCATGGGAGGCGATGATAATGATGATGGTTGCTTTATGCAGAAGAGCATCTCCTATGGCTCAAAGAGTTCAGAATCTGCATTGCAACCTCTGGCTTTGAAGTTAGAAGAATCGTCAGGGGAGCAAGAAAGAAAATTACACCTCCACAATAAAGAACTATTTTTCATGTTTTACTTTCCCTTCAACAATAGGCAATAATCAGCAGCCAGCCTTCTTGTTCATAAAGGCCAGAGATGGTTGTCACAGAATTATTTACATCGGAATAGCCATGCTGCTTGGGAATATTGCGCACCGCATGAGTCTCCAGGAAACAAAAAATCGCATCAATCAAAGGATCATTTTAGATTACTTTAATTTCTATCCAGGGTTGCTATGAGGTTCTGTTTTCCTAGTAAAGTATGTATAATATATAACCCACAGCTTCCCACCCAAAGACTGTGTTTAGTCTGAAAAAGCAATTTTGAAAGGAAACAACAAGCAGAGTTTTATCTGACCTCCCAGTGGCAAAATTATTAACAGTGCGTATTTTTATATGTATGGCACACAGAAAAAAATGCATTTAGGTCCCCCTCACATCCACTCCTAATGATCAGTTTACATCAGTTCATCTCAGATTATTGCTCATTTCTGTCAGGGTTTTGTTTCTTTTTCCTGTCTTTTTTTTGGGGGGAGAAAAATCAATGTTGAGGTTATTTCAAATCTACTTTCTTGAGAGTGTGGTAGCTTCCCATTCATGTTTTCATTTAAAATGAACTAATTAAAAATAAAAGTAGACAAAGCAGAAAGCTAAAATTGCATGGATAGTAAGAAGCTTATCAAGAAGTACATTGTGTCCCTCAAAGGGCCCTGCTGGAAATCCAGGATTTAGATAGTAAAAATCAGAGGTGGTATTCAGCAGGTTCTGACCAGTTCTGGAGAACCGGTAACAGAAATTTTGAGTAGTTTGGAGAACCGGCAAAAACCACCTCTGACTGGTCCCGCCCCCATCTATTCTCCACCTCCCGAGTCCCAGCTGATTGGCTGGGTCTTCCTTGGTTGCCCTGCACAGGAGAACGGAGCTGGAAAGCAGGTTAGTGGGATGGGGAGTGAATGGGGATTTTCAAGTATATCCTTCCCCTGCCATGCCCACCAAGCCACACCCACAGAACTGGTAGTAAAAAAATTTGAATCCCACCACTGGTAAAAATGCCCTGTTCTTCTAAAAAGTGGTCACTAGATCCCCAAGGGCTAGGAAGTGTCCCTCACTTTATATGAAACCAAGATGGATTTAGCTGCTCTATTTCAGTAAGGAAAATATACACCCATTTTATTGGATTTGCTAACCAAAAAGGAATATGTCTGTATTTTTTAATTATTTCATACTCCATTCTATAAAGTCTAGCATCAACTGCCAGAATAATCTACTAATGTTTGTGGTGTTGTAACCTGTTATTATTTCAACACTCTTCATAGTTGCTGGAGATCTGTGTGAGTCCCACTGAAATTACTAAAGTTTAAGAGAAAAACTGTCTTCTGCTTTCAGAACTGAGTATGCCACTCTCTTGCTGGTGTAATAAATGAAAATAAATAATTGGTCATCCTTAAATTCTCTAAATAATTGAACAACCATATGTTATTTCATTGCTTTTTCATGGGGAAAAAATCTGAATCTCCCATCATCCACCCACATCTCAGTTCAGGTTTATCTAAGTACCGGTAGTTTGAATCTTAGCAAAGCTAGAAGACTGTTTTTAATATAAATTCAGTCAGATTTGAACATTCTCAGTAGCCCAGATTAAAATATATTCCTATCCAATAACAGCTGATTACTAACAACAACAGATTGGAGACTTGATATGCTGCTTCTGCAGTTCAAGTTAAAAAGCAAGCAAATAATAACTTAAACAAATAATCTGTCTGTCCAAACAGGATTTGTCAAACAGTTCCATTTCCTTCAATCAAGCAAAAAAATAATAATCTGAGAATCAGTAATTTATGTACGTTCCTGTTAAAATTAAAGTAGATCTTTGAAAATATTATAGTTGGTTCATTTTTTTTAAAAAATGGTTGACGGATTTCTATATATAACTGATGATTGGAGGGTTTCAGACCAATCTTTTCTGAAGCTTTCATTCACTGTTGAATGAAAGCCGCCAAGACAATGTTATTCATGTATCTATCTTTGTGAAATAACCTGGATGTCTGTTTATAAAAAAATGAAAAATATATGCCTACCATTTAAGTTTGTCTGTCTGTTTACCTACCTACCTACAGTACCTATTTACCAACTGAATTTAGAGATACATATGGCTCTAGGCAGTATACACAATTAACACACAGTTAACCACTACAACCATCAACCATTAAAAGCAAATAAAAACCAGTTAAAAGCTACAGTTAAAAAGTACAACTTTGCAAATTAAGGAATGGGGGAACCAGATGGAAAAGGCAGAAACAAAAAGTTTTGGAAGAGAACATGATCAGAGCTGGACAGGGAGAACAAGCAAGGCACTGAGAACTATCTCTCAGGAAATGTTTTTCATCATAATTAGAATGGCGGTGGGAAAGGAAGAGAAGCTGAGGTTATATTGCCATGTATTAGAATGCTAACGGTGGAGAAAATGCTTCGGCTTCACATTTTGGAAGGAAAAAGAAAGAGAATATTGAAAACAAAACAAACCTTTAATTTAAATGACTTCATTTTTACTTTTTTACCAGTGGATCTGTTTTAAATACTCTCTCGGGCATTTTAAATTTTATTAGCAAAGCAAGCAAACGTTATCAGCAGTTATTCTACCAGCATAATTATTATGACAGAAACCATCTTTCTTCCTCCAGAGGATTTTTCTTTTTTCTGCCTTAAATTCAGATGCCCCTTAAGGATGAAACTTTATTACCTCAAGCTCCCAGCAAACAGCATTTCTAGGACTTAACACCTCCCATTTGTTATTCTTAGCGCAGAAGTTTTTAAATCGTTAGAGTTTGGCAAATGCAATGATTTATGTAAATTCTTTATCATCTCGTGGGGGATTAATGTACTGTAATTTGATAATGGCCCTCCACTTTAAGAGTCAGGACTACTTCCAGAAGAAAGCAACTTGATTGCATATGATGGATAGTGTAAACCTCCACCAATTTCCACGATATGACCAAAGATTCATTTATCATTACCATTTTTCTTTGTAGTACTTTTAATTATAATTGCCATTGATTGTCAGATATAGAATATGAATGGTTGCTCTTTGGCATGATATTTTATGTACTTTAATTGCATTGAGATTTCTCTTAGTTTCACCAAAAATATTTATCTAGCCTTAATGAAGAGGGTGCTTAATGCCCTGAAATTCTGCCAAACTACAAAGACAGCAAGAAGCGATCTAACTTTAATCTACTTTGAAAGGTTAAACACCAGTTTAATAGGGCATATAAAACAGATAAAGATTTATTTTAGCCAGCTTTTCATTTTAATGATGTCTATACATTTCAAGAGTTAGAAAAATCAGGTTTCAGTATAGAACATGCATTCTGATGTTCCTTAACACAACAGCTACTATTATCTAATAATACAATTTATGCCAGCTTAGTAGGCTGGGGCGGAGGGAATGACCTTATAGTAAATTGAATTGTCATCACGGATAATGTTAAATGCACATGAACAGGAATCCTATTTGTTTATAAAAGTCCAACATCCACAACCTGAAGAGAAAAAATTGCAGCCATCTGCTTAATAATGCATTTACTGAATCTGTTTTTAGACCAATAGAAGACAATTAGTTTTAGAATTAAAGCTAACTGATAAACAAGGGGTCAATGTACCTCAAATCTTATTAAAATGCTTATACAAAATATGCATTCAATATGATTGATTCTTTACATAGACATTTGAATTTAGTTGTGGTTGTAGAACACATTAAATCATTTCAAATGTAAAGGTAAGAAAAAAAGGGGAACATCTGTAGTTGGTTTTTTTTTTTAAATATAGTGCCCGTAAATCGCACTGTATTTGTGGATACTTTTCACTAAGTTTTGAAAAGTACTTTTCAAAATACTATTTCCCTAAAATATTATTAGCAAAATATTATTTTATTTCTGATTGCTAAATTTCTGTTAAATGTTTTCTAAATAATTATCAACTAAACATTGTACTAACCTACTATAATTAGAACCAGCTTAAATGGTGCATGTCATTTAAAGTTATTTTAGAGTTTCATCCTGATGCTTAAAACTCTTATAGAAAATATTTCCAGGAAAGGAACAGGAGAGGAATTTGTCACTCTTTATATGATGGTTTACTTTTCAGTGAAATCTTTGGCAAATATGTGTCAAAATGTTGAAAATACTTTCAGTCCAGCACTGTTTATGGATTTTTCTCTGCAATGTGAAATTCATAATTCATAGATACAGAAATATTTTGACAACATCCATAATATCACCATTTTTCACACCTTCTTGCATTATGAAACAATTATTCCTCTCTAAATTATTGTAGTTTAAAATAAATACAAAGTTTCTATCCTAGAGTTTAATTTCACATTTTTAAAAAATATGTGAGAAAGAGCTTTTTAAAACTAATAAAATGAAGCCGTGATCCAGAATAGAATATTTACCAATATAAAAATTGCTTCATTTCAGAAAGGAAAAGCCACGATACCTGAAACAAACTTGAAATTCTTTAAAGGCCACAAATTCTGCATGTATGTTAGGGAATTCCATAAGCTCTCTCCCCAATTCAATATGCAAACAAGAATCATCTATGAGAAATTTGTCAAATATGAAATATTTCCCCTGCCCCCAACTGTTTGAATGTCTAATTCTATCATCCTTGAAGCACAGTTACTGGTTATCTTCTATAATCTTGTTCTGATTTCCAAAGCAAATAATATATACCAGTAGGCTTACATGGTTTTTTCCCCCTATTTTTAAAAAATGATTCTTGGGCTAATGTAATCATTTTAATTACATCAATGAAAGAAGAAAAACAAAGGGCAACTGACTTTATACTAAAGGTAAGAGAAACTCCCCCTACCCAGGACTACCGTGTTTCTCATATAATAAGGCTGGGTCTTATTTTTTTTTTTGAGCCCCAAAAAAATGGCTAGGCCGTCTTTTCGGGGGTGACTTAATTCCCCTCCCCTTGCATCTTCGGGCGGGCGGCAACAGCTTGGATGTTGACCTCGGCGTTGGTGGGGCACTTCATATCGGGGTCAACGCAGGCAGCACCATATCCGGGTGTGCAACAAAAGTACTTCCTAATGGCAAGCCCCCCCACCATTCCCCACCATTTTGCATGTTTTAATATAGGCCTTAATTTGGGGGGAGGGGCTTAATTTCATTTCATGCCTATAAAACATGCTGGGACTTCCTATTGGGGGAGGCCGTATTGTTGGAGAAACAGGGTGCCTACTTAGTAGCTGGTTTACCATTAGCCCAACTCATTTTTGTACTTGTAGCACATCTTCTAGGGGCCAATTTTTGCCTTTAAAAGGGCTCTTGCTCTCCTATTTTGTCTACCCCAGAGAGATTTCAAACAAAGGAAAACAAAATGAAATTGGCAACATACCTAAATTGACAAAACTCATGACCATATCTGCATCATTCAGAAAGTTGGTGTCGTGCAAGCTAGCTAAGGTGGGATTTTGTGTAGGAAGTGAACTTGTCCGTGATATGTATATTCTTCGGGAATATCCATTTGGAGATGCCAAGTAGCCTTTCCGTAGCCCTTTGCCCTCTCCGCTTGGGGATCCCTTCACCAAATATTCCAACTCTTCGGGATCCTCTTCATTTGTCATTGCGTTGTAGAGATCCAGCATGAAGAGAGGTGCTGAGGAAGCTTGTTTTCCAGCTGAAAATGGCCGGGGTCTATGAGGTAAACCCAGGATGGAAAGAATTTCTCTTTGGATCTCTCGCCTCTCATGGTTCCGCAATCTCCGATAAATAAAACTGGAGTGGACATGGTTGTTCCCCATGCCTGCCTTAGCATAATCCATTAAAAGCCAGTAATTCCAGAGTAAGCTCAATAGAACTTTGAACAGAGTTTGGTCCATTTTAAAATAAAATAAACACACAAATAACTTTCAAATAATGTTGTATTTTCCTTTTTCTGGTCTCTTATGAAATCTGGTGTTCCCGGGACCAAGAAAGGTTAAATAAAAAAATAAAAAAAAATGAACGATGAATTACCTATGCCTCATGTCAGCATTGCCATTTCTGTATCTCCCATCTTGATCATCTCCTTCCACTTCTTCCTTAAGTATGATGGGCTGTGTCGAGCTGCTTGCAGTTCTATGAAAGCTGAAATTCAGACGTCCAGTTTTCTATTGCTCTAACTGTTTCTCCTGCACTGGTGGAACAGGTTCCCAGAAGCTGATCATTTGATGCAGGCATTCCTAGTCAAAACCTTGAGATCATCAGACTTGAAGATAGTTTTGAACAGTTTTGAACAGATAACCTTGTCAAACTACCATTATCATCAGAGTCCCCTCATGCTCTGGTTCCTTATCCCTACCTAGATAACTTTTCTTCACCTTGCTGTCCTTTCCTGAATGCCAGTTTTCTGTCTTCAACTACTGCTTGGTGATGGTGCAATTTCCCTTTGGTGGTTTTTTTTTTCAGCACCCAGCTGAGCCTATTAACATTTGTAATGTCCAGCCCATCTGAAACATGCATCACAGGCTTGAAAACGTCTTCCTCTGAATTCATCCAGGGATGTTAAAACAAAAACAAAAAAAACAGGGCCCCTCCCCTTCTCAATATCCATCCAATCTTTTGCAGTTCCTTAAAAGTGATTTTTCACCTCTACCAGGCAAAAATAGAGCAGTTCCCTTCAAGAGATCTGAAAGCTAATGTAAGCACAACCCTGCTGGGAGAGAAGAGGCTTCTCATTGTAATTTGAAACTGGCAAAGTGAGGGGGGGGGAAATGAATTAACCCTTCTGCTGCCATACAGTTACTCCCACTCCCCAACCAGCCAGAGTAGAGTTCTCTAACAGGATGGGAGTAATGACCTCTCCGAAAAGAACTGTGTCAACAGATCGATCTTAAAAATTTAGCATGCAATTCACCTGAGTACTTGCAGAGTGGAAAGACCGTTGGGCTTGATTGAATTATACTAGTTTGCAGAACATATTCAACTCTACCCTCTTTTTAAATGTAACCACTTGCAGCCTAGGTTAAATAATTTAACATTCCACTGAGATCAGCATGTGAGGCCTGGAGTTTTTTCGGACATGCTCTTTAGTTTGGAAGGATCCCATCTAATGCAGTGAAGCACTTCAGAGTCACACAGTTTTGAGCAGAGACCAGAAAAGCAGGCTTATCTTTCCAGTTAAAGGAGCATGACTGAGCATACAGTTTTGGAGCGAGCTGCCTAAAGGAGATGCAGTTGAAACAGACTGGGTGTTTCTATAGCATAAGCGTGAATGTTGCTTTTCACCTATTTATCGCCCAAATCTAGACAAAAAACAGCATTTATTTACAAAATAGTAGAAGTGATGTGATGGATTTTTCACAAACCTTTATAATACTTTCTTCTCTCTGCTTCTTGTTGCTTTTCTTGATATTTTACACTTAGTAACTATTGGTCTGTCGTGAGGATTGATTGAAAAAAATCATTTTTTCCGATATATTTTTGGTTCATTTTTTTCTTCTTTCAAGGCAGCCACTGCCAGGGCAATTGATCTCAGCCTCCTGAGAGGAATGCAAACCTTTTGAATTAAAATAAAAAAATAGCAGGCCCAATTGACACCACAGTAGGGAGATCACATAAATCCACTGACATGCCAGCTGAGGGCATAAGATTGTTCTATTGAAAAGAGATGGAGCTTGTTTCTTTCAGTGCTTGTTTATTGCATTTTTTAAAAAAAAAATAGTGTTGCACTAATCAAATGGAAATTATGACTCAATATTTCAGTAATCAAGTTATGAACCTTCACTTGTGAATTCAGCTTTTCATTTTACATGATACTTCTCTTTTCACCACAGCTTCAACACAAAAGTACATTCCTTATTTTATCAAATAGGACATATCAAAGGGGCATTAGTGATTGATTAAGTGAGGACATCGCTCTCTACCGGCAATAGATTCTCAGTGAATGCATTTCTTCTCACTCCAACCATTTCAATAGTATCAATTCACGCGCTATGTTTATACTTGGGTTTTATTTATTATTACTTAAAAATGACTCTATTGAGCAATAGATAAGTAAGAAGGGTAATATTAACAGACATGGAAACAAAACTGGGCTGGAACAAACTAAAAATAACTAGAACATATTTTTGGATAAAGGAATCACATCTGTAGCACACTAAAGAAAAAGCCTAAGGTGGTTTCACCAAGAGAAGACAAATATAGCAACCCAGAACAAGATATAGTCTTAAGAGACTGCTTCAACTTGACATTTAGAAAAATCAATTTTCATTGAGTTAGTTTCACTTAACTTAATCTTTGTGGTTTTATTGACTTTAGAGGTACCAGGAAAAAAAAACTATGGTGGTCTACTCCTGAACAATATATCTGGTACATTATTTACACACACTGTTTACTATCAGCATCCATATTCTCTCATTATAACCTAATAGAATACTTCTAAAACCTAGTTGGATTCTTCTCAGCTCCAATTACATTTCCTTCAAAGAGATCTGAGTATCATATGGCATGGTTAAGGAACTTGTGTATTTCCAGATGCTGTTCCGTCCTTCTGAGTCATTATAATGGCTGGCCCTTGTGGGAATTGGCAACCAACAAATCCAGAGAACAGTATACATATGGCCTTAAAATGGATACTCATGTCAGTGCTAAGGTTCTGAATTACACCTCTGTGGACTAGATCAGCCCATTAATAAGCAAGCAACATTTCAGGTGTTATATAAATTGCTATGAATTATCCAAGAAAATCATGCTATAAATAATGAAAGATACTTCAATGCAGCAGATAGGGGTTCGGATGCATTAAAATAGCTAAAGAGCTACAGTTCAGTCCAATCCACTTGGAAAAGGTCTTACTGATTTAAAGCAGACTTACATATTAACAAAATTGTCCTGATTTCAATGCTTATCAAAATTATTCCAGCTGTGTAAGACAGAAAAGAATTAAAGCAAACTCAGACAATTAGATACATCAGTGGCCCAGAAATTTTCATTTTTGGCAGAAGACCTGCATCATGCAAAGGGTAAAAAGCGTACTTCTGCAAATGCTCTGTTGCCGCCTTGTTTTTGAAAAAGATCACAAAGAAAGGCCATTTTCAGTGAAATGGCAACTCTTTAGAGACAAAAACAAGAGCACACCAGGAATAAACATTTCCAGAGTTTTGAGGCAGCACAGAGAAAAGTTGTATTGAGCCAGGGGGATCAAACTTGCTCTATTCAGGCAAAAGTTGATGTGAAAGCAGTTTTCTGAGAGAACTAAACTCCTCATAAAGAAAAATACTTTGGAAAATATGCAACAAAGACTACAAAGTCATAAAGATGAAGAAATTGGACATTTCTATGAAACTTCAGTCCACTTTATCAGGCCCATAAGTGAGGAGATGGGTTACACTTTACAGGCACTTGTGCTGCAATAAACTGAAAACAACCCTTTGGGGCTTTGGGTTGTCGTAACAGACTCACACAACTGCAATACTCTTCTGGAATCTAAGAATGTGCCTCTAAACAGATGGGCAGCACATAAATCTAAAGAAAGAAATACTTCTCATTCTCATTTTTTATTCCACGAAGAATCACAATGAAAACTTCTGTTTTTCTTGGGTAGAAAAGCAATTTCCAAATCAGAGTACAGTGGTCCTTGGTTAACAATCACTCTTTCAGTGACCATTCACTGCCCTGAATGAGCGGTTCATAAGACCAGTCATCGAAATTCTGGCTGTCACAGTTTCCCTGCAGTCATGTGATCATGATCCAGGTGCTCAGTAAGTGGTCTGGATTTCCAACCATCATAGCCTCCCACAATCATGTGATTGCAATTTGTCAGTTTTTCCCCAAGCAAAGAAAATGGGGAAGCAATCAGGAAGTTGAAAGGTACAGTCATGTGAAGTTCTCTCTTAACAAGCTGTGATAATTCTCTCACAACAGTAACGGGACTGATAGAATTGCTGTCATGGCATGATCACATGATATTGCCCTTTACTACCCCTTTTTCTAGCAATAGTAATTCTGATTACAATTACCACTAATAAGTGAGGACTACCTATTTATATATTTCACTCAGGTAGATACCAACATCATTTAAAAAATAATAATTTAACTGAATGGAGTTGGTGGGCTGTAATGGGCTGCAACCAACACAATGGAAGTAATAGTCTTGCAATCTTCAACTCCTACACTGCAAAAACATATGGACTACTCTACTCGACTAGGGTAAAGTTATAGATGCAATTTACATAGACTTCTGCAAAGCCTTTTATTCAATGGTACATGATGAATTACTGTTAAAACTAAACTCTTACAGCATTTCCGGATCCCTTCATAAATGGATTACTGCGTTCCTGTCAACAAACAACAAATAGTAAAAATAGGGAGCGTTATATCAAACCCTGCTCCAGTTAACAGCGGTGTCCCCCAAGGCAGTGTTCTAGGACCCACATTCTTTATACTCTATATAAATGACCTTTGCGATCACCTTATAAGCAACTGTGTCCTCTTTGCAGATGATGTGAAACTATTCAACACCACCGACGATGCTACTGTCCTTCAAAGTGACCTTGATCTGAACGGTCAAACAATTGGCAATTCCAATCTCGACCAACAAATGCTCTGTCCTACACATTGGTAAAAAAAAAGTTAGTACACCAAATGCAAACTAGGCAGATATGACCTTGTTGATGATCCTCACTCTGTCAAGGACGTTGGAGTTCTCATATCAAATGACATAAGCGCCAGAGCTCACTGTAGCAACATTGCCAAAAAGGCATTAAGAGTTGTAAATCTAATCTTATGAAGCTTCTCCTCCGGAAATATCAAATTGCTAACTAGAGCATACAAAACTTTTGCTAGACCAATACTCAAATACAGCTCTTCAGTCTGGAATCCGCACTGTATATCGGACATTAATACAATTGAGCGAGTCCAGAAGTATTTCACAAGAAGAGTATTACACTCCTCTGCTTGCTACAGAATACCCCATATCACCAGGCTTGAGATTTTGGGCTTGGACAACCTTGAACTATGCCGCCTATGGTTAGACTTAAGTGTAGCACACAAAATTATTTGTTACAATGTCCTACCAGTCAATGACTACTTCAGCTTCAATCACAACAATACAAGAGCACACAACAGATACAAACTCAATCAAACCACTTCAAACTCGATTGCAGAAAGTACGACTTCAGCAACAGAGTGGTCAATGCCTGGAATGCACTACCTGACTCTGTTGTTACATCCTCAAACCTCCACTCCTTCAACCTCAAACTATCCACTATTGACCTCATCCCATTCCTAAGAGGTCTGTAAGGGGATGCATAAGTGCACCATCGTGCCTACCATCCCTGTCCTATTGTCCCCATTTATTTGTACCTATTTCCTGTATTCTTACTCATGTTTATACTTGTACCTATTATCTTGTAAGCAATTGACAAATAAAATAAATAAAATAAAGTGACTGGAGAGAAAAAAATCGCCTTCATTAGTTCATAGAGGATATGGTTTTCAGAGATGTAATAAATCTTGGAGAGAGAAAAAAAAGTCACAAGGCTTTGTCTTTTTTATTTCTTATTGCATTTCTCCCCCACCCCCTTGCAATTAGGGACACAATCCATCATCATATAACTGTGATTTGTAAGTCTATCTATCTATCTATCTATCTATCTATCTATCTAAAGACACATTAGTTATCCTTCTTGGTCCACAATAAGGCTCTGATTAGCACAGGAATCACACAGTGGCAAATGTAAAACATTTGCTTGCAGAAGACCGCTGTAAGTCAGTCTCTTAAATGTCAATAGTTGCTTTAGCCAATAAAGCATTTTACTGAGCTCCTAAGAACAAAAGAGTACCTGTAAAACTCATTATTTTGTAACAGTGCTGTTTCTATTAGCCACATCAATTTGGTCTGATTTGTGTTTCAAAGAGTCATTCCCTGGTTTTCTGATCAGGCTGAGGCTTTAATATGGTGTGCCAGGCAATAGAAAATGAAAACATTGGAGCTGTTCATTGAATTTTGCATAAAATGTCCTAATTATTTAATTTTCTTGTGCAATAAATAGACATGATCATTGCACAAGATATTCTTCTGCTTTGAATAATTCAGCATCCATCCATGTGCACAAACCTCTGCATCAACACAATATATTCCCTTCAGCGTGAACTACTTTTTATAGCATTTTCATTTCAATTGGGTATTTTTGTCCATGTTAATTGCAGGTGTCATGATTGGGCCTGAATTGGAGCCAAAAACCCAGCGAAAGAATCATTTTTCCCCCCTGGAATTAGATTGAGGATTTTGTCCTACATGGGAAACAATAACCCAAGGATAAAATTAAATTATAAAGAGAGTGGGTAGCCTTCTTTTTGTATGTATGTATGTATGGGTGGGTGGGTGGGTGGGTGGGTGGTTAGTTGTTTGTAGAGTGTGTTATAAATGTGTTTTGATTGAATACATTCTCATACTTCTGTGCACAGTTTAAAATACAATAATAAAACCTAAGGTCTAATGCACGTAGAGTTAAAAATGCTCAATCAAAAAAAAAGTGCAACCATTTTATTACAGTACTTTTTTTTTTTACAATGGTATATATTTACACACAGTTACACTGTCCTAGAGTCAAGTGATCATCTTTTATGACCTTCTGACAAGCAAAATCAATGGGAAGCCAGGTTCACTTAACAACCATGTTACTAACTTAACATAGTAAGAAAGGTCATAAAATGGGGTAAAACACATTAAAGAACTGTTTTGCTTAATGAGGGAAATTTTGAGTTCAGTTGTGGCTGTAGGTCAAGGACTACCCGTAGTTATTCTGTGGCTAGTTGCTGACACTGAAAACTGGGAGGCCCTTATTTACTAATTTTGCTACTTTTTCTACTTAAACTATTTCCTGATACTGAAATTCATCTGGTTCTTCAAAGGTATGGTATACCGAGTTCATACACGGAAACCAACATGGTTTCCTTCATTTCATATTGTTTTTCTCCCAAGCTCCAGTCCAATGTGCTTTTTAAAAGCAATTACATCATAAATTACTTTTAAAATGACCAGTGTAATGGAAATGGGGACAGATTCTGCTATGACAGTACCGGCAGGCACCAAGGTAATTACAGGCTTCTGGTAACGTAACTCATTACAGCTCTGCAGCAGAGAGAGCCAAGCGTTTGAATTATAATTTTGGAAACCTGGATTCTGTTTGTCATAATTGACTATTATGCTTTTCGTAAAAAGAAAAACTTGCTTTCCGAAACCATTCTGGCTTGGAAAAGCTAATTAAGTGCCTTGTCAGCAAATTATCAGCTATCTTTTGCCTGAAATTTTCCTTAGTGGAATGTTGCATTACCGTATTTTCCCCATGACAGCTTGGAGAGGCAATACATTAAATCAGTGGTCCAAGCGTGCTGCATCATTCAGAGATGCTCTTTTTTGGTAGCAACCATCACACAGAAAATTTTATATTACACCAAACACAATAGTGAATTTCCACTCAGAGCCAAGGCAGCTGTTTCAAGATATTTTAAAACCCATGCTGGGTTTCTCTAGGGGTAGGGATATTAAATTCTCTTCCTCTTGTCCCTCAGATCTCTAAGGTTGCTCTCTCTCTCTCTCTCTCTCTCTCCCCCACCCTCTTGCTCTCTCTGATCTTATAATCTTGAATGTAACACATAATTTAACAGGTTTGCTTGGATAATAGTAGTTGCAATAAACATTGATCCCAAATGGCAAAACTCATGAAGCATTACATTAACATTTAACTATAATCACCTCATCTCATGAAATTGTCAGTCAAATTTTGAAGCTAAAAAAAAAAGAAAGATTTGTTTGCATACTGTTTGTCTGATGGAATACAAGTTATATTTCTTTTGTGATGTCAAAGCCCTTCCATTGCATTCTGTTTGGTTCTTCACATTAAGGTTAAATACATCTAAATATCTTCCAGAAAAAGTGTTTTGTTAATTTATTTTTTTATTTTTTTTTATTTGTCAATTACTTACAAGATAATAGGTATAAGTAAAACATAGTTATGAATACATGGATACATATAAGGGGAAAAAAAGAAACAATAGGACAGGGACGGTAGGCACGTTGGTGCGCTTATGCACGCCCCCTACAGACCACTTAGGAAAGGGGTGAGGTCAATAGTAGACAGTAAGGTTAAAGTTTTTGGGGTTTGGGGAAAAAACCACAGAGTCAGGTAGAGTATTCCAGACATTGACCACTCTGTTGCTAATTAATTTAATTTTTAATTTAATTTAATTTAATTTAATGTGATCAAAAGCGATTGAATATGTAAATTATACATTTATTTGCAGCCTTCTAATCCAATTAGTTTCTCAAAGGTTGGAGACACAAAATTTATTATACCTTTGGAAGTCAAAAATGTAGTATGCCTTCATCACACGACACACTGGTCAGTTTAAAGCAAAAATTGTTCGGTTCTCTTCAAACAGATCCTGTTCACATTTTCTAATTTGCCAGTGTGATTCACATCAAATCTAAAATGTTTCATTTTCCAAAGTTTTGTAGAGATAATTAAAAGTGCAACATTTTTTTTAAAAAAAAAGTTCCTTCAATTGTGTTCAGTACTCATTTTCTTGGCAAAGTTTTTCAGAAGTGGTTTGCCATTACCTCATTCCAAGGGCTGAGAGAAAGTGACTGGCCCAAGATCAGCCAGCTGACTTTTTGCCTAAAGTGGGGCTAGAACTCATGGTTTCCCGATTTCTACCCTGATTCCTTAACCACTACACCAACCTGACTATCCATAACAACTATATGAAGTAATTTTAAAATCTATGGCATATAAAAATCAGTTCAAATCTTACTAAACTACTTCATCATATCTCTGCAACCATATTAATAAGTTGCATTAAAAGTAAACAAACAAACTTCTTTAATTTCTCCATCTCCAGCCATGACATGGTCCAAATGTTTGGTGTCTGAGTCATTTACCCTGGGTCATTTATCCAAGAAAAAGTATTTCAACACATTTCTTTTTTTAAACTTGAAGCTATTGTACATTAGCCTGGAGTAACTATAACCTTCTGCTAAGTGTATGGCAGTGAGAAAAATATGGTTGTTGCCTTGTACAGTATGAAGTCTTCTTATCCTATTGAAACTAATAGTAATAAAATGTCTTATTTGTCTGCTGAAAATGTAGCTTTGCTTCTATATACTCAGCAGAGAACCAAAGATCTAATAAAGAAGAATATTTGTAGCTCAGGGTTGAAAATGTTCTTGGTGCTCTCTGAGCTTGGTTGTTTACTTGTAGACATTTCATCATCATCAGTGCTGATGAGGCTACCTAGTTTGGGTAATGAAGTGTCTGCAAGAAAACAACCAAACTTAGAAAGCACCAAGGTTCCTGCAACCAATGATCTGCTAAAGGTGAAGAAATCCTATATTCCCTCGCCTGGAAGAACATCATATGGAATTCAATGGGAGTTCTTATAAGAAATAGCAGTGCTTGCATTGGGAATGGAAAATATTAACATTGTTGAACAGTTAATAATGCTGCCCATCGAACGAAAAAACCAGATAGAGTTTTTCTAATTTAAGCCTGAACTCAGCATCTATTATTTCCAAGAAAGCATGTTCCAAATCAGCCTGCAAAAATATCTATCCAATCTTCTTCTCAGATGCTTTCCATCAGAGAAAATCGGTTTTTAGGTGAGATTTTGCATGTGGAAGTGACTCACTCATTCAGTTCCCGATAGATGATGCAACCTAAGTGAAAGAACACAACTGAGGGGAGGGACTGAGTTGGAGAAACAAAGATTGGAACAGCAGAAGAAGCAAATGCATGGGGACACAGACACAGAGTCAGAAGAAGAGGGTGGAGTTCCTCCATGGAGATTTTTGGAAAGCCAAGACTGCAATGAGGCAGCTGGTTTGGAGGCTGGCAGTGAAAACAGAATCTGCCTCAACAAAGAAGAACTATTTAATGACCACTTATTGCAAGCCCTTACAAAATCTTTTCTCAACCACAAGGCCGTTCTGGAAAAAAAAATGGGTTGAGTAATATGCACACTGTTTCAGTAATTATAGTGTAAGATGAATGGGGAATTTTGACTCTACAATGAATTCACTAGGTGACCTTAAGTGCCACTCTCTTTGAACCCCAATTTCTATTCCTTTTTCCATTTGCAATTTTGTGATCTGTCCAAAAGCTACTTTTTGATTGCAATTAGATAAATCTCTGACTGAAGCAATCCAAACGACCACTGAATAAAATGAGAAATTTGGATTCTTGTGTATTTTTTGGCTGTTATGCAATGATCACCTGGATTTTTATAAATCTGATATATCTACTGTTAGAATAGGGATGAATGACAGTGCCTTACTGAACCATAAGTTCCAACATACCTATTAGCTAGGCAGTCTGGACTGCAGAAGCTGTAATTCAGCAATGTCCTGAGGTCAGGAATTCCAAATCCTTGAGAATGTTAACATAAGTGAAAATCTTTGAATTCTTGAAAATGCAACAAATATCTTTAGCATTTTTCATAAGTTGTTAACTTTCCAAGACATTCTCATACAATTCTGCAGAATTATCTATTGCTAATGAATGGAATTCTGAGCATTCCAACATAAAAAGGGGTTCTTTTACCATAGTGCCATTTATGCTCTGATTATCACTGAAGAAGTGGCAATTAATATTATGTACTCTGGAAGAATTTCATGTGGAATTCAGTTGGACTTCTTTGTAAGTACTTTTAAAATTGCACCATTGGCTACACATTGAACTCTGAAATCGCCCTGGTGGTAGAGGTTTGCTACAAAGTCATACATTCCATAAAAATCAGAGCCTGGACATTGACTTATTACAAGGAAAAAAATGAAAGAATTATCCCTTTTTCATATTCAAAAACATGGCAATCGTTTTTGGAAGAACTAGGGGAACCAGATTAAGGGCCATATTCAGCCCTGGGCTGCTGGCTGTGCACGTCTATTATATACAGTATTTTACCCTGCAGCAGTCCTATAATTTTAGAATCAATCATTCAGGACCCAACTATCTACAGATAGTCCTCGACTTACAATAGTTTGCTTAGTGATTGTTTAGTAATCATTCAAAGTTACAACAGCACTAAAAAAAGTGATTTATGACCATTTTTCACATTTATGACCATTGCAGCATCCCCATGGTCATGTGATATACATTCAGATGCTTGACAACTGAGTCACATTTATGACGATTGCAGTGTCCCTGGGTCATGTAATCACCTTTAATGATCTTCTGACAAGCAAACTCAAGGGGGAAGCCAGATTCACCTAACAACCATGATACTAACTTAACAACTGCAGTGATTCGCTTAACAAATGTGGGGAGAAAAGTCGTGAAATGGGGCAAAACTCATTTAACAAACATAAATTTTGGGCTCAATTGTGGTTGTAAGTTGAGGAATACCTGTACTTCATAGAGAAACCTATGACAAAGTTTTAGGGCATTTGCATGGATATAACATAATTGTTGAACAGAGAATGTGTCTGTTAGTTTTTGCAATATTTGTATCATAATTAGAAAGGGGAGGGACCAAAATGCTGCAAAAGCAACAACAACAACAACTAAAGATAGTTCAATGCAAAACCTAAAGAAGTCAACAGCCATGACAGTTCAATAAAACAGTAAACCAAAGAAAACACTGTAGGCAGGAAGGACATAGCTTTGCTGAAAAAAAATCTGTTTTTCAGGTCTGTTTTTTTCTTGGCCCAGAGGAGAAAGAAAATAGATAAGTCATAAAAATATTTCTGTGAACTATTTATGGACATAATGCCTACTGTTTCTGCCGATTCCCAGCAGCAGAAGTCAAGGAAAATTCAGAAGATTTATGGTAACGTAGATGGTTCATAAAACTAATTGCCAGGACTGTATTGTGACCCTCTTGTGGGAATCCCACTCAGATTTCTTTTTTCTTACAAAAATAGTCTGTCCCCTTGCTTTGAAAATATCCCAAGGAAAGGGAAAATGAAGTTCCTGGGTGATTGATTGATCATTGAAGCACATTCTGAAAACTTTACAGCGGGGGATGATATGCTCATGTGCTACTAATGCCTTTACTTTTGCAGAGTCTAGAAATGTTGCGTGCTTCCCCCCCAATGGAAAGGCTTGCCGCATTGAAATAATCCCAGAAAATCCCAGAACTCCAGATTGACCCACTCATGACTTCATTGCTTTGTCCCTTGGAACTGTTAGTGTCTAACGAAAATGAAAAATTTCCAACCCCTTTGCTCATGTGTCAACTAGAGCAACAACAACAACAAAAAGTCAAAAGCCACGTGTGGAAATATTCAGTCAGAAAATTCTCCCAATTCATACTTGGGTTTTCAGTACATGGCAATTAAAGCCAGAATTCACACAGCAGATAGTTCAAACAACCATATACCAATAGCAGTAGCTGTCATTCTGGATCCAGGCAATTTTATCCATTCTGCAAATTCACTGCAACAGCCCACACAGTATCCGACAGCAGGAGAATGTTCAGCAATCCCCATAAGCATCTGAAATAATTTTGCTAGACAATACTTGGCTAGTTCTCTGGTGTTACAGACCTACAGTTTCCAGCATTACTGCTGCTAAGGCTTTAAGCTATGCTTGGTTGGATTTGGCATCTCTCTTCTGCTGCTAGAACTCCAGCTGCCTGCTTTGCAATATTATTACTCAGAGCTCCTCAGAAAGGAAGAAAACCTCAACACCAATGTATATGGAGTATTGAAGGATAGCTACAACAAAACCTAGGATCTTTCATTCCAAAAGCAGGCAGGAGAGGAGAAGCCTATCTATCATGCTTGGTATTTTGGAAATAAATCTATTTCCACAGACAGAGTGGGTAATCTGCAGATATTATGGGTCTCCATGACTTTAGCTAGATACAGTAGTAGTCGGTTTGTTCATAGCTATAGCCTTTTTTAAGAAAAAGAAAGAAAATCACATATCATCTGAATTTAAATCAGGATTCACTTGAGCCAGGTTGAATATCAGGCTGCCCTTCTGCACATGAAAAAAAAATCTGGAAAGACTCCATACTTGTCACGAGATACCAGCTGAATTTGATAGGCAAATTCAGAAAAGATGCTTCCAGGGAGGAGATTTAGGTACATCCTCAAATCAACTTTGTTTAGTCCCCAAATAAAGATACAGGAAACCTGCATGATTGCCATTGTTTTGAGAGCTGCTGCCATGACAGCTTGACTATTTAGACAGATTGGATTTAAAACACAACAGATGCCTACAATTACATACTTGGAAGCTTTTTGTGTCTAGAATGCTGAGGAAAGCACAATAAAATAAACATATTTTTCCCAATGAATTTGTCTACAGTTTTAATGTATGTTAAATCCAAGAAATTTATCAATGAAGCATAAAATACCATTTATGGAAACAGACTGCAGATAACTGGCAGTTTGGTGATTTGTATAGTTTGATGTGGAGGTTAACGTTTAGTGACTTGGTTTTATTTTTCTTTATTTACTTACTAAATTTACATATGCTCTGCCCATCTCATCTAGAGGTAACAAGTTAAAATGTTAAGAAATCATTTCTAAAATAATGATTCACAACCTTTGTTCTGGAAATCACTGGTGATCCTACAGGATAGGGCCTGTTTAGGGAGCCCCCCAAAATACAGCCATCTTGAGAGATAAATAAATAACATAAGCTTTTGGCATTCTGGCTTTTGGTAGTATTGCCAATGCAAGTACATTGAATGTTCACAAAATCACCAAAAATCAAAAGATTCTCCACTGTGAACATTAATACTGGGACAATGTCTCTAGAAATGTAAGATTTCACTGGAGTACCGTTTGGACAAAAATTGGCTTGCATCTCATCTAAAAGAAAGGTCCATGAAATTTAAAAGCTGGCCATCAATTTTTATTATCCTACTAAATGTATTATTATCCTGCATTTTCCCATTGTTTAATTAACTCAAAAATTTGTTTTGACTCTTTGAAGAAATAAAAACAGATTAGGATTCTTAAAAATAATTTAATTTCTACTGGCATGAATGAAGAAAAATAACTTCTGCAAGAGACTGTTTCTCATAACAGTGGGATTGGGGTTCCCATGACTTAGCATTGCAGTGAGCATCCATTTTGGACAAAATCTGAAAAACATACCCAACTGCCTTCTTTGGAGGAGCAGACTCTTTCCAAAAGGACTTGGATCTTTTTCAAAAGGGTCTAAAGGGAAGTAAACTGTTCCCAAAACAGTAGGCTGCGTCAGATTTGCTTGGCTGCTAATTGTTGTTTTTTTAAAAAAATTGCAAGCTTACACTTGATACATTTTCCCCAAGGAGACACAATACAAAAACTCATTTTGTGATAGACATTGCTACCTTCCAATTGCTACCTCCTTTTCTGGGACTCGCCAATCAGTGTTTCCCAGAGTAATTTTAGAATAACATATCAAAAACATTTCAACATTTTCCACTGTTTTGCTAGACCTCTCTTTTACATCCATAATTCACGAACAATTTGAGTTTGGATTAAGATTTTCTGTTGTTTTACTTGTGTTATATAAATGTATTCATCCCATTCCAGAGGGCTGCTCTCTCAAAATGCTTTCATAAAATACAGACCTTAGCTCGTAGTGAATCGTTTTTCCTATTTTTTATATTTGTCTTTAACAATCATGTAAGTCACTGTTTCTCAACTTATTATCCAATCTAGGTCAATCCCTTGTACCAAACTTGTCCACCAATTTGGTAAAAACTTTATTAACATAAACTTTTATACTCCACTGATGATCTCTACCTTCCTTCAAGAATGATTCTGGTTGTCCTTGTTTACAGGACGTAAGGGACATTAAAGGCAGGGATTGGTGGATTCCCCTGGCTTCATTTTCATCGCATCCCACCAATGTTATAATCCAGTAATCACTCTCATTATGTGTGATGGGGCTGCCAGGGAAGAAGCAAGTTTTGACAGGTGGTTAAACCAACAAGATTATCTATGTATTTAATTTTGTACTCTTACTCTGTTTCTGTACAAGGGTCTGTGCAGATACATAGCTGCTGACAACTGATAGTCAAGCTCCATGTGGACTAGAATAGAGGTCTCCAAATTTGTCCACTTTAAGCTTGTGTACCTCAAGTCCCACAATTGCTCAGTCAGCCATGCTATTTGGGAAATTTTGTGAGTTGAAATCCACAAGCTGTAGGGTTGGCCAGTTTTGGAGACCACTGGACTAGAATATGGAGTTATGCAAGGGCCGTAGCAAATTTGTATGCAAATTTCATTCAGTTCTTTCTATTTGTTTTGTTTTATTGTCTGGTATCGCGGAAGCAGAAACAACAATACAAGAAGCAGAATGAAAACCAGAACAATTTGTAAACATGTTTCCTTGTTCCATTTTTAAAAAAGTACACTGAAGCTTTGGAATCCATAAAGCAAAGTCCTACAATTCTTATCTTGAATCTAAACTGTAAGATTCAGACACTAGACTAAAGCATCTTGGTATCTGGAGCACAGAATTGGATCCCAAAATTGCAGGGGTGGGGTTGCCTTGTAGTTTCATGGTAGGGAAGGCTAAAGAAAGATTGGATTCTGTGTTTTGGAGGGGCGGTAAATAAATAATAATGAATTTACCTTCGCTTGCTCAAGTGCTTCAGGAAAAGAGATTAGGTTTTTTAATTTAGCCAGCTAACTTGTGTGCTATTCCTGGAAGCCACTCTAAGTTTTTCAGTTCCTCTAATTAAGTCTAAATGTCTATGGATACTATCACCTGAGACTATTAAATCTACGAACTTGGCAGATATGATGGTGTTTCCGTAGACACCATTAATTTTAGTTTTTATATTATCTCCAGCGGTTGATTACTTATTAGGGAGAAGACCTTGGGGGATTAAATAAAGTTCTGAACTTATTCCCAGCATTATCAAAAGTCATTAACAAAAGAGAGATACAGTTTCGGTTTCCTTTGTTCTCCTCTTAAGTTAAATCAGGAAGCATGCACTTGATTTATTGGATCAGCTTTTAAGAAAACACCTCAGTTTGTTAAGCTACTTCTGTTTCAGCCTCCCAGGAGGGAGTTGCATTTTTTGCTAGTATCCAGAAGAAAATCATAAGGTGATTCCATGCAACCACTTCTCCATCGCTAGCCCCACCTGATACTATGTATTGTAAATGGCAATGACATGGAAGAAAATGCTACTAGGATTGTTAAATTTGTTGTAGAATTGTTAAATACTAGAATGTTACAGGTAATCAAAATCAGATCTAAAGTACTATTGATAAAGGATTAGGGAAGGGATTTTTCTCTGTCCTTATATTTCTAGTCATGCATTTTTATTCTAGGCTACAGAAATTTTTGTACTAGCTTGTTGGTTTTATATACCAACTATATATAAACAATTAAATGGGACCATTACTAGTCATAGTGCACCAAATGTACAAATATTTTTGTTTATTTAAAAGAGTGGCAATTGCTTGCTTCATACTGATACTATTGCAATACTTCACTGTGCAATTTTACTTTAACCCAATTAAGATAGAAATAATCTGTTGCTTCTACACAATAGCATTTCTGCCCCTTCTAGTTTTATTAGTTTAGTTGGTTGAACTAAGCAAAAATAAAACAAGTAAGTTGGTGTGCAACAAAACTTTAAAGTGGCAACCCTTAGGATCATCTTTATTTCCAAGAATGCCTCTCAGCCTTATATGTACCCTATAAATGGTCTTAGGAAATGCAAATGGTGCTTTGCTTGGAAGTGTGTGCCAAACAAATATGCTGGGTTGTTGAATGAGCTGGGTAGAACATACTGAATAAGCAGGTCACTAATTTGGGGGGGAGGAGAGGGACAGAGGGAGAGAGATGATTGATAAATGATAGATAGACAGATTATATGCTTAATGGCACCTTTTGTAACCACTGCTATAAATACCTCAAATTTCAAATGTCAAATCAATTTCCAAAGGTATCCAATATAAAATAAGATACTGTTGTCAATTTGCTATTAATATCTCATGTGTAGGCATTTTATACTTTAGGCACGAGCATCTGATTCATATATGGATATGAATAGGATAGGAATCCAAGTTATATTGATTTGAGAATATTCTGGTTTACTTATTGGTTCTTTCAGATTTTTTTAAATAATTAAAACAAAGTAATCAAGATTGAATAAATAATGTTCTTTTTTTAAAAAAAAATTCTTGAGGCAACAATGTTTGGGAGAACAAAATTAAAAAAGAAGTCAAGATGGTGGTTTTGACAATTTAATCCAAGTCTGCTCATTTGTACATGCATTCAGTGTTAACACACATCTAGGAGGGGATTTGTTTCATGGAATTGTGCTTCAACCACTGCTAGTAGACAACAAAATTAAGACAATGTACTTTTCCCAAAGCTCTTTTTAAACAGTTATCTAAATAAATCAGCACTGAGAAATGACATTTCGGGTCAGAAGCTCGGGCAGGTGGTGACATAAAGTATAAAAGTCTGGACACACGTTAGCAATTCAGCTTCTCTGATTTTCTCTTAGTATGGTTTTGGATTTGCATCAAGCAAAATTGGCCCATCATCTTAAGTCTGTTAGTATCATTGCTACGGAGAGGAGAAATTATCCATCCATGCGTGTAACATGGTGTTTCAGTCCATTTTGGCATGTTGCCTCTTTGACATGGTAGAAGTAGAATGGACTGAATTTTATTTTTCCCACCAGCCATCAATCTGTGCAGTTCCACTTTGGAAGTTTTACACATCCTTCTGGATTTTTAATTATTTACTTGAAAAAAATTCTTTTTTTCCCCTTTCATACGTAAGTACAAGGTCATGTCATTTTTTCATTGGCAATTTGGTATTCAGCTTGGCTTTTTCCAGAAGGGACACCAACAGACTGAGGTGCTTGGAGGATTGGATTAAACCAGACAAATAAATGGAGGAGGGCTGCTCAGTTTCTCCTTTTCGCTTTTCTTTTGGGGAGGAACGAATGTGGTTGCCAAAATGTATTTAAATTCAGTAATGTTAATTATTTTTTAAAAAAATAAAGATCAGAAAAGTCCAGTAGAGGTGGCATAAAGATGTTACATAATAAAACTTTTAAGCTATTATCAGTAATACATGCATGATAGACTAATGTTGGATTTGCCAGCACTGAAAATAGCAATAGCTCAAGATACTAGTACATCTGTACTATACAAGATGAAGTGATAATAAAGACTATTGTATTAAATATAATTAAAAGCATATTGTTTAGATGCTTAAAGTACATGATTAGACTTGATAAAAACTGCTTACTATGCTTTAGAATAAACATTAGGTCTTCTTAAAAGCCAATTCCACTGAGTTCAACTAGATTTACTTCCAGTTAAGTTTATGGCATTTTATTTTTAATTCATGTGAGTGACTGGAATTTAGGAAAAAAAACATAAATCAAGCTCTAATTCTAGTTCTAAGCATTTTCTGCCATCTAGTGATAGTTTTGGTGTTCTCTGAGTTTGGTTGTTTGCTTGCAGACATTTGCTTTCTTGCAAACAACGAAGCTCAGATAGCACCAGGGATGTCACAGTTCAACAGTAAACTGCATCATATATTCTAATGAGTTATTTGTGATAGCTTTTTGTAGATTTAACCATCCTTTTCTTTGTCTTAATTGTTTGTGTTGTTTTAAAGATTCAGTTATTTTCTTTGAAAACAGAAACAAAATACATACCACCTATTATTTTACAGTCATAATAGTTAAGTATCATAACATAATGGCTACTAAGGCTTTTTAATTCATGGTAGTGATGGGAAAGGAACCAATATGCTTCAGATACAGTAGTCAATGATGTACATATCAAAGGCTATAAAAAGGATCATTCACAATGGATAAATATCATTACTATAAGATTGAAAGCACATGGATGGGACATGGATCTGATTTTTCCCCTCAGTAATACAGATTGTCATGGTGTTTCAATTCCTCCATGCCTATACAACTTTACCTGTACAATATCCCTTGTATACATTCTGTGGAGACCACATGAGTTGACATATACCTTGTCAACATGTGAACAGTGGGTAATGTCCTATCCTTGCCTCAATGAATTTAATGAGTACATAGACAGGCAAATTTGGAAATATTAGTGATCCTATTGACATCAGAATAAGAAGTTTCCCATTTGCTGGACACATAATCAAAGTTAGAGTCAGTTTCTGCATGAATTCTGAATATCACTGAATATAGCTTAGAACTCACCATAAACACTGGATTTTAACTTGTGCAGCCTACAGTCAATATAACTTGTAACTGGAAATCATGGAGCCTGAAGTCAGACTCATCTAGATGGAAGAGGATTCGGTAGGGCTGTGTTATGTATTAAGAACTATGAAGGTAAATTTTCAACCTGAAACTAAATAAAATAGGATTTTGAAGGTAATCAGCTCATGTAAAGCCTGTTTAAGGATTGTTGGTTTTTTTTTTTGCTAAAGCAGCCAGTCACAAATAGTAGACCGTTCATTCTCCAAAGATACTTCCTTGATCCTACCTTGTCTGCTGACCATATGCTGAACTCTATATAGGCAGAAACAAAGACCAGAGAAGTTCTTGAAATGAATGTTGATAAATGTCCATCTTGTTATTGTTGTATGAATCATAGCAATTTTTCCTCTAGAGATGTCAGATTTCAAACAATTGGTTGAGGTAAATGGCAGATGAACAGTTTACTGGCCAATTCAGGAGATATCTGGTTACTATCTTCCTTTGAAAACAGGCAGCTGAAATTGAAATGGCTACCATTTAAGGAAACACAGATCAAAAGTAATAGGCCCATTTCACTACAGACATTAATTTTGTGCTTATCCTAACATGAAGAACTTTTGCATGCATTTTCCCCTGCTTTAACTATTTCCTTAGAAACCCTTTTGAAAAACATAGAAATTTCAGTGATGTCATTCTTGGTTAAATTAATTTACCAGATGCAGCTTTTTACAACAATAAATGTCTTCAATATAAGCATTTTCTTCTGGGATGGTCCAAAGATGCTGGCAGTTTAATCTTACACATCAATAGCGGTGTGAAGATTCACCAGTTTATTTTATACCCTTATGCATCCAGAAGCATACAAAAAAGTTAATGTCTTAACTCACATGTTACTCTCTTAGCACATGAACTAGGTCTAGGACACTAATTGTAACTTGGACGATTTACACACAGCAACAAGTTTCATTCCCTAGATCTCTGAGTCATACAGGTAGTCCTTGACTTACAACTATCCTTTTAGTGACCCTTTGAAGTTACAATGGTACTAAAAAATATGACTTATGACAATTTTTCACACAACCATTGCAGCATCCCCATTGTCACATAATCAAAATTTGGATGCTTGGCAACTGGCATGTATTTAGGATGGTTCCAGTGTCCTGGGGTCATGTGATCACCTTTAGCAACCTTCTGACAAGCAAAGTCAACCGGGAGCCAGATTGATGTAACAACCAGGTTAGTAATTTATCAACTGCAAGGAAGGTGGCCATCGGACAAACTGCTTCATTTTGCTGCCTTAGGGCTCCACTGTGTTGCAGAGGCTTCTGAATTCTACAGGAAGCTTCTGCAGCACTGTGTAGAGCTGGTTAAGGCAGCAAAATGAGGCAATTATACCCCAAGACATGCAATGGCAACTCAACTATGGCCATCATTTTGTGGGCAGGATAAAATGGTGGCCGCTTTCGGAAATGTACCATGCGACCCCACAAAGAAGAAAGTCTTGGGAGGACCTGGTGAGAGTGAGAAAAGGCTTGTTGGGATCTAAGGCACAAAAAGTGGAGCATGGGACACACAAACAATTAGGGGTGAGGGAGGCCTTGTGAAGGCCAGAGTAGGCAGGTTTGGGCCTGTATTAGGCTTCCAACAGCCTCCTTCACCCAGAAGGCACCCCATGCTCTACTGTTTATATTTACACAGAAAAGAAAACACAGCCTCTACTTCTGAGTTGTTTATGGAAAAACTAAAAACATATCCTGCTACACAGGCTATTCCAGAGAGTATGGATCAAAATCTGTGTCCCTCCAACCTGTGCTAAATCCAGTTGTTTTTTTAATCTGTGCTTTATTTAACAAGCCAATATAGTCTGCTTCGCTCAGCAAGCAATCCACAGTTTGGATGTATAACCTTCTTATTAATATCAGAATAACTGGGAAACTCTACTGGTAAGATTTGCTTTCTTCTGGACGATGTGATATACAGTGAAATCTTGTTTTAATAATAATGACTTATTAAATATATAGTCCGCCCAACTTCCAATGTCTCTGGGTGATTTACAATTGTTAAACTATTTATAAAAACAACAACAACAGAGATCCATACAACAAATACCAAAAGAATGCCAGACAAAGGAAACAATGAAAATAAAATAAATCCAGAGGGGAACAAAATAGAAGAAACAGGCATCAGTCATTTTCTACAAAGGGCTGGTCTTTAAGGCCCTTAGGGGTGGGAACCCCTTTGAATTTTGGGGGAAACCTCATCCCAGAAATCAAGTGATGTTACAAAGATGGTGTATTTCCAGATGACATTCAGGGGTGGGATTCAAATTTTTTAACAACCAGTTCTGTGGGCGTGGCTTGGTGGTCATGTTATTGGCTGGGTGTGGCCAACTCAATATCATTCACATCGAGGCACGCATCTCCTCGCCTGGCCTCTCATGACTGTGGGGATGCTGCAACAGTCGTAAGTGTGAAAAAGGGTCATAAGTCACTTTTATCAGTGCCACTGTAACTTTGAATGGTCACTCCACACAAGCAAAGTACCAGCAAAGGAGGGGGGAAAAATTCCAGAGAAATTCCTGAGACAGGAATTCTAGTCCTGCCAAGAATGTAAAAAGGGTTAACAGAGAGGCAGTTTCTGTAAGCAACACCAGAATGTTTCCTTCCTGCCTTCCTTACAGGATTAGGCCAGTAATTTCTTCTAACAACTGGCTCTCCAAACTGCTTAGAATGTTAACAACCGGTTCTAACGAATAGGTGTGAACTGGTAGAATCCCACCCCTGGTGACATTGTTTAATTATTACCCTGTAGCTTAATAGACTCATTAGAGTAGCAGGAGGTCTCCATTATTGCCCCTAACCTGATAAATAAAAGTGATATAATGGAGGTGAAACATATTGTGGCATTTGTTCAGCGATGTCATAATACAAATGACATCATTACCCAAAGGACATACATTGCAATGGAATTTGGTCTATTGCTAGGAACATCAACCTTTCCCCGGCCCTACAATCCTTGTTTATATTAACAGCAACTAAAATTAGAAAAAGGATGTTAGATTAAATGGCTGTAAACTAAATGGAGGATTCATTGTTAAAATGTTTTATTCTGTGGAATTGCATTTTTATTTTTATTTTTTTTGGAAATGGGAAGATTTATAGCATTGGTCTAAACAACAAGTTAAATGCTGGGGAATTTATTTATTTTTTTAAAAAACCAATATCCTAGTGATTAATTATAGTTTTATATTAATGTATCCAAAAAGCATTTTACAATTTATAAACTAGGGGGCAATGTTTTCCTTAGGATATTTAGCAGAAAGAAATTGTCATGGGCAAGTAATTCATGTTTGGAATCCAAAATTTGCAGTTATTTCAGTTCAGATTTACAAAGACCACACCCACTGACCTATATACAGATAATCTTCAACTTACAATCATTCATTCATTGACCATCCAAGGTAACACTGACATTCAAAACAGGGATTTATGACTGGTTTTCACACTTACAACTGTTGCAGCATCCCCCTGGTCATGTGATCAAAATTCAGGCGCTTGGCAACTGGAATGCATGTATGACAGTTGCACTGTCTTGGAATCATGTGATCTCCATTTGTAACCTTCCCAGCCAGTTTCCAACAAGCAAAGTCAATGGGGGAAGCCAGGTTCACTCAATGACCACTTGATTCATTTAACAATGGTGGTAAAATGGGGCAAAACTCACTTAACAACTGCCTTGCTTACCAACAGATATTTTGGGCTTAATTGTGGTCATAAGTTAAGGATTACCTGTATAGACATGTTTCTCAACCTTGGCATCTTTAAGACTTCAACTTGCCGAACTTCTAGAATTCAAGTGTCAGTCACAGGAAAAGTTCTCTTGTTCTCTAAGGTGTCCACCATCTATATTTGCATACAATACAAAAGCATGGAAGCTCCTGAAGGTTTTTAATGCATTTAGGTATGTGTGTTCATGTGTGTGTGTGTGTGTGTGTGTGTGTATGATCAGTCTCCTCTTGTGCAAATTTCCTTTACTGTGTCATTAGGCTGCTTTGTGCCATTATTGACAGATGTTCAATTAAATTAAATTAAATTAAATTAATTAAACACCTATGCCAAAATATATGGTGCACAAGACAGAAAGAATAATAGCATTTTTTAAAATTTAAGATGGGTATGAGAGTGAGCAGAACCTGAGAGGGTAGGACAAAGAAGTAATGTATTGGTCAATATAAATATGAGCATTGTTTGACTAGTACGCTCATCTATATTCAGTTATTGGATCAAAAGAAGATTGTCTGATGGTTCTAGGTTCAAAATAATTAAGATATGCCCAGGTTTATTGTGTCTTTATATCTGAATACATCTGTAGTAGACAATATACCTGGATCAATCTCCAGTGGATTAAGTGAGGTTGGGAGGTAGAAAAATTGATCATCTTGAAGACCTCTCTATCTGCATAGTTGGCTGCTCTCTGCAAGAACAATTCTGCATATGTTCTACCATGTATATACTGTATGTATATGGAACTACATTTTCAGAGACTAGCCAACTATAGTGTGTGTGTGTGTGTGTGTGTAGTAGTAGTAGTAGTAGTAGTAGTAGTAGTAGTAGTAGTGCCATTATAATACTGATTATCTGAAATATTTAATCAACCTTAGGGTTTTCTTTAAAAGGAACTGTGAAGAGGGTAAAATTGATAATTGTGAAAGAGTCTATTAATAATTTAAAATATTCATTTATTTCAGATAACAATCAGATCAAATCTTTATTACGGTCATATACCAGCACTGAAATACCGATCAAGATTTCTCAGTGGATAAAAAATTGTGAACCAAACTATAAAACCACATAAGAGTAAACACAAAATTGGGCAATCACTGACATTTCTGATGGGTCTGGTCTTCCTTTCCACCAATGGCTGATGGTGAAAGTTGCTGATAATTATAGTCCAGTTAGATCTGGACTCCCAGAGTGCCTATCCCCAATACTGAAGAAGGAATCCGATGCCTAGTTCTTTAGATTCTGCCACTCTCAGATGTATTCTGGCTTTATTTTCACAAACTGTTATTTTACATATATAGATCATTATTTGAAATACTGACTGCTTTTAAGAGACAACATGTCAGTTACAGAAACCATATTCAGCCATGCCATAAGCAAAGGAAAACTTCATCAAAGTGTGGCTAATTCTAATGGCAATAGATGGCAATGTTTTGACATTAAGCATAAGGAAGACAACACCAGTAAAAGAACATTTTTCTTTTTTTTGAAAAGAGGAAGCACTGGCCTGGAAAATCATACAATTTAAATACAAATTACTGCCTGTATTTTCTGTCTGATTGTTTACTGTTTACAATTACCTTAAGGGTTATTTTATTTAAACATAGGGCTTTGGTGAAAATGTTACTTAATTTTAAGATCAGCTGATTTTTTTATTTAATTGTGGAATTTACTTTTACTTTAAATCTGGGACAACACATGTTCTTTGTTACTGAATTAAGACCCAAAGCTCTCATCCAGGCAAACTGGGGGAAGAAACAGGACTTGTTAGCACAATTGTCTGGAACGTCTTCTCTGCAAACCCATTGAAAGAAATACAAGGTTGTGCAACAAGATACTTCTGGATGCAATCCACCTGGACGGTCTCTGGTCTTTGAAATTAATTGGAGGCAGTCAGGCACCAGATCAATTAATTTTGTTGTTGTTTTTTCTAGGAAAATGCCTGATGGCTTTTGCCAATTTTTGCTCTTTGTTCCCTTCCATTCGGAGGCTATAACTAATTGTGGTTCAAGACAGGGACAGACAACATGGTGCCTTCCAGACATTAATATGGACTACAACTCCCACAATGATTTCCTATTGATCATTCTGATGGGACTGCTGATACTGTAGAGGCAAGCCATTTGGAGAGCACTGGGTGGGCTACATTTGTATTATCTGAATGAGAAGAAGCCTTTTGCAAACACCTGTTTCCTTCCTCTTAATGCTCTTTCTTCCTTCGGTTTAATGATTAATCAGCTCCTAGTTTACCATCACATCTAAACACACTTTCCAACATTTTCTTCAAATCAGGATTGCAACACAGTTTAATCCTCCTTGAGGATTGTCATGTTTTAACATTAAGCAGACATGTCAGTTCCCAAAAGCAAGGCCCACAGCACCAAGATGCCTTTTATTAGCCAAGACATATGGTGCTTCTATCAGTACACAGGTTATCCTTCAAGATCAGCTGCATGCAGAAGTTGCTTCGCTTAGTTTCAGCTGCTGGTCTTTTATTTTCAGTTCCATCCTTAGTGCAAATAATTTGGCAACCTATGAGATGATTCCTGGAATTTAATATTCCTGGAACAATATATATTAAAAGCGTCTTTTTATCAATATGTTTGAACAATTAGGAAGAAAAGAAACCACAGAGAAAAGTTAATATGTCAAAATGAAATTGAAGAGGGATGAACCCATCCAAGAGAACTTTGCAGACTATTCCACAGAGGCAATTTACCATGAAATTTGGAGGCCTATGGTCTGACTGAACTACATGTGGTTGCACATCATGATTTAAACTTGTCCAAAGTCTTCTTTCTGCCTGGCATATACCAATAACCTATTCAGTTAACAAGGTTCAGACCTTTGGCACTGAAGGAATTCCTGGTCAGGATTTGACGAGCCTTGATTGTCACTCATAAAGGGTGGTTTACAACGAGAATCTGCAAGTAGACTCAGAGGCTCCAAATGCCCACACATATGCAAAGCCTGAATCAATTGGGTTACATACCCTTATGTAGAGTCACAAAGCCAATGGAGAAAAAGAATCTCCTTTCTACCAGAAAGTGTGCAGTTAATCAATGGTCTTTGGAGGCATGGTCCTAGTACAGTTTAACAAAATAAAAAAGGGTGTTTTTTTCCCATCAACACACATTGTAGAGGTTTATCGCATATATGCTTCCAGTGTTCCTAAAATTAAAGAACAATAGAGAATAATTTATATACTTATTATTCAGTTCTCCCAACAATCATTCTATTAACTAAATTAGGCTGTAGCTTGGTTCTGTTAAAATTGAATCAGTTTTCACTGTGCCACAACTTTCCCCAATAGTAGTAAAATAATTTTAGTAGACTAGTTATCTTGTTCCTCTTGAGATAAGTCATTGGTATCACTAAAAATCACTGATGGAGATTGGATTAACATATCTTGGGCCATGTTATCTCAGTCATTTAACTTTATTCATGTATGGCTTTGAATTAGGTAGTCTCAACTTAGGCCCACAATTGAACCTAAAATCTCTGTTGTTAAGCAATACATTTCAGTTAGTTTTGCCCTATTTTATGACCTTTGCCACCGTTGTTAAATGAATCGCTGCAGTTGTTACTGACATGGTTGTTAAGTGAATCTGGCTTCCCCACTGACTTTGCTTGTCAGGAAATTTCAAAAGGTGATCACATGACCCCGGGACACTACTACGGTAACTATCATAAATATGTGCCAGTTGCCAAGCATCCAAAATTTGATCACATGACGACTGCAATGTTTGTAAAGGTAAAAAATGGTTATAAGTCACTTTTTTCAATGCCATTGTAACTTTGAACAGTCACTAAAGAATAGTTGTATATGAAGAACTACCTGTACCATATTCAACATAATCCATAACCCTCTGCCATAAATGGTTGCTTCACCATAATGTATTGCCAATTAGGCACAAGAAATCTGGAGTCCAGGCAATTTAAATGAATATAAAGGTTTATTGCATGTTAACGTTCACTATAAGAATCTCAAGTACTAATGGTCAAGGCAAATTGGTGGTAGATAAGAGTCAATGGAATTCAAGCTGGGCTTGACTTAGACCTCTTGTAGGTGTGAAGGGACTCAAGACTGATAATCTGCTTGACTCCTCCCTCAGGCTCAGTCTGGTTGTCTCCTAAACAAATACATGAAGAAGCAAAGCACAAAAACCTACTATGCCAACTCATTGTTGTTTTTATGAACCTTGCTTTGGCTAGTATGATGAGATCATGTCAGGTTATATAGCCAGGCACCTACCAGAAGGTGCAGCCCAGCCTATAAGAATGTCTATCTGCATAACTGCATACCTACTTACTAAACTATTTCATGAGGTATGCTGATAGCATTTTACATCGTCATTCTAAGCTTGTATGTCTTCTGGTTGTTTTTTTTAATTATAAAAGTACTGAATTTTTATCTACTTTATCTCAAAACCATTTTGTGAATTGGTTTGATAAATAGGATAGAAAACTATATTATATATATTAATTCTATTTACATAATCACCATAAAATTATTAATACAAGTAAGTAGAACACCCCATATGATAATGATTAGCAAATTCAATATAATATAATAATTATAAATATAAATATTTCTTAAACATTCAGAAGCTATTATATTTAATTGCAGTAATATATTTTTTGGGAACGTCTTGCTCAATGCTCCCAAGCTCGTGCTGCCTTTTTACTTTGTTTTCATGAGGGTAATTATAGCAGTTAACTAAAATATTTGCAATTTTATATTTTTAAAAAATGCAATTATAGTTAATATGAATTTTTTGGCCCCGATTAATATAAAGAAAAATTTAAGAGTCTGGGCAAAATAAGTTCCAAAAAATCAAGCATAATTATGCATAAAATTATGTTTACAAGGAAATATTTATGTATGTTGTCTAACAAGCTGTGGGTTTTTTATTCATATTTAGCCAGAATCTGGACACCTCTTTGTTAGCCAAAGTTCAGTATAATTCAGAGTCTACTGATTTTATAGTATCCCTTATCTATGCTCAGCCTCTCCTAAAGTGTCTAGAAGACTCAAGAATCAAAATCAGAATAGAGCTGGAAGGGACTTTGGAATCCAGCTCCCTGCTCAAGCTTGGTCCTATACCATTTCAGACAAGTGACTGTTCAGTCTCTTCTTAAAAACCTCCAGTGATGAAGCACCCACAACGTCTGAAGGCAAGCTGTTCCACTGGTTAATTGTTCTCACCGTTAGGAAGTTTCTCCTTAATTCAAGGATGCTTCTCTAGTTGATTAGTTTCCATCCATTGTTTCTTGTCCTACCTTCTGGTGTTTTGGAAAATAAATTGACCCCCTCCTCTTTGTGGCAGCCAAGGGTAGTATGCTGCCGATTCGCACTGGTTCAAGTGATCCGGTAGCGCCTGTCAATAGTTGGCCCCGCCCACCTGCCCCCACCCTTTCCTGTCCTATATTTCCTTTGTTTGTAACTCAGCTGATTCGTGTGGTAGAATGGACTGCCACACCTCAGCTGTTTTACTCACCAACACTGACGGTAAGGTAAGTTTTCAAGCTTAAAATTGCCCATTTTAGAACGCAAAGTGCGTGCCCACAGAACCGGTAGTAAAAAAAAGTTTGCATCCCAACACTGTTGGCATCCTCTCAAATACTGGAATACTGCTATCATGTCCCCTCTAGTCCTTCTTTTCTCTAGACTAGCCAAACCCAAATCCTCCAACTGTTCTTCATTTGTTTTAGTCTCCAGGCCTCCTAGTTGTTCTTCTTTACAGTTTTCCCAAATTCTCAACATCTTTTTTGTAATGTGGTGACCAAAACTGGATACAGTATTCCAGGTGTAGTCTTACTAAGGCTTTATAAAGCAGTACTAACACTTCACGTGATTTTGATTCTATGTGTCTGTTTATACAACCAAGGATTGTATTAGCTTTTTGGGCTGCTGCTGCACCCTGCTCACTCATGAACAGAATATGGGGACTCTTATGACTGTAATGAAGCCTGGAATTTCTGTTAAAAAGTTAATGGACTTTTTTGCCCATTAAAACCCATTGAAAAGGCTAGAAACCAGCAAAAATGTAGATCATGTTCATGTGACTGTAGAAAACTGCAACTGGCTGTAAAAATGAGTCGGTTTCCAAGCACATGAAATGAGATTATGTGACTGACTGTTCAATCGTTATGCGACCGGATGTTAAGTAAGGACTACCTGAACTGATTTCTAAATATGCCTGTGTTATAAAAAGGGTCTACTTCTGCACCATATTTATGGTTCAGTATGTTTGAGTCCTTTATGTTTGTTCTGATTCTTACATCTGAGCAAGAAATTGTACCTACCTACCCCTCCCCCCATTGGAAATTCCTTTTTCACTGTCTCCTCTTTACAGAAAATTAGGGGGGAGGGTTTGGTAACAATCACGAAATTATTGTCTACAAATTGCTTGAATACTTGATGCTATTAGTACAGCTATAAATAATAAATAGTATAATTATGATAACATTTTCACTATCCCATTTAGATTCATATCCTTAAAGGAAGCATAATTAGCATGAATTAGTCCACATGGAGTTTGGAAATGAAACTAAATCTTTATGGTGAATCAGTTTTTGTTTTGCTTCTATAAAGATAGTTCATGCTATTTATTGCTCCTGAGTAAACAACATTTCCTTTACAGGATACTTCACTTTCCAAAGAACTTGGAAGCTGCTGTGTTCTGAATATTCTGTATTCTGCCATACAGAATCAAGCATAAAATTCAGCCATATTCTCTGTTAGATCTGGAGGAGTGGGCGCAATAATGGAGACGAGGCATCGATAGTGACTCAATTCAACTCTTTAATAGTGACTTCAGAACAGAGCAACAACTAGGGCAGCAGCAGCTCTTTTATAGAGCTGGCTGCTGTCACAACGACCAATGAAATTGAACTAACCGCTCTAAAAGCGTCCAATCAGAGACGGCCCATTGTCAGCCAATCAGATCAGCCAGAATCGGCCAATCACGATTCGCTTATCTGCGGGCCAATCCAAAGTGCAGGATTACAAGCCTGCTGCTGAAGTAAGCTAGTATAGTTATTGTCAAATGAGTTTGTTTAGTTCGTAACACCCCTCCCCCCTAGGTTCCATCTTAGGGGTGGGGTGACGTATTCTCGTAAGTAGGCAGGCCGTTTCACCAGTCTATTCGATTTTCACTGTTCCACTGGTCTCTGCTCTGGCGCGGACTCCGGTGGGCTGTCTGTAGAACCGGGTGGCAAAAACGGCTCCACTGTTTCGCTCGGGGACTCAGGGCTGTCCTCTCTGTTGTCATCCGGGTTCCCTGGACTTGCTTCTATGGCCGGGCTGCTTTGTGGCGAAACAATCACCCGGCTCGGTCCTCCTCCGGAAGGTGAGTATCCCATGGTTGGTTGTGCAGACTGCTGGGCGTCAGTTAGTGGGTCGTCTGCTATTTCTATTTCAGCCCCCTCGATTTCCCTTCCCCTTCCAGTTTGAGATTCAGGGGTTGAGATAGGGTTAGGTGCCAATCGGGAACGAAGTTGGTCTATATGGCGCTTCCATAATTTCCCATCGCAAGTTTGTAGATGGTAAGATCTGGGGCCCGTAATTTGAGTTATAGTAGCGGGGACCCACAATGGATCACCCGAGAAGTTTTTCGCAAAGACTAAGTCGCCTACCTTGAACGCACGACACTTGCTGCTGGAACCGCAAGGTTTTTCTGGCATGTAGGTTGGGTGCAGGCGATCGAGGTGTGAGCGAAGTTTCCGGCCCATTAGAAGTTCAGCCGGGGTTCTGTTTGTGATGCTGTGCGGGATGATGTGTTGGAGGAGAAGCATTCTGGTTACTTTGTCATCAATGTCTCCATGTTCCATCTTGTGCAAGGTCTTTTTTATGAATTGGACCATGCGCTCAGCCCTGCCATTGGCCACAGGGTGAGCCGGCGAAGTTAAGGCATGGCGGATGCCCCGGTCGGCTAGGTACTGTTCAAATGCTAGGGCAGTGAATTGGGGACCGTTATCCGAGACTAAAACATCAGGCAATCCGTGCGTAGCGAATAGTCTATTTAATTTTTAATGACGGCTTCTGTGGTGGTGCTCTTCATTTTGTGGACTTCGAGCCAGTTGGAATAGCCATCCACAGTTATGAGGAAAGTGTGTCCCTTGGAGGGTCCCACAAAGTCAATGTGGATGCGGGACCAGGGACCATGAGGTGCGTCCCATTCAGTTGGAGGTGCCTTCGGTGGGGCAGCGCGGATTTCCTGGCACTTGTTGCATGTGGCCACCCAGGCTTCTATCTGTTTATAGATACCTGGCCACCATGCGTAACTTCTTGCCAATGCCTTCATTCGCACGATGCCTGGATGACCATTGTGCAACAGTTTTAGAACTGTATGTTGTAATTTTTCTGGAATGACGACTCTGTCTCCCCACAAGATGTAGCCCTTTTGGGAAAACAGTTCTGTCTGTCGGTGTTTGAACGGCGTGAAGGTGTCGTTGGTTTCGGCGCCAGGCCAACCTCGTTCCACCCAGCTGAAGCCTTTTTGTCGAGTAGTCTATGTAGGGGCTCAGCTACAGTCGCCTTTTGGGGCAAGAAGATGTTATAAAAGTTAATGAGTCCTAGGAAGGCTTGGAGATCTGTTTTATTGGGGCGTTTTTTATCGCAGTTACTTTTTTCTCAGTGGGATGGATTCCCTTTTTGTCAAGAAGGTACCCCAGGAATTCAACCCTCTCAGTACAAAGTTGACACTTGTCTTTTTACTTTTAAACCGGCGTTTTGAATTTCTGAAGGACCGTTCTGAGTCGTTTCTCTAATACGTCTTTAGTGGGGGCAGCTATCAATATGTCATCGAAATAAGGCACGACTCCTTTTATGCCTTGTAGCAGTCTCTCCATCAGGCTTTGGAAAATGCCTGGTGCTACACTCACTCCAAACTGGAGTCTATTACATTTAAACGCACCTCTGTGCGTGACTATAGTCTGGGCCTCAGCAGTTTCTGCATCTACGGGTAGTTGCTGGTATGCCTGGGCGAGGTCCAATTTTGCAAATATTTTTCCGCCACCCAGGGAGTGAAGAAGATGTTGAACCACAGGGTGGGTAAGCACTCTGCTGAAGCGCGTGATTTAGGGTGGCCGGTAATCCCCACAAATTCTTATCGATCCATCAGGCTTTATGGGAGTTACAATCGGGGTTTCCCAACGGTGATCGATCGGTTCTAACACTCCCTGAGCTATTAATTTGTCCAATTGTTCGTCAATCTTTGGCTTGAGTGCGAAGGGCACTCGACAAGGCTTAAGGCGGATGGGCGCGACATCGGGTTGAGGCTAAGCGATATGGGGGATCCTTGTACTTGCCTAGCTTCTCGGTGAACACGTCCTGGAACTCCTGGACGAGGACCACTTCCCAGTCGCTGTTCCCGGTCTGGTGAATGCCAGCTAGTTCAATTCCCAGTGGAGTGAACCACTGTAACCCCAACAAGCTGGGTCGGTCTCGATCGACGATGGTAATAGGCAGGGTTGCGGTGTGGTCCTTGAAGGACACCTGGATGTTGTGGGAACCGCAGCGGGAATCCTGTTCCCCTGGTAGTCCCTTAATATGATTTTTGGGTGCTGAGATCCTGGTGACGGATGTCAGGGATCAGCTGTTTGAAAGTTTTCAACGAGACCATCGATAGGGACGATCCGAGTCTACTTCCATTACGCATGGACGATTCTCAATGGCGACCTTCACTCGGATCTTTCTTGCATCCAAGGATGATGCGTGACCAATGGTAATGGTTTGATGCACCTCTTCTCTCCTACCTGACGCAGCAGGCGCTCGATTTCTGTAGTGATAGTGGTTCCATTGGTGATTCAGACGGTCCCGATCTACAGGTGGGCTGCCCGTTGTTCTTTGGATTGGGCTTGACGCTCGCTTGCTTCTGCAAACCTTTGCGATGACAGGAACGGCAGAGTGCGTCGAGGAATTTGCAGTCCGATCGCGGGTGATTGGCCCCGCAACCGGCGCATTGACATGCAGGTTTCTGGCTCTTCTGGTCTCGCTGGTCGCGCTCTGACCTGAGTCGGTTGACCTCTTCTTCCTCACTATCAGACGAGGATTCGAGGTCTTCATGGTGAGCCGTTGTTGAGTGCCTCTCGGAAAAAGGCGTAGTATCACTGGCGAGTTGGCGGAGCGGTGCGTTGGTGCGGCGCATTCGAGCGGCCGACTTCCTGGTTGCTTCTGCTGCAGTAGCGTCGGCGATGACATCTGCGAGTTCGATGTCCATGATCTTGCTCTGCGCAGTGTGGTCATCTAATCCCACAACTATGCGGTCTCTCATGGCTTCCTCGAGGTTTGCGAAACCACAGAGGCCTCCCAGGTTCCGGAGGTCCGCGATGAAGTCCCCAACGCTCTCGTTTTTCCGTTGGTCCCTCTGATAAAATTCGTGCCTTCAGATAAGCATTGGTATCGCGGGTGCATAATGGGCTCGGAGGATCGGTGCGAGGGTATCCCAATCCATTGTCTTAACTTCCGCTGGTTTAGCAAGTGCCTTAGCCATTTTTAAAACAGCAGGCCCGCAATGGGTCAGGAAGATTGCTCATTTCTTGCCAGGCGCAGCGTCTTTCAGATTGTTGGTCTCCAGGAACATCTGGAATCTGTCTATATACGAGTCCCAGTCTTCGTTAGCTGGGTCAAATGGAGCGGATGGTATGGCGCCGCTGGCCATCTTGCCGTTGTTGGTGCTTACTTAGCCACGTGCTCTGTTCGGTACTCAGCGAGTGCTCAGTCAGCTCTATCATCTCCGCATCCCATCCTCATCGCCAGTGTTAGATCTGGAGAAGTGGGCGCAATAACGGAGACAAGGCATCGATAGTGACTCAATTCAACTCTTTAATAGTGACTTCAGAACAGAGCAACAACTAGGGCAGCAGCAGCTCTTTTATAGAGCTGGCTGCTGTCACAACAACCAATGAAATTGAACTAACCGCTCTAAAAGCGTCCAATCAGAGACGGCCAGTTGTCAGCCAATCAGATCAGCCAGAATCGGCCAATCACGATTCGCTTATCCGCAGGCCAATCCGAAGTGCAGGATTACAAGCCTGCTGCTGAAGTAAGCTAGTATAGTTATTGTCAAATGAGTTTGTTTAGTTCGTAACATTCTCCACCATGCTCTTTAAAATCCTGAAGATAATATCTTTAAGCAATATGTTTATTTTTCCCCGTTGCATCATTGCAGTAGATAAATCTTTTCTAGCCAAAGTCTTAAGCAGTCTAGGTGCTGAAGCCACTTCACATTTTAGACCTATAAAGATCAAGGAGCCAAAATCTTGTCTACTTGGATTAGGTACATCAAAGGGCATCATAGCATAGCATAGCAAGAGATATACCTTCTTTTTTTTTTAAGTTATGTAGACAAATGCACATCCAGTTATGAATTCCAGCTGTAATCGAATATGGCTTCTATGTCCAAGAAGAAAACCTGATTTGTAAATTGTGTGTATACAAAAGAGAAATTCCTTTGCTTGCTGCTTCCTGATCTCATTTTCTTTTAAAAGTGCCTTGTTCATAAGCAGCCACAGGAGCAGAAAGAGACAGCAAGTGACAATCTATGGGGCAACTTTGCAATACAAATGTCTTTCCTTTATGTATTTCTATATAACGTCACAATGTAGGTATCAGGAGAACATACTGTATGTCGCAACATCAAAATGGTTGGGGAAACAAGCCGATTTGGTCCAGTAGTTAAGGCATCAGCCTAGAAACTAGGAGACCATAAGTTTTAGTTTTGCCTTAGGCATGAAAGTCAGCTGGAGGACCTTGGGACAGTCCCTCTCTCTCAGCCCAACCTACCTCACAGGGTTCTTGTGAGGAAGGAGGAGGAAGAAAGAATATTATATATGTTTGCTGCCTTGAGTTGTTTATAAAAAAAAAATAGTAAAGGTGGAATATAAAATAAATAAATGAAGTAATTTCTCCCAAGGAAAAATCAAGAACTCCAGCAAGAGTTAAACTGATTTTATTTTAACAAAGATCATATTTCTCCACAAGGGAAAAGGGTACTTGAGGAAAAAAAACATGGAGAGAATATGTATAACTCCTGTATGCATCTTCATTTTATTTCATTGATTTAAAATAATTTTCCTATATATAAATTAATTTTCCTGTATATAAGTAACTAAGCAAGCTCGTATCATGTCATGTACACATTATTTTATGTAGAAAATGCACCTGCTAGCTGTATGAACATCTTGACCTTGGAAGGGTAAGGACTGATTTTCATCAGTTTGGACAATGGTAGTCATGCCAACTATCTTGGTTCAGCTGGAGTTAACTTCAAGATATCTCTTCAAGGCCATATCACCTAGCAATCTCCTGCTACTGTCTACAGATTTTACTTTCTTCATATTTTCCCTTTTAAGCCAAACCCTCTCCACATGACTCAAATGTCATCTGTGGAATTTTTAAGAGTCATAAGTGGAAATGCATTTTGCACATTTCAAACTATTGCATAAACATTTTTCCTGTTTTTCATAAAATCTCAGTGAGAAATGGGGAAAAGGCAATAACAGTAGTACTTTAGATTAAATACAGTCTGCTTCATAACACCCTAATCAATTAACAATTGAAAACATTTTCTCTTACAGATATATTGAAACTAATGTATAAAATGCCTTTTAATTTTTCAACATTTTTTGCCTCAAAGCCCCAAAGTAATTCTAATTTATTCAAAAGTTTGCTTCAAGTATTTTTATGGAAGGACATTCCATTACACATTCAAAAATTGTAAAGGATTCGAATATTTCTTTTGGCAACCTTCTCATTTCAATATTTTTTTACCTGACATACTGGCAATACAGCTGGAAGTCATATTTTGCTATCCGTATGAAAGAAAAATTATATTGCAGCTTTACTGGCTGGAGTTTTATATAAGGAAAGGCTTACTTTTTTTTAGTATCAGCTTAGTATCAAAGACACTCACCCAAAACTCTTAAAAAAAAAAAAAAAGGACATGTTGCTAAAAACATGAGGAAGCTCACTCCCATTCTGGAAGTATATGAAGTCTCAAAACATAGCCATCTCAACCTAGAATTAAGGAGAGATTTCCTGACAGTTAATCAGTGGAACAACTTGCCTCCAGAAGTTGTAAAGGCAACAACACTGGAAGTTTTTAAGAAGAAATTGGACAACCATTTGTCTGAAATGGTATAGGGTTTCCTGCCCGAGGAGGAGGGGTCTGTACTACAAGACCTTGAAGGTCCCTTCCAACTCTGTTTTTCTGTTCTGTTCTTTTTAGAATTCATGTAGGTGAGAATGTTTCATTATTTGTTGCCCTACCTGCTTTGCGAGATGCTTTGCCTTAATGAAATGGTTGACTAAGAAAGATAAGATTGTTAGCTACTAAAAGATTATAATCTTTTTTTCTATGTAAGGTCCTTAGTGTGAATAGAAATTGATTTGTTGTCAATATGGATGAGGTTTTTTCTTTTTTTTCCATCCAGTTAAATCCTCCTTAATTTGTGTCTAAGAAAACCTGCATGAAAATTTACTTTTAAACGTATACTGAAATATGCATTTCTAAACAACATAGCAATTAAAAATATAATAATGTATAGGTAGCCCTTGACTTATAACCACAATTGAATCTAACACTTTTGTTGCTAAGCAAGGCAGCTGTCAAGTGAGTTGTGCCTCGTTTTACAACCTTTTTTTGCCACAGGTATTAAAGGAATCACACAGTCATTAATTGTATCTGGTTCCCTCATTGACTTTGCTTGTTGGAAGCCAGCTGGGAATGTCACAAAAGGTGATCACATGACCCCCAAGACAGAGCAACCACCATAAATTATGAATCAGTTGCCAAGTGTCCAAATTTCGAGCATGTGGCCATGGAGATGCTGCAATGGTCATAAGAGTGAAAAATGGTCATAAGTCTCTTTTTTCAGTGGCGTTGTAGCTTCACTAAATGAATGGTTGTAAGTCAAGAACTACTTGTAATCAGATCATCAACAAGTCAAAACAATCAAGTTGGCAACTCATACCATGCCATTGTGATTTCATCTTCTTATACATGCTTCTCCATCGTTTGCCTGCCACCTTATGAATGCTGTTAAATGCAACCAGCTACAATCCCTCATACAGGGTTTGAAGCATTACAAGTATCACCTCACCTACAATTTCCTAACTCCCTCCTGAAAAAAAAAAAATTCAATCAATCAATTCCAACTTTTCACAGGGAAAAAAGAAACCTTGCAAAATTGGAATGGATTCATCAAAGTTTTTTTTTTTTTTTTTTAGTCCCACAACTTTTGTTTCTCAACACACGACAGCAAGAAGCATGACGGAAAAACACGATGGAGCTGGAAATCAGGTTAGCAAAGAAATGCTTGGGGGAAGCAAGGACATCTGGGTGCCAGGCGCTGAAATGAGCCTGTCTGTCTCCAGCAGCTGCCCAGGTCTGCTGGAGGGAAGGTCGGCATCTACTGGCACTTAAATGTGGCAGCATTCCAGCTCTGGCCACCCCAAGCCAAATTAAACACAAACACCATACCTTTAAAGAGATGGAATGCAACAATAGGTAGACTAGTTGTGGGTTTAGTGTCCAGTTTTGGAGGTCTCGGCCCTCACCATGTATTAGATTGCCCTCGTATCAGAGGTGGTATTCGGCAGGTTCTGATCAGTTCTGGAGAACCGGTAGCGGAAATTTTGAGTAGTTCGGAGAACCGGCCAATATCACCTCTGACTGGCCCCGCCCCCATCTATTCTCTGCCTCCTGAGTCCCAGCTGATCGTCTGGGTCTTCTTTTGTTGCCCTGCACAGGAGAACGGAGCTAGAAAGTAGGTTATTGGGAGGGAGGGAATGGGGATTTTGCAGTATCCTTCCCCCAGGAGTGGGGAGGAATGGCGATTGTACAGTATCCTTCCCCTGCAGTTGGGTGAGAATGGAAATTTTACATTATCCTTCCCCTGCCATGCCCATCAAGCCACACCCACCAAGCTATTTCCACAGAAACGGTAGTAAAAACATTTGAATCCCACCACGGCCTTGTATACTGCTTTCTAGGGCTCTACCAGAATTGCTGCCTTTTCTTTTAACTAGAGGGCTGTCTTTTTATGTGTCCTCTCAATCAGAGACTGCCACTTTTAGAGGCCATGAACATAGGCCTGTTCTGTTCTGGAATTCAGTTAGTCTGCTCTCCACCACCACCAAACACTTCTAATAGCCAGGAAATCAGGGAAGACCTGCAAGTTTCAACAAATCTTGGGAGGCAGGGTTTTTATAACAACCCCTCTGGATGAGCGATTTTTTAAAATAGTGTTTCAAAGGATGCTTATTTTCCTAGTGCATGTTAGGCTTATACTACAATTGTTGGTTTTAATTCTCAACTACTATGTAATTGCTTTACCAAAAATTACAGATATTGGGATTTGCGTGCCATTCAGAGTCAATAATTTGGAATAGCCTTTATGCAAGCCTGTATTCAGTGTGAGTAAGCAAATAAATGTAATATTCTGCTATTGTGGGTTTATTGATAATACTATTGTTGTTAACCATTTTTGACCAAAATATCCTACCCCTGCCATTCAAACAAATGAGGAAGCACATAATATACATATTTCATCAACGATGACAGCAAGCATGACAGGTATAAATGATCAAGCTATCTGTTTGCAGATTGCCATGGAAGGAATTGCATTTTAATAATGTATATAACTGCCACTAGTATTAAAAAAATTAAGGTGACCAACTGTCCTCTTTTAGGGAGGCCAGTCCTCCTTTTGTAAGTTCTGTCCTCTCTCGAAAAGTGTCCTCCTACATGTCCTCCTTTTTGATATTTGAAGACTAATCTGTAAATCTCCGTATTTGATCAATACTGATCCGATCCGTTGTGTGTGATGTGACGTATTTGTATTTGACATGACGATTCATCAAGGCTCGGTACAGTGCGGAGAGACGCGATTATGAGACGCATGCACTTCACACAGGAGAATTGTTTTGAGAGAGTGTGCTGCGTGCAAGTGGCTTTATTTTTTTTCTTCAATTTATTTGTGTCCTCCTTCTCATTGTAAAAAAGTTGGTCACCTTAAAAAAATATGAAATTATGCCATTTAAATATTTTCCCTAAAGTTAAAAAATAATGGGCATAAACAGAATGTTAAATTGTCCTGCATTTATTCTGGTCCATTTAAATATTTTATAATTAAAGAACACACAGAGGATTAAACATTCTGTGCAGACTGAAATTAATAACAGCAATGGCAAAATAATAATAACTTGATGAGGTACAAATGGTAAATTCATTTAAAAGAAATAGAAAAGCTGCCTTCTTTGGTAGAAATATGCTTCCTACCAATTCCCTCCAGATTTTCCATTATCTATCCTTTTATAGAAGTGTGGGAAGAAATATCCATCTGGTCCAGTTCCAAGCCAAGAGAAAGTCACTGGAGACAAAATGGAGCCGGGAGTCTGATTGGAAAGTGGGTCCATTTATTGATGAACAGGACCACATGTTTGTGGTCCTGGTATACCTGACAAAATGGAGTTGAGAGTGAGGGGTTTTTATACCTTCTCTTGGGCTTCCTGTTCCTGTGCAAGAACATGTATCCTATTGGCTGTTGTCAAGCTCCCATGGGGCCATGTAGGAGTTATCGAGGGGTCATAGCTGGCTCTATAGGTAAAGTACAAATCCTAGGTGTTTGTCTGAGCTAAGTTTGGTTGAAGTTTCTGAGGATGATGGCTGAAAGGGTATTGGGTAATTCCTATTGTGGCTTAATGGCTTTGTCTGGTTCCGGCTCTTGGGTGAGGGTATTTGCTTATGAATAGACCTATCTAGTTTTCAATAAGCTCTTTATCTCTTAAGTGCTGACAACTCCTGGGGGCTATTAAGAAAGGTGAGGGCTGCTTTCTGTCTCCAAGAGCATGTTTCTCCATTCCTCCTTTAGGGAAATATAATATTCTGCCTTTTTAAAAAAAAATATTCCTCAAAATATTTCATTCTTCTAGGAGGGAGATGGCTTCCCGAAGAAGAATCTTACACAACAAGCTCTCTGTCAGGTAAAACAACAAACAATAACAACAAAATGCAAAATCCTGGATGTGAAACAATAGAAGACTATGGATGTATATTATTTCATATCACACAAAACTCAGTTTAGCAATTCATAATTAAAATTTATAAGGAGTAGAAAGAAAACAAACGGGAGTATCTATAGATAGCAAGCTTTGCAACTGAATTCTTCTTTACAGGTTTTTGTTAATTAGATTGTTAAAAATAGTTTCAGTGTACTTTGTTTTCAGATTATTACAATAATGGAGGTGATGGAAGTAGAATGCATTTTTCTATGATTATTCCTCATACCACTTTGTCTTTTTTTATTCTTTTTGTAAAGTAACTCTTGCAATTAGGCTACACTCTAGTGGCCATGATTAGCTCGTTGTTTTCCCAAGACCTCTTTCAGAATATAATTGCAGCTTCCAGCTTCCATGAGTTTTTCCCAGATTAAAAAAAAAAACCTATACTTTGCTGATTATGAAAAAGTGTAATCTGCTTTGGCCATTTGTTACTGATAATGACAAAAGCTGCTAAAAGCCAAATAACACATTGCACATATCAAGCCTTTTAAACACATCAGCTTCAGCTGCTGCCTTGTAGTGAGTGCAGAAGGGAAACAGCTGGAGAACTCCATTGAATAAAATGGACTTGGATCCAGCTGAGAAGCATAGTCTGAAATGAGTTTATTTATGACTTAAAAGAGCCAATTTCTGTGCAGGGATTTTAAAAAATATCCTGATACATTATTTAAATATGCAATTTTTAAAAATTTCTCAGTCTATTAAGTATTGTAAAATTATTCCATGTATGGACAGCACTGCTTCTATACAGTGTTTATTCTCAAATCTTGTATTTTTATCCTGAAATCTCATTTCTCCAGGGCTTCATCCTCTCCAGTGAGCATACCAGCCATTGCAGCATAAAAGAAGCCAAATGCTGATTCAAGGCTGTCAAGATTTCTAACATATCTAATCCATCAACTTCTCTCTCAGGAAACAGCAGCCAAGGAACCTACATATTAGCAGATGATATTTTTCTACTTAACAGATAATCTAGACATAATGCTTTTTGTCACTGCCAAGGCATCTATTTTTATTTATTTTTTTATTTCTTATGATTTTTAAAATTAAAGGATTGTTATCAACGTCTTCATCTTCTTGAATCATCTTTGTACAACATTAAAAGAAACAAAAAACTAAACCTCAGCATTCCAGGAACTTGGCCTATATGTCCTGAAAAATATCATTCATTCCCATTTCTGAAGTGGATGCCAATTTATTTTGGGGAATATCCACTTCCTCTACTTAGGGTGAAAGAAAAAGGACCTTGGCCTAAGGTCACCAAGCTGGCCGATGTCCAGACACTGGCTCTGAAAGTTATTTATTTTATTTTATTTATTTATTTGATTTGTCAATTGTTTACAAGATAATAAGTACAAGTGTATACATAGTTGTGAATATATGAAATGGGTACATATAAGAAAAATAAAAGAATAAGAGAAACAATAGGACAGGGACGGTAGGCACGTTGGTGCGCTTTATGCACGCCCCTACAGACCTCTTAGGAAAGGGGTGAGGTCAATAGTAGACAGTCTAAGGTTAAAGTTTTTGGGGTTTGGGAAGAGACTACAGAGTCGGGTAGAGTATTCAGACATTGACCACTCTATTGCTGAAGTCGTATTTCCTGCAATCAAGTTTGGTGCGGTTTACTTTGAGTTTGTATCTGTTGTGTGCTCTTGTGTTGTTATGGTTAAAGCTGAAGTATTCATTGACAGGTAGGACATTGCAATGTATGATTTTATATACCATGCTTTGTATCTGTTGTGTGCTCTTGTGTTGTTATGGTTAAAGCTGAAGTATTCATTGACAGGTAGGACATTGCAATGTATGATTTTATATACCATGCTTAAGTTCTCTTGTTATCCTCCACTGAAAACAGAGTAGCCAGTTTGGCTTAGTGATTAAGGCATCAAGCTAGAAAGCTGGAGACTATGAGTTCTAGTCCTCCTGCCTTAGCCATGAAAGCCAACTAACTGACCATAGACCAGTCATTCTCTCTCAGCCCAGCTTACTTCACAGATTTGTTGTTGTGGGGAAATAGGAGGAGGAAGGTGTGTGAGATATGCAGGGGTGGGATCCGACAAGGCTAACTACCGGTTTGGTGATTTACGATGTGCTTCCCTGCACCCTACATGCTCGTGTAAATCTTCGTCGGCTTGCTGCCTGGACAGCTGAGCAGCGCTGCATGCAGGGAAGCAGTGTTTGAAAAAGAACTTTTTTCCTGCTTTTTCAACCGCAGCTGTGCCTCGCACGGCAGCTGAAGTCAAAAAAAGTAGGAAATAAAGGTCATGTAAGAGCCCAGGAGGGCGGGTGGGCCAAAACAGCAGCAGACATAGAACCAGTTCTATGTCTGTTGCTCTTCAGAGCTACCGGTTCTATAGAGCCAGACAGAACCGGTAGAATCCCACCCCTGGAGATATGTTTATAATAAAATAAAGGTAGGATACAAATAAATGACACAAATGTAAACTGTGAGGGAACCAGCTGTATTTTCTTCTTGGTAATCCTTCCCAGATAGACCTGTTGGAAGTTAAAACCCACCCTTCTCCTAGGAAAATGAAATATTTTAGGATATACTAAAAATGCAGAATATTTCCCCTAAAAGAGAAGTAGAAACTCAGAGAGGCAGAAGCTCAGCCCCGCCAACCTTTGTTAATGCATTAAGGCCTGCACCTGTTCTGTTCTACATAACAAAGATCTACCTCCTTCAGACAGAACCATAATAGCAATTGCCCAAAGCCCTTAAATTACTTTATCACCCAGCAAGAGTTAACCAAGACTGGGACTCAAAAGTCAACCTACAGAGTTACCCCTGCATGGTCCCATGGGAGTCTGACAACCAATCAGAACACAAGCTGGAATTCAAAGCCCAACAGAGGGCATAAAACCCAGGGACTCTCAGCATCTCTTCCCTTTTTCACCCAGGATCTCCAAGCCATGTGGTCCTGTCCACCATTAAACCATCTTTCCAAACAGCCTCCATGTTTCCAGTGTCTTTTTCCCCACTTGGAACTGAACCCAGAAAGGTATTTCTTCCAACAGACCCTTCCTTGTTTTGTGTCCTTCTTACAGTTATCATATCTCGTAGCTTGTTCTGTTGATTAACCTCTTTAAAAATTATCCTTTTAACTGAGATCAAATAATAGTTATTAATTTGCCAAAGAATGTTAATATTTTGAAGGAAAAGAAAAAATTTGACTTAATTCAAAGTACTTTGATTGCCTCTCTCTATTACAAACTATTTGGCCACTATTATTAGAAATGTTATCTCCCTGGATTGTTTTCAAAGTAACAAGACTTTCAGCTTATCCAATATGGAGTACAAAAGATATTTAAAGTTCTTCGCAAAATTTCTTGAGAAAGTTTAATTTGACCTTCAAACCAGGGTCAATAGTCTACATTGGCTTGCAATTCTCATAATTTCAGGCCAAAAATCCACTAACACAATAAAGGTAGTCTAAATTCTGCAATTTTAAGAGGAATTACATTTCTTTGCTCTCTTGCCAAGGCAGGACTGGACATGGTCTGCATACAGCTGTCTACTGGATTGGTTTAATAAGAAGAACATTGTATAATACTGTATAATACTGATCTTACAGCTTTATCAGAACAGGCTCCTAACATTATCAGTTGCTATAAGGAAGGATTATTTTATTTTATTTTTGTGATTATTTAAATATATCTAATAATGTTTTAACATATTTTATAAATAAATATAAATACAGAAAGAGATGTAAGGGTTCCTTTTTATTTTGTGCAAAGATTTTTCATCTTTATTTTTTTATTAATGTATTGGTTGTTTAGGGTACCTCTACATATAAGCTCATATGATTATTTATGCTTCATGAAAAAAAATAAGAATTAAAAAAGAAAATCTGGGAGAGAAAACTTACATATCAGCTTAGTATATGCAAAATGGTTCACACAGAATTATAGATAGCTTGTATAAGCACCAGGGAAGAATTTGATTTCCTTCATGCACTAAAAACAGAATATTCAAGATGTATAGAAAACAAAGATTCTGAGAATAAAATAAAAGATCTGGCAATTTATTTGCAACCACATTGCAACAATTACAAACACAGTAGAGCTATTAAAGGGGCTCAGAGTGGAATTTACAATACTTTTTATTCAATGAATCAATATTTTAATGGTTACAACAATACACACTACAAATTAATATTTGTGTAATACAGAACTTTTGAAAGTTATGTATGAGAAAGTTATGTATTCATTTCATATGAAAATGAAGCTCCCAGTTAGCTTCATTTTCATATGTCTCCCAAAATATCTTAATTAAATCTATTAAACAGGCAAAGTTTCTAGTTTTGATACCCAAAAATGTGTATTTCATTTTTTTGTTCCTATACTGCTAGAGGTTTATTTAAAAAAACAAGGTCTACACAACTATAATTCTGAAGACTGTTGAAAACCCATCCAATTGTTTAAATTTTCTTTTAAGCTTTGATGCAAAAATATTGATAGCAACCTTGACATACAGGGAACAGATCATTTTACTTCAAATAATCCATTCCACATTATGTACAAAGGCATCACACTTCTGATAATGTTAGAGCACCAACCTTTCAGACCTCAGGGACCACTAAATTCACCATTTTAAATCCCGCGGATCACTAATATGATCTGTCTAATGACCAACTGGGTGGGCGTGGCCAACTCGATGTCACTCACATCAAGGGGCACCTCACTGGCTTCTACTTGCCCCTCCTCTCCCCATCACTCCTTGCCTGCCATCCGGGCTCCTTAGGGCCCCAACAAGAAGCAGTTGTTGGAGCTAAGCAGCCACCATGAGAAGGAGTTGGCAAAACAGCTGGCTCAGTTCAAATTGGATCTGACTAAGAAGAAGGCTCAGCAGAAGCACCTCACTGAGAACTATGAGCTTAGGCTTTCCAAGCAGAGGGAAGACCTGCGGGAGTGCAAGGATGGTACTAGTGCATGAAGGCTCAGTGGGCTGTGATGATCAGCCAGTCCCACTGGAACAAGGCCCTCTGGCTCTTCATCACCAGTAGCACTTCCCACCCAAGGCCCTTCATCAGGAGGCTGAAGCAGGCCCCAAGTTGGAATTTCTGCCCCCCTCCGACCTGCACAAAAAGACCCCGAAGGGGGAGACCCTTTGCAGGAACACAAACATTTATTCTATAGTTTGAGGACCCCTGATTTAGTGCAATATACAAAATGCAAATAATTTTTCTGTGGACCACCAAAATTTTCTCATGGACCATCAGTGGTCCATGGACCACCAGTTGATGACTGCTGTATTAAATGATATTCCGGATACACAGGTGAAACTCAAAAAATTAGACTATCGTGCAAAAGTTCATTTATTTCAGTAATGCAACTTAAAAGGTGAAACTAGTATATGAGATAGACTTATTACATGCAAAGCAAGATAGTTCAAGCCGTGATTTGTCATAATTGTGATGATTATGGCTTACAGCTCATGAAAACCCCAAATCCACAATCTCAGAAAATTAGAATATTGTGAAAAGGTTCAATATTTTAGGCTTAAAGTGTCCCACTCTAATCAGCTAATTAGGTAATAACACCTGCAAAGGGTTCCTGAGCCTTTAAATGGTCTCTCAGTCTGGTTCAGTAGGAATCACAATCATGGGAAAGACTGCTGACCTGACAGTTGTGCAGAAAACCATCATTGATGCCCTCCATAAGGAGGGAAAGCCTCAAAAGGTAATTGCAAAAGAAGTTGGATGTTCCCAAAGTGCTGTATCAAAGCACATTAATAGAAAGTTATGTGGAAGGGAAAAGTGTGGAAGAAAAAGGTGCACAAGCAGCAGGGATGACCGCAGCCTGGAGAGGATTGTCAGGAAAAGGCCATTCAAAAGTGTTGGGGACTTTCACAAGGAGTGGACTGAGGCTGGGGTCAGTGCATGAAGAGCCACCACACACAGACGGATCCTGGACATGGACTTCAAATGTTGTATTCCTCTTGTCAAGCCACTCCTGAACAACAAACAACATCAGAAGTGTCTTACCTGGGCTGAAGAAAAACAGAACTGGTCTGTTGCTCAGTGGTCCAAAGTCCTCTTTTCTGATGAGAGCAAATTTTGCATCTCATTTGGAAACAAGGACCCAGAGTCTGGAGGAAGATGCTTGAAGTCCAGTGTGAAGTTTCCACAGTCTGTTGATTTGGGGAGCCATGTCATCTGCTGGTGTTGGTCCGCTGTGCTTCATTAAGTCCAGGGTCAATGCAGCCATCTACCAGGAGATTTTGGAGCACTTCATGCTTCCTTCTGCAGACGAGCTTCATGGGGGTGCTGACTTCATTTTTCAGCAGGACTTGGCACCTGCCCACACTGCCAAAAGCACCAAAACCTGGTTCAGTGACCATGGGATTACTGTGCTTGATTGGCCAGCAAACTCACCTGACCTGAACCCCATAGAGAATCTATGGGGCATTGCCAAGAGAAAGATGAGAGACATGAGACCGAACAATGCAGAAGAGCTGAAGGCCGCTATTGAAGCATCCTGGTCTTCCATAACACCTCAGCAGTGCCACAGATCGACAGCTTCTATGCCATGCCGCATTGAGGCAGTAATTGCTGCAAAAGGGGCCCAAAGCAAGTACTGAGTACATATGGATGCTTATACTTTTCAGAGGTCCAATATTGTTCGATGTACAATCCTTGTTTTATTGATTGCATATAATACTCTAATTTTCTGAGATTGTGGATTTGGGATTTTCATGAGCTGTAAACCATAATCATCACAATTATGATAAATCACAGCTTGAACTATCTTGCTTTGCATGTAATGAGTCTATCTCATATATTAGTTTCACCTTTTAAGTTGCATTACTGAAATAAATGAACTTTTGCATGATATTCTAATTTTTCGAGTTTCACCTGTACATTTAAAAATTGAAACAAATAGTGGCACTTTCAATGAATGTAAAAATGGACTCGTATGTGGTTGACTAGATATTTCCCAAGTGTTTAATGTAAATAATCAATTTTTATCTTTTTATCAATTGCATGCCTAAAATTACTAAAATATGATAGGAACTCTGGAATGAAATGTTTCTTAGTTTAGTAATATTATTCTGTACCCTGCCTAGCCATGAGACTCAATTAGAAATCCTGCATTAATAAAGCAAAAGTTAAGGGACTTAAGGGGTAATATAAGTTGTGTTATTAATTTAAAATGAAATTAAATCAACAAAATATTATTCACATTATGCACCCCAATTTTTTTTAAAAAAATGGATGGGAAGACTCACATGTAGATGTCTTATTACTGCATACTTTTATTCTGATATCGGTAAGTATTATTATTACTAGATTTTTTTTTATCCTGCCCTATATTTGGTAAACTCAGGGCAGTGAACATATCTCAAACTTCTGCCTCTCATTTGCTCCAGAACAACAATCCTGTGAGGTAGGCGGGGCTGAGAGCGAAAGAAAGTTATTGACCAGAGTCACCCAGCCAGCTTTCATTTTTCCAGACTTGATGGAGAAGAACAGGGATTGTCCTTCTTTAGCACAAAGGTTCAAAATGGCTGAAGAAGACCCAATAGAACTCTTAGTTAAATCTTTAGGAAGCTTGGCTCACCTATAGCAGCTTCTTCTCTTTGCTTTGCTGTAATGATCTGTAATAATCCTGTGGCTTACTATATAATGCACACATCCAAGAAGAGCAGTTATAACCAGTGAGTCTGCATTGACCACTGCATCCAATTGGCATGGATAAAAGCAATTTTGTGTGCAGACTGACAAGCAGATTAATCACAATGGCTCCTGTTCTCCTCTTACTGGTCATGTTTTTTATTATCTGAAAAAACCTCTGCTGGTTGACTTTCAACTAGTGCAATAGTAGTTGAGAAAAAGTACTTCAGGTGGACCCAGCTTTTGTCAAATTTGTCTGAATTTTTGCTGCTATAGCTGCAATAGTATCTAGGATAATCCCAACTCTTAGATAACTGAGCAGATATTGTTGCGACTTTCATTCTCATTTTCTTTAAGCCTAAAAGAGTTAATTGTTGTATATTAGGAAAAAAATTTCCTCTGATGTTTTTAAAGGCAATCAAGGATGACTACTAGTTTGGTTCATTCTGTCTTTAGCTCATGGTGACATTTGGTTAAATCATATTGTGATATCTACTGGAATACAGTAAGTTGAAAGTATTTGTAAATTCATAATAAAGGATTTAGTTTTCTGAATTTCTAAAATGTGAGCACAACGCTTAAAATATATGGCCTTGTGTTAACTTGCTACAAATTTTTCTTTAGTTTGATTTTAATTTTTAATGTGTATTCTACATGAATAAAAGTTATATATTCTAATGTAAAATGTAATTAGTTTTTTACATTTTTTCTTATTTTAATTTTTGTTAGCCATTTCATGCACTTTGAGTAGAAATATTTATACTGTCAACATCCCTTCCTTCCTTCCTTCCTTTCTTTCCACTTCCACTAATATGGAAGTGGAAGGCACTAAAGACCTGGTTCTGTCAGTGGGTCTGGGGAACGCAGAGTGGGATGGAGTCCATTAAATGGTTCATGTGATGTGTGTCACCGGGGTGGGGTGGGTTATTATTTTATTAATTTATTATGTGATTATTCTCTTTTATTAGTTTTATTGTTTTATGTATGAAGTTTCTATATTTATATTCCCGTAAGCCACCTTGAGTCGCCATGTGCAAATAGGTGGCAATATAAATTTCCTAAAATTAATTAATTAATTAATTTTTAGAACTTCCTTGCTGGTTGAATTCAGATTTAGTAAGAAGAAACTGTAAGCTGGCTTTGCTAGAACAATTCCTGGCTTGAGCAGACTGAACTGGGAACAGACCTCACTGATTACAAGAAAACCACCTTCAGTAGTGTCTTTTGCTTGACCAGTTGACATGAAAACTAGGCAACTTATGCCTATTCATTGATTTGAAAGTTCACTGAATTTTATTTCACTGGAAATTATTTCCAAATAAGCCTGACAGAATTGGAGCTTTCAAGCCAGTACCAACTTTCTAAGGTGTAAGCTGGTTTAATGGGCCTTACAGGCATATTTGCATCCTAATGTTTCTTTAGACATTGCAGTTGTCCATAAAGACAATCCGGTCATAAAACAATGGAGATGAGACTCACAGCATCAAATTATATTATAGATCTGCTTGGTTTCTTCATCTTTCACCTTCCCTTATTGTCTGTTAAGCATGAAAATATAATGATGAAATTTCAATGTTATTTTATCATCTGTTAATATAAGCGAGGTAATAAAAGAACTGATTCCAGGTTATGGCTGGTTTGGGGGAGTAAATAACATAACTCATATTTCTAAATTACAACCAAGGGTATATTATCTAAATTAAGGGATGGCTCCATCCAGTGAGCATTATTAGTGCCAAAGTATTTTGTTTTGCTGCCATCTGCTGGTTATTACATATTAAAGAAAGGAAGACAATTATCTGGCACCTTTTCAAGCAACCATATTAGTGTGGGGGAGAGAAAAAGGAAAACTTGTCATTTTCTGATGGTAAAATGAAAATTTCAGTTTTATTAAACTGAGCCTGGAGATTTTAAAGATTAAAGCTGCTATCTACCATTGCTCTTATTAGATTTAATCTTTGCTTCTTAAGTCTGAATCAAATGCCTTAACGCTAAACCACATTGATTCTAAAGTTATATTTTACCAATTTTTTTTTTATTGTGGTCCACATTTAATTATAGACTGAAAGCCTAACCAAAAAGCAACTTGAATCCATAGAGATTCAGCCTCTTGTTATACTTGGGTTTGCAATTCTTTTGCTCCTGGTCTACCATTGACTCACAGAGACCTTTTCACCCAGCCTCTTTGAGAGCAAATGTTATGCCTAACTGACTGATTTTGCCCCACAGGGGGCAGTATCTCCACCTAACCCTACTTTTTTTCTCAAGGAGACAGGATGAAAAAATTCCCCCAGAAATCCAGGCAGATTAACATTTTGGGGTAGCCGACAGGGAAGATTGCACATGGTAATCACATGATCATTTGAAGATTGCATTTGGCAATCACACGATCATCTAAGTCAGGGATGTCAAACCCAAGGCCTGCAGGATGGATCTGGCCCACAATGTGGTTAGATCTGGCCCGCAGGGCTGCCCTGGAAACAGCAAAGGACCGGTCCCCAGCACCTCGCCCTGCCAGCCGTGTGCTGATCTACAACTTGGTAGCGGCCATCCGGACCAGAATGTGGTCAGCCTTAGATCTGCTCCCCTGGAGCCAACGAGGGGCTGCGCTGGAGACAATAGATTCCCCCACCTGGGCTTCCACAGGCACCCCCGACATGAGTGACACTGAGCTGGCCATGACCACCCTGGCTATGCTCTACCCAGTCAGCTGTGACCACTCAGCCATCTACCCAGCCCCCCACAACCCTGATGTGGCCCTCAATGAAATCGAGTTTGATACCCCGATCTAAGCCATAAATCAAATGAGTTGCCAACTGCCCAAATCACAATCAGGTGACTGTGGAGGCGCAATGGCTGTTAAGTTCAGGCATGGGTCTTGTTCCTTCATTCAGTGCTGTCATAATTTCAAAAGATGGCTGAATGAATGGTCATTAAGTGAGGAATATCTGCATTGAAAATTGGGAATCAACAGAAATCCTTCTGAAAATGTTTGGCTAGAAATAAGAGAGAATTAAAAATGATACCACTGTGAGATTTCAGATGAAGTGGCAAAAGACACTGATGAAGCCTTTCTGGATCAGGGTTACAAATAACTGGGGTGTTGTTGCATAGAAGAGGGAGTGGGCTTATTTTCTGTTGCTCCAGAAGGTAAACCAGAACCGACAAGTTAAACCAAAAAGAGCAGGCTGAAAGTACAAGCTATCAGTCAATGGAAGAGGCTGCCACATGAAGTGGTATGTTCAGCTTCCTTGGAGATCTTCAGAACAGTGGCTGGATTATCATGATCTCATAGATCTGACAATGACCAATGGTTGGATTACATGTCTCTAAATCCCTCCCATCTTCCCAGTTCTATGAAATGGAAACAAGACCCAATAAAATCACCTTTGTTACCAGAAACTCAACAAAATTTTATTTAACCTTGAATGTCAAGCATATTACAAATGATGGCAGAAAAACCAGCAACTGTAGCTAGTTAAATGCAGTTTGCGCTCTGTATAAATGCAGTTTCCATGAAATCTTTGCATTAATATTTAACATCAATTCAGATCCGGATGGAAACTGTTACAACTGAGTTGATTACGATGCCAGCACATTTGTTGAATGCATCTCATTTTACAAAATGAACACTGAAAAAAAGCAACATTGCAGAGACTGTAATTATGAGGAAGCATCAGAGGTCTCTTGTAAACTTTTGGTTTGACATTTACAATTCTATAGAAAAAAATGGTAAACTCACGTTCTGTAATCAGGATGAACAGATTAAATAAGTTTATGCTTTACTCTGTGAAGATTTGCTTTTCAACAACAGAAAACCTTTGCCAGACTATACTTAGAAACCAACATTTTAAATGCACATTTTAGTCTATTTCAGAAGCTTCCAGAGATGTTTTTGTTGTGGATAAAAGCATATAATTGAATATTTTGCATAAATTCATTAAGGTCAGCATAGCTAAAAATACATTGCATCAAATTGCCCAATGATAAATTAGACATTGAGAAACAGATAGTTTGTGTCTTTTTCAATATGAAAGACACAGACATTGGGGAAATTTATCAACATGTGAAATAACAACCAGCAATGTTCCATTAAAATTAAGATGTGTATATGCCGGCTGAATAGAAAAATCTTCACAGTGATTTACACTTGATTACCAAGTGCAGAGAGACCAATCCAGATTCCAGCATGTGCTACTGGGCAAACATAATTACCAAACTAAACACATTGGAGAAAAAGTTGGAATACAGAGAGTGAGCCATATTGGACAAGCAGTCATGATTTAAGGTAAGGAGAAGAAACTGCTGTCGCTATTTTCTGTGATAACTAAATTCAACTGGATCAGAGCCCCAAATTCCGTACACTGAATATGGGATATATTTTTTTACCATATTATTTTACACCATAAGAGGTACTTTAGTTCCTAGGAATTAGAATTATTGCCAGTTTTCTTCCTGAGTCTTGAAAGATCATCAAGGGCAAGCGCCAAGGCTAGTTCGCCACCTCAGATTAATAACGTGGTCCCTTTCTAAATGGATCTCTTCCTACAATTGCACTGAAGCACAGAGATGGGTCACAAATTCCAGGCTGTCCATTTTGCCCTGGGATTCCAGGACTTCCACGTTCTCCATCTTTCCCAGGCTCCCCACGTTGTCCAGGACTTCCTTCTTTACCTATCCCAGGTGGGCCTTCAGCACCTAGACAGAATGTGAAACATATACATGAAGAATGGTTAGCACCCATAAAAGATTGTAGCTGGGTAAAGATCTGTAGCCTGAATTATCCCACCTAGGTAACCTACCCCCTACTGCTTAATCCTGATTGGTCTACAGCTTCAGAGCAAAAGAGACAAGTTATGAGGAAAATTATTCTTACAACTATACCATTACAATATCCTTCCCCAGTCATCAGATTCCACAGGATCATGTCCTAATTCTGTTCTTTTTAGTATTTCAACGTAAAAAATATAATAGTCTTCTCTGAATAAAATAACTTTTCAAACCCTGCTCCCAATGGCAGAAAGATTGCTACAGAAAAATGCCATTCAATCCAATTAAGCTTCAGGTAGTCCTCAAGTTATGATGATAACTGGGACTGGAACTTTCATCGCTAAGCAATGTGATTATTAAGGCCAAAGATCACATGACCATATCACTCAGTGACAGCAACCCCAGTGCTCCCTGTTGCCATCATTAACCAAATCATTAGTCAAGGACTCAGACTGGCCCCAAGCCATTCTCAACTTGGTCTCTCCCAGCTCTGAGCCTCAGTAAGGTAAGGCACTACTTTCTCCACTTCCTCTTGAGCTCCCCCCAGCCACCATTCTCCAAAAGGTGTGCCTGTTCTCACAAAGCTTCAGCAAGCCTTTAGAAAGCTGCTGAGGCCTTCTGAAACAACAGGAGACAAGTGCACCTACCATTCTCCAAATGGAGCATCCCATTCTCTCAAAAAGCCTTTGGAAAACTGCTGAGCCCTTCTAAAGCATCACAAAAATGGTGTGCATTTTGGAGAATGGCAGAAGTGGCTTCGGGAAGAAAGCCTGGTGCAACCAGGGCCAGGCTGGGCATACCTCAGCAGCAGAGGGAGGAAGATAGCTAAGGTCAGCTGGACACAGCAGAACCTGAAGAAAATAGGGTGGTGGAGGCAACTGTGGCTGTGTGCTGGGGCTCTGAGATAGTGGGCTGGAATATGGGGCCTGAGGTGGCACTACTTGGCAGGGGCTCTTGAGCAATGGCTGACAGTTTAGACTACTGAAGGTCCCAGGTTTCTACTTCAGCTCTAGCATTACCACTGAGGAGTGCCACTGTGGAGCAGCCAAAAGAGCAGAGATGGGAGAGGGGGGAAGATAGACAAGTGGGAAGGGCCCAGTGGTCATAGGTGCAGATGGATACAAAGCACCTAAATTTTGATCATGTGACCATTGCAATAACCATAACTTTGGGGACCAGGCGTAAGTACCACTCTTTCACTGCTGCTATAACTTTAAATGTTCACTGAATAAAGGATTGTAACTTGAGGGCTACCTGTATGCAGAAGTAAATTAATGGTTATATTCATTAGAAAAACCAACAGAAATGTCAGGCTTCCCAAACAATACCTGGAGGTCCATGAGGGCCTTGAATTCCAGGGACTCCAATACCTTGGTTTCCTTTAGCTCCATTTTTTCCTGGTAGTCCTACAAGACAGGAAGTATAGGAGATCACTAATTCTTGAACAGTGTATATTAAGACATATTTCTACAGTAGATTACTATACAATGTCCTGGCTGTACCTCCTACTGGAAGTTAGCAGATGGAGCGCATAATTTTTATATTGGACATTTTATCATTTGCAATTCATTCGTCTGCAGCCTTAGAAGAAACAGCCTCAGTAACTCTGAGCATCACAGTTTAATTGACTGCATAGATGAATTAAAGACTTGCTTCAAATAATCTGATAGTTCCTGGCTATGTCACAAAAATCCATGTACCACAAAGGAAACCTTGCACTAGAAATGAACAGAAGAAAGGCAAGAGTTACTATGCAAGTCTTAGGTTCACATATCTAAAATTCACTTTTGCAACGATACAAGTAGTCCTTCACTTATGACCACAACTGGAATCAGAACTTCTGTCGCTGAGGTGGTCGTTAAGAGAGTTATGTCAGATTTTGCAGATTATCTTTCTCACAGTGATTGTTAAGCAAATCACTAGGGTCATTAAGTGAATCAGATGGTCATTGGGCACATGTGGCTTTCTCTATAGGATTTGCTTATTGGAAGCTGACTGGGAAGATGGAAAATAGTGGTCATGTGACTCCAGGAGACTCCAAATGTCTGAAATACATACTGATTACCAACTGACCCAATTTTGATCACATAATTGTAAGGATGCTAGAACAGTTATAAATGCAAGGCCTGGTCACTTTTTCAGAGCAGTTGTAACTTTGAAAATGTGCATAAGTTGCGGACTGCCTATGCAGGTAGTCATCAACTTATAACAATTCATTTAGTGACCATTTGAAGTTACAACGGCACTGAAAAAACTGACTTATGATCATTTTTCACACAACTATTGCAGCATCTCCATGATCACATGATCTGAATTCAGAAACTTAGCACTGTTACAGTGTCCTGAGGTCATGTGGTCACTTTTTGTGATCTTCTGACAAGCAAAATCTATGAGGAAGCCAGATTCACTTAAACAACTGTGATACTAGCTTAACAATTGCAGTGATTCACTTAACAACTATGGCAAGAAAGGTGGTAAAATGAGGCAAAATTAACCAATGTCTCAGGAACAGAAATGTTGAGCTCAATTGTCGTACCAAGTTGAGGACTATCTGTATACAGTTGTAAATAAAATGGCAACAATCTGATTGCTCTGCTTCAGTGATTAATTGTTGATGTGCTTCAGCTGTTGCCAATGGGTAGCAGTAGTGTTGGTTAAATAAGGAATGATAAGATTAAGTATCAATCCTTTCAGATGCTCAGAAAACACTTTTGGCACTTTCTATTCTTCCCTGTGAAAATAGATTTCTTTTATTGCCCTGATTGTCTGCTATGAAGAGTAAGCGACTAATGATATACAATGATGTCACCATGCAAATGCCGCAACTCCCTTTCTTGTATCAAATGTTTCACATTTGGGAACTCATGTAGCTCTGAGCAATCTTTAAACAAGTAGTCAGAAGTTGAGGACTACCTGTATATAGTTGTAAATAAAATGGCAGCAACCCGATAATAATTAATTGCTGATGTGTTATTATTTTGGTTTGCTGCTTATTGCTACAGGGCTTGGTTTTGTTTTTGCTGGTAATTATTACAACTGGTGTTCCAAAAGCTTTGTGCAGATTGCAAGCAGTTTTTTTAGTGAATTAGCCTTCTATTTATGACAGACATTTTCCACATAATTGCTCTCTCTTGGCTCAGGACAACCCTCAAGGAAAAGTGGCAATTTTCCCAGTCTCCCAGTTTAAAGTACACACATGTCCACTCCATTTCTTAAGCAGGCAAAGAAACCACTTTTTAAAGGGGGAATTCGTGAAACAACCTGATCCCCAGGCCTACATTTTGCCTTAGAAAACTACCGTTATGAACTTGTCATAACTTTAGTCAAAGAATTAAATATGTACAATTGGACAATGGCTTTCATAATGATATGAAAACAATTTTAAAAACACAGGCTTACAGATGTGGATATCACAGATAAAACTTCCTAATGAAGACAAAAGAAAACTCCATTGGGTCTGAACCCTTCAGATCTGTGAACCATTTAGATCAGGGGTGTCAAACTCACAACCCGCAGGCTGGATGCATCATGCACTGGCCATGCCCATCCCTTGGTTTAGTGAAGGGGAAAAAAGTTAAGATATGTCATGTGACAACGACATGACAACGCGAGTTTGATATCCCTGATTTAGATGGTGCATGGTTCTTAAGGGGATTTTGAGGGAACAAAAATATCCTGAATCAATAATTAAGAAAAGCATATAAGAGCAGTTGCTTCAGGACTAACCTACTCCCACGTGACAAGGGCTGTGGCCTATTTATTTATTTTATTTACTTATTTATTAAATTTATTGGCCACCCATCTCACTTTGAACTGACTTTAAGCGCCTTACAGCATTAAAAAAATACTAAAATCATCAACAATAAATATTGCTAACCCAATAAAATGACAGTACCATCAAACTGTTGTCAAAGTACTTCAAAAAAGCATTTCTTTTTTGTCAAAAAAGCTGAAAATTCTGGCAGGCTTTATCAATAGAGAATCTTAATTCTTGGGTCCTTTTATCTCTCCTTGCTTAGTTAAAAGCTTTCCTTGAATTCTTTTTCTAGCCATCTAATTACTTCTTTTGCATCCTCCCTACATTTGGCCTCCCTGTTAAATAAAATATTGCATTTGTTATTTTTGCATATCCTATGACAACCCATGAGGCTTGAGTGACACGCCAGCATTCACCAAAACCTGACAATGATTCTCAAAAGCGTGCCCATTCTCACAAGATTTTGGGAGGCTGTGGAGACCACACAAGAATGGTGTGTGCTCTTGCGCAGCCTCTGGGCCCTCTAAAAATTGTATGAAGACAGGGTGTGCTTTTGAGAGGCTTTCTGAAACTGCAGAGACCATGGAAGTAATAGGGTTAGGTTGGAATTAGGAAAATTTGTTAAAGAAATTGCTGAGGCAGGAAACTGCATGAGTGCAACAAATGGTGGGACGCTACTGCCTACCAACAAAAAAGTTGCAATTAGAAGGATGCTAGCTAAGGCAAGAACTATATAAACTTTGGTAACCTCTAGCTTATTATAATAGTAAAAAACACACCTCTTTTGATATGAAAGCTTATTAATATAAACATGTGATGTATGAAGGAGGGTAAAGTAGAAAAATTCAATCAAAAGAAACATGTGTCAAGGAACCCAATATTCACACATTCTTAGGATGTTAACTTCCTTAATCATAACTGTATAAAATGTGCGCTTGTGCATTGTTTGAGATCTCAGCTCCTTTGAGGCTAGACACTTTTGCTGGAGTACTCCAATAAAAGAAGCTGAATATTCTATTCCTTGTGTCTTTAGTGGCTTTGGCACTAGGCTAGGACCCATTTTGGGTACAAAAGAAGTGCATTCTCTGAAGACACTTCAAGAACAAAGACTTTGGGTGAGCTGGAACAGCCTCAGGTAGGCCTGTCAATAGGAAGAGAGGGCTGCCTGAAGGAAAGTAGTGCTTGGCAGGTCCTGGGGAGCATTAGGCTGTGGGGGCAATTGTATCATTTCCCCCAAAGCAAGTAAGGCCCAGGCCTTTTGGAGTGACAGCAATGGTGCTAGGCCTGAAGTCGAGGCCCAGGCCTTCGTTTCAGATCCAGCCTCAGCGCTGCCACCCAGTGAGTCTGTTCAGGGCAGCCTAGATGGAGGGAAGGGGAAGAGAGGTAGAGAACTGTTTCTTTTTTTGTTCAGGGAGGGAGGAAAGAGTCAAGTTAGGCATTTTCTGAATTTCTGACACACTGAGCCCAAAAGGTTTGCCATCACTGTCCTAAGGCAACCCTTCCTCATTATTTTATTTTATACCCCCTTTCGGGTAATATGGCGGTGTTGATGGGCTATGTTTTGGTTACCTTGTTTTTTTAGCCCAGCATTTCTCCATCACACATCACTGAAATAATCAAAGTCAAGCCAGGAATCTATTTTGGGGATTCAAAGAATGCAGGGGAACCTCCAAGTGAGAATTCAGCTGTGGTACAACTTGATTAGTGCTATCTATCTATCTATCTATCTATCTATCTATCTATCTATCTATCTATCTATCTATCTATCTATCTATCTATCTACCTACCTACCTACCTATTATTATTATAAATTTTTATTCATTAAACATGAAACTCGTCAATAAACATTCAAATTTAATGAATAAAAGTTTATAATATTACTTTTATTATTATTTTTTTGAAAACAATTTTATTGGTTTTTAAAGACAAACAAAACAAACAAAACATAAAAACACCCAGCTTTCTTTCATAAATATACAAACAGTGTGTCGGTTGGTTTACCAATTTTTTGTGCATCCATTTCGTAGTCTCAATTACAGTTACATTACATAATAACTCATATTATCAATCAGAAATTAAATACCCTAGTATCACTATTAAACAATCATTTGACTATAATTTTATTCATACATACTTTGCGAGATAACTATAATTTACTTAGTTTATTTTATAACAAATATTTCTAGGAAATAATGAATATATAAAGATATATTTCTTTTTTTTATATCATATCTATAAAATGTTTTTAGGATAGATTTGGTATGATATTACTTTTATTATTGTTGTTAATAATAAATTATTATTAACCTATCTATATCTACCCACCCATCCATCTCTTTTAAGGCCCAGCCAAATCTGCTTTTATACTCATTTGCATATATGTAACCTGCTGTGATCCTTTACCACAATCCTTTGTAAATTGTAATAAATTTCACTTGAATTAATCTTTCAGCTCCATGCAATTCTGGATCAGTTCCTATCCAGGAGAAGGAAATACGGTAAGAAATTTCATTTATCCCTTGTATTTTTAAGATTCCCCTTGCCTAAAACTACCAGCAGGCTCCGTGCCTAAGAATAAACAATTATCTTTGCTAAGAAATCATTAATATAGCTATTTTTCCTTTTGTAAACTTTGAAGATGCATAGGACAAATAACTCTACTTTGGTGAGGAAGAATCTGGCAGCCTTCATTCATTTATAAAATATCAGGATGAAATAGTGGTCTAATTGTTAGAACCTAACATATCCAGACAGCAATGAATTGGAGAAAGTTGCTTAAATTCCATTCCTATTCAAAACAGATTAGAAACAGAAACAGAAATGGGTTTGTAATGCATACAATTACCTTTTGTGCCACGAGATCCAGGACGCCCAGGAATTCCTGCCAGACCTGGAACACCATCATTTCCTGGCAAACCAGGAAAACCTCGAGGACCTTGTGGACCAGTCAGGCCTGGTGGACCAGGAGGTCCAGAGATGGCATCAGGAGATTGGCAATGATCGCAATGCTGGAACCTTCTGTCCCTAAGTATAGCAGGCAACTGGGCTAAGAAGAATTCAGACAACAAATATTTAGATCAAACAAAAAACATCTCATTATCAAGGCATAACATCTATTGACCTCAAACTTTGGGGGTTAAATTTACGTCTAGATCAGCTAAACAATTTTAAGTTCCCCAACTTTAGCAAGAAAGCTTTATCCACAGCACATTTCACTTCAAAATATATTTCTCATAATTCTTTGCTTGATGGTAAAAAAAACTAGGGCTAGTAAGCTATAAACCGGGAGTAAGAAACACTTTAAGCACTGCTATACCTGAAATTTGACCCATCAATTTGATCCTCTAAACTGGGCCATCACTAGAATCTTCAACAGTTCTCGCTCAGTGGCTAGCATTTCTCCCAACAGGCGGGATAAAAAATGTTTCATCTAGATTTTTTGAACTTCGTGAAACATTTTCATTTTCATCAACGTTTGTCCACAGCAAGGTAGCAAACAAAATGAATCTTGGGAAGCAGCACTGAACCAGTCAGAAAATGTCAGAGGACTGGGAGAATGAGCAGCCACTGTACACAAGTATTGTGCCCTGATGGATCCAGCATGATGGAACAATAGCATCCTCTATTTCAGAGCTTTGCTTTATAGTGGTGAGGCACTAAAAAAATTATGTGATTGTGAACTGGTAAGCCATAATAAATGTATCCAAAGGTAGGGAAACAATTCATTTACAAATAGGAAATCACTATATCAGTTACTAATTTTTTTTAAAAAAAATATGCCAATTAGGGGTATAATTCATCAACTCAGACATGAGTTGGATGGGTTTCATAAGGCTGCATACTTATAGACAGGGAAGGAGACATTTGATATTAGAGATGAGACATTTTAAATTAACTAGTTAATTTTATTTGGGCGTAGCTTATTTTTTTTAAAGTATGGAACAAACCATCCATTTGATTATGCGATTATGTTGTTTTATGACTGGCCATGATCAATGGCAATCAATTTCAGGGTGCCTTGACACTTCCTAAAATTCCAAATTCTCAAAACAGACTGCCTTGCCTGCCTCTACTGAAAATCAGTTCTGTTGACTGGAGACTCACTTCTCAGCACATCTGTACAGACTTGCCGAATAAATTCTTCTGAGAAACCTCTTCCCTGCATTGAACAAAGGTATTTTAGAAAGTTTACACACACTGATTGCACCATGAAATGAACAGTAGTTGTTGTTTTTTTTTAAACCCCATCAACTGATATACGCACAGGTTTTCCATCTGATCCAGAGATTCCTGGGAACCCCCTCTCTCCTTGTATTCCCCGTGGTCCTGGAGAACCCATCAAGCCATTCACTCCTGGTTCCCCCTTCTGACCATGGATGCCATGGAAACCGGGATTTCCTTTCTCACCTATCTGAAATCCACACAAAAAAAGCAGTACTAAGCAACAGCAGAGTTTGCTACCAGCATATTAACATTCTCAGCATCATGCAGGGCCATTTTACAAATAAAGAATAATGCCACCTATTGTTATGAGTCAGTCCATGCTATTTACTGCTATGGTCTGAATGTTAAATTTATCTATATAATATTAAAACTCTAATTTCTGTAACCTTTAACTGGATGAAACAGTGCATTACAGGGCAACAATTCTTGAACTAGGATACTACAAATGACCTAACTTAGAGACTGTACAAAATCTGGGACCCATGAATCGGGAGGGAATGAAATTTGGGAAGGTTATAAACTGCTTCAGTGCTGCTGTGGTCACATGATGCTCACTTTGAATATTCTGGGGCAGTTTCCCAGCCATTCTCGCAATTACTCTCTCCCTCACCCAGCAGCAGCCACTGACATGCCTGCTGGAAAGGGAAGAGAGGAAGGATTTGGAAGAAAGGAACACATGCGTACCCTTCCCAGTCCATATCACCCCCTGAGTTCCCCCAACTGATCCTCCTTCCTCCATACCTTTCCCTGTCATGGCACCTCTTACAGGCCCCCACATATCATCCTCTCTGAATTTTCTCCAACCTGTGTAGCATCTTTTCTGCATATCCTTCTTGAGCCACACCACATGCCTTATATGACTTGCATGGCACCTCTTGCACAGCCCTACATACATTTCTGATCTCACACACCCTGTCGCTCCCTCCCCTACCTGGCAGCAGCCACTTACCTGCCTGCTGGCCTTGGACTTGCAACTTTCTGCTGGCTTCCTCACTGATTTGCTCCTTGCAAGCTTCCCACAAGCAAAGTAAATGGAGAAGCTGGCAGAGAAGGGAGGGAGGGAGGGAGGGAGGGAAGGATGAAGGAAGGAAGGAAGGAAGGAAGGAAGGAAGGAAGGAAGGAAGGAAGGAAGGAAGGAAGGAAGGAAGGAAGGAAGGAAGGAAGGAAGGAAGGAAGGAAGGAAGGAAGGAAGATGTTTGATGCTCCCTGTCAGTTTCCCGCAAGGAAACTCAATGGGGAAGTTGGCAGAAAGTCAGAAGTTACTCCCATGCAACTTTTTTGCCCATGCACGATCGTTCTGCTTTTCTGTTTAGGTAAGGAAATATCTCTGAAATAATGACCCAATGGGGCACAGGTTGTCTAATGCTTTACACCAAAAGTCCATTGCAAGAATAATCCTTTCCTCCCCACCCCCCACCTTTCATGATAAACAGCTGAAATGCTGCTTAGATTGTTATTAAAACTGAAAAATATGAGATTCCATAGGTGATATAAAAAGAGAGAGAAGTATTTTGTTTCAAGATTGTTAACTGATATAACTACTAAATCAGCCTTTTCCGATTTATTTCCTCCTTAATGTTTGGGAGTTGGAGACTTGGTTGCAATGGTAGAATTCAATTTTTTTTACTACCGGTTCTGTGGGCGTGGCTTATTTGGTGGGTGTGGCTTGTGGCCATGTGACTGGGTGGGCGTGCTTGGTGGTCATGTGACTGGGTGGCGTGGCCAACTCAATGTCATTCACATCAAGGGGTGCCTCACCTGGCCCCTCCCTTTCCAGCCATTCCTTGTCACCCAGCCTCAACTTATCTATAGTTCTGTAAAAATGTTGTTCACCTTTTTTGACTTTATTATCTGCATACTATAGATGTACTTTCATGGACCACTGAAAGGAGGAAATGGCTCACATGCTTTACTCAAGAGTGTGATAGGCAACAGGCTTTTAAGGGGCTGCCACAAAGAAGGGGGGGGGGAATGTATTTTCCAAAGCACCAGGAGGCAAACAAGAAGCAATGGATGGAAAGTGAACAGAGAGTAGCAACCTAAAACTAAAGAGAAACTTCCTGACAGTGAGAACAATTAACCAGTGGACCTGCTTGTCCCCAGAAGTTCTGGGTGCTCAATCACTGGAAGTTTTTAAGATAAGACCGGACAGCCATTTCTCTAAAATGGTACAGGGTTCCCCCCAAGGTCCCTTCTAAGTATTATTCTGGTGCCTTTCCCAGGATTTTTACTCAGTTTGGCATCCTCAGTTTTCTTGCCTGAGATGGGGGTTGGACTAGAAGACCTCCAAGGTCCCTTTCAACTCTTGTTAAACACATGTGTATTTTATGCTCTGGACTATAGACATTGAATTCATGAAAACCCTGAAAAATATGTGGTAGTCCTGGGCAAAAGAAAGGCAGAAAAATCACTCTAGGGGTAGGGACAGTGTAAAATATTAACACACGATAAATAATGGAACAATTAAAAATAATAGCACAGAGTTTTATCTCTCTCTTCCTATTTTTTTCTTTCTTTCTTTCTTTCTTTCTTTCTTTCTTTCTTTCTTTCTTTCTTTCTTTCTTTCTTTCTTTCTTTCTTTCTTTCTTTCTTTCTTTCTTTCCTTTCCTTTCCTTTCCTTTCCTTTCCTTTCCTTTCCTTTCTCTCTCTCTCTCTCTCTCTCTCTCTCTTTCTCTCATACACACACACACAGAGAGCACTTAACAGACAAGCATTTTGGAAGCAGCTCCTTTAAATTTCTCCAAGGCTTGAGGGGATTTCCCCCACCCCCTCTGTCAGACTGCACTCTTTCTCACTCCAGGCACTTTACTCACACGGGGAAAGTGATACTTGCAGCGTCCATGCCTTTCTTCCTTTTCCCTGGGGAGAAAGAGGACGTGGGGAACGGAGAGCAAGTGAGCGACTGGGCGACCGGGTTGGGGGCGTGGCCAGCCAGGGATTGCCACCGGTTGGGCGACCCATGCCAAATAACCGCTACCAGTTCGCCTGAATAGGTGCAAACCGGTTGAATAGCACCTCTGCTTGGTTGGGAATTTGGGGGAAGAATGCACAGAATGATATGCAAGCTTCTTCTTACAAGAGGTCACTGTGGGTGCAATCTAATGCAGATCTTGAGTGCACTTCAGTTCATGTATTTCAATGGTTCCAAAATACAGTTAAGCCTATTCTGGAAAATCAGTCAGGAATGATATATTTTTTCTAAATAGCCAAATCTACCACAACCGCAATGGAACAAACACTTGGGCAGACCTGGGTTTTTTTCCCATTGTGACGGTGATTAGTAGCACATCCTAATCCTGTTTTAACTTCCTTTCAAAATGAAATAATCCCAACGTCACAGACAAATCTGCAGAAATGAGATGGTCCTTAACAAACTGAAATCATTTCTTTCATAAGATGCTCTTGTCTTCTGCCAGTCTTAGATAATATCATGTTAAACTAAAATAACAATCGGAGTGGTAGCTAAGCACAATATAGATTGTGACATTCTGGCATGGGCCATTCTTTCTTCTTGGCTATTAGCAGGTTTCTGAACTTTTGAAATTCTGACAAAATGCTAACTTCGAAAAACAGAAAAGTCAGACAAAGTTGGCAACACTCACTCTAAAAGAACTGGAGCGTAGCAGCCTTCTAAAAGCCACTAACCTCCTATTCATGACCTTTAGTGCCAACCCTCAATTCCTGGCTCAGATAGTTTAAAATGGATAAAAATGCTACTCTTGTGATTGGAAAAAACTCTTCTCCTATTCAAAGAATATAATATAGATTATGAGAAGAAAATGAAAGCCAAGTAAAATAATTATATAGTATAAACTTCATAAATTGAAATAGTAGATTTAAAATACCTATGAGGCATTCATTAATAGGGTATGCATGTAGCTTTGGCCTAGCCCTGAGGAGATTCTCCACTGATCAAAATCTTTCTCAAATATTTAAAGCTATCAACTGGGTGAGAAGAATAAACTAAAAAAGGGAAAAGCAAAAATGATCCAAGCCTTATGTGTCTTGGGAGAAAGAATAAGACTCAAAGTACAATAACTAAAATTGAATATAAATAGACATTCTTTTAAAAAATGAAAAAAATGATCTCAAAACTATAAAGAAGATAACAAATCTTTTCTACAAAAAGACACATAAAATCAAAGGAAAAGAAATGTCTTTGTTATATATGTTTATGATGTAGTTGAAACTAAAGGAAACCAGTTATTTAGCATTCTTCTCACTTTTTGAGAATCATTAATGGGGGTAGGTGGCCTTTTCTAAGCCTGAAAAGCAGAATAAGGGCTTGACTAGTTCTTGCAAGAAAATACCAATGCTGTGTAGACTAAATTGGGAAGTGAAAAAGCATCCCAGAAGACAAAGGAAAATCTGTTCTTTGTGAGCCAAGAAAATTACACTGCTGTGTCCACAAGGCTAATCAGGAGTCAAGATCAAACTTAAGGAGACTAATGAATTGAAACCTTCTTGAAAGGCTGCAGTTATAGTACCCAGAATTCCCAGTAACAATGTTGTTCACTGGCTACACTAGTTTGGAATTCTAGGGTAATCAAACACACCACACAACTAACTGCTTGAGATTGACTGATATTTGAATCTTTATTTAAGCTCTACGTTTAAAGTATGATTATACTAAGCAATGCGACATAAAATCAATGCTCAAACTCGCAGTTGATACTCAGAAAAACAGAAAAGAAATGAGTATGAAACAAAAAAGCAGCACGTACCTCTCCTTTATCTCCTTTTAATCCCATAGATCCCTTTTGGAGTCAAAATTGTAAAACACACAATGAGTTATTGTGAAAATGTACTATTTCTACTGACACATAGTTAAATTTACTTACATTAAAATGTACATTTAAAAAAACACACAAAGTTTCCAAGCAACTACAGTTGCAAACTATCTTTTTCATCTTGACATCTAACAGCTTGAAGTACTATTTTTTCCAGCAAGGAAAAATCCACTCTGCATGATTAAGATGGGAAAAATATACTCTTTTAAAACTAAACATATAGACTTGGATCCAAAACTGTTCTTATAAAAATGCAGCTAATAAAATCATCTCATGTTGTGGATGCAAGTGAGAGGCAAGAAACTGTAGCTGAATCCTCCTCTCTGAAATCAGACAAAAGATGCTCCAGGTCAGAAAAAAAATGGGACCGAGGTGTCCAATTTAAACATCATGGAAAATGTGTCCATTGGTCCAGTCAGGCTCTCTGTTTTATCATCCTTCAAACAAAATCTTTTAATTAGAAATAAAACAATGGGGAGCCATGAAAAAAGGGCAGGCCTCCACCATCATTTTTTGTTTTAAAAATAAAGATAAAAGTTGTAAACTTTGTTTACTTGGCAACTAGCAAATGCACCCAGAAGGGAGGGAATGGGGTCTAGGTGTTGCAGGAGAAGAGCACTTTTGTGATAAAAAACAGGTATATTGTGACTGATCACATGACAGCTATTTATGACAATCTAAGTATATGTTGTCAGCACAGGTAGTCCTCGACTTAAAACAATTCATATAATGAAGTTACAACGGCACTGGAAAAAGTGACTTATGGCCTTTGTTCACGCTTACGACTGTTGCAGCATCTCCATGGTCACATAATCAAAATTTGGACCCCTGGCAATTGGCTCATATTTAGGACGGTTGCATTGTCCCGGGCCATGTGATCACCTTTTGCAACCTTCTCACGAGCAAAGTCAATAGGGAATCCAGATTCATTTAACAACCATGTCAATAACTGAACATCTGCAGTGATTTACTTAACGGTGGCAAGAAGGGTGGTAAAATGTGGCAAAACTCACTTAACAAGTGTCTCACTTAGCAGCAGAAATTTTGGGCTCAATTGTGGTTATAAATCGAGGATTAATGGCATATTCCTAATATGTCCATCCAAAATATTTCTAGTATCTGGTGTGAGAAATTAACCAGAGCCTTATGAGAATTGCTAAAACCAATGTGTAACAAGGTTTATTTGAGAATAAATGAATGGAAAAAACACATTACCAGCAAATATGTCCTGTAAGAAATTGTAGAATTCAAAAAGGACTTGATAATCTCTCTTTCTCACCTTATGGCCTGGAGTACCAGTTTTGCCTCCTTCACCCTTTTGACCCTTAAAAAAAACAACCAACTTGGTTACTGATGTGAAATGGGATATCCACACAACTACATATAGGTTGGAGCCTAACAAATTTATTCATTTATTTCAATATATCTGCTTTAAGGATGATTACATGTAGACTTCAAACAATACACACACCACACCTGATTTATAACCTGAAGCAAAACAATAGGAAAGTTAATTTGGATCTTAATTTTAAAGAATTTTAAACCAAAGATGTAAAAATAGCTTAAGAAATGTCAAAAAAAGACATCAGAAAAGATTTTGCACAGGTGTAACATCAGATAGAACTTTAATAAAACACACACACACACACACACACATCACTAAAATAAACAATGGGGAGTTGGGGGACTGAAAAAGAGTCTTAATTAGTTTGATGTAGTCGGTAGCTCTGACATGCTTTGATGTAACTTGTTCATATTCATTGTCTTAAAACCTCAATAAAACATAGTGCTAATGTGTCATCTTAACTTTAGATTGTGTCTTAAATAACCAATCTGTACCAATTAGATCCTCCACATACTCTCAACTAACAAGCCAACCAGCTTAATTAACTGTACAAGATCACATTTATGATCCTGGGATGGTAGTTTGTTCTGTCTAGCACAGGTCAGAAAACGAAACCTAAAACAATCTATGGCTTCTCTGATTGAACAATAAAGCACTGTTTCACATGTAATACAAAGTTTTATAGCTTACATTCTTTTCATCAAGCAAGCTTTATTCCTAGTTATACCATAACTTAAAAAAAGGAAAAAGCAGCCTACCTGGATGCCTTTTTCACCCCGATTTCCTTTCTCTCCCTGAAAAGTAAAAATCAATTTCTTGTTGAACTGTTATTTGTAACCGTAATAGTGAAATTAAACTAACACAAATTAAAAACTATCACAGATAGTCCTTGACCTACAACCACAACTGAGCCCAAAATTCCCACTGCTAAGCAAGGCAGTTGTCAAATAAATGTTGCCCCATCTTATGACCTTTCTTGCCACAATTATTAAGTGAATCACTGCAGTTATTAAGTGAACCATATGGTGGTTAAGCGAATCTGGCTTCCTTAATTGACTGCTTGTTGGAAGACAGCTGGGAAAGTTAGAAAAGATGATCACATGAATTCGGGGCAGTGCAACTGTCATAAATACATGCCAGTGCCAAGCACCCAATTTTTATCAAATAACTATGGGGATGCTGCAACAATTGTAAGTGGGAAAACTGGTCACAACTCACTTTCAATGCCACTGTAATTTAAAATGGTCACTAAATGAATGATTGTAAGTCAAGGACTATCTGCAGTTGTATTTGTAGAAATGTCTTGTTTTTCCATGTTTATAGAAGGCAATGTGCAATCTCTCAAATAATAGTGTGCACATCTTAGAGCTATGCTAGTACATGGCATTACACAATTTCCATTTTTAATTTCATATATTTAGTCCTTCTTGGCATGCTAGTTCATTAGATCACATCATTGTTCAAATTTCTTTTGCACCCACATTTCTGGATCCTACTTATTTGCTTAAACAATTTTAAACAAAGATTCTCAATGCAGTAACAAGTGTATCAGTGTATCGTTCTGCTTTGATTCAGGAGCCCATGATATAAGAAGAAAATCTGATGCTAAAAAAGGGTATTGCAAGTGTTTAAAGTCTTTAGAAACTGAAAGATCTTCAGAAGACACTCATCTTCAGCTGCAAATAGGATTTTACTGTTGCATTTAGGTAAATTCTTGCCCAATTTCCCTAAAGGCCACTAAAAGTCTTTTTAAACGAAGATGTCCTGTGATGTGTAATTTTAATACTCTATTTGAAATAACTTATTTCCCCAAAGGTAAATTTATAATATTGAAAAGAAAATTAGTTGTTCCTAAAAGGCTATTTCAGAATATTGTAAAGCTTATGTGCTTTGTATCTATTGAGATACTGAATTAATGTCTAGGAAGAAAACTGTAAATGTGATAAAAACAATATTTTACTTCTTCTTAATACATAATGTATTCATGGCCTTTGGAGTGATGGAAATAAAAAAAATGTGGTGGAGGGTACAAGTTAGAACTCACAATAGAAAAGTGTAATTTCACCCTCCACTACCATTATATTTTTTTGTATCCATATCTCCAACAGCCATGTATCATATAGCCTTATGGAAAGATTGATATGACAAGCCATGTAATATCTTTCTCTCCAATTATTATACCATGCAAGCGGGACTTTTTCAAATGTAATTTTCCTATGTTAAGCTTTCAGTGGCCTTCAACACCATCAGCCATTGCATTCTTCTCAATGGGATCAGAGGTATTGTTTGGTCCTGTCTAATCCTAAAGTGAGGTTCTACTTGATGGTGATGAAATAAGTGAAATGGTGACTTTAGCCATTCAATGTAAAGTAGCCCAGGGTATATTGTCCTCGTATTTATTTAAAGGTTACAACAGCAATTTGGACCAGAATTTCTGTTGTTAAATGATGCAATCATAAACTGTGATGCATTGCTTAGCAGTAGTAATCCCAGAAATCCCAGTTGCTATTGTTAAGTGAAGCTTTCATATAGTTAAGCAAGGACTCACTGCTGGGTCAGGAGGGTCTGAAAGTTATCAGCATGGCATTCACATCACAGGGGTGAGAATGGCTACTGCTGGTACAAGGATGCATGTGTGACCGACATAATGTGAGGTCAGCAGGCCTAAGGATAGTTGTTTCAGGGGTGGGGGAGGGTGCATGAGGGTACACAGGTGTCAGAGCATGGCCTGAGAATGCTCATATTGGACATGGTTACAGGTGGGTGCATGGGTAGCCATCAAGACAAGGTACAAGTGTAGCAGGGCCAGGGATGGCTGCTGCCAGCTGTGCAAGATGGCGTGAATGGTGCTCTGCAAATGCAGGAGAGACAGAGGTGCTATGGCTGCCATAGCTGGGTGTCTCAGGGGGAAAAAACACTGGACTACAAGGGACTGATCAGTGCAAATTCCAACCTTCTCTGCCAGCTTTCGTATTAACTTTGCTTGTCTGAAGGCAACAAGGGACACTGCAAATGGTGATCACATTATTGTCCCAAGGTGTTTTTTTAAAAAGGCAATTGGACTTTCTTTGTTTTTCCCTGAAGACATTTCACTTCTCATCCAAGAAGCTTCTTCAGTTCTGAAGAAGAATTAAAGAAGCTTCTTGGATGAAAAGCTAAACATCTTTAACAAAAAACAAAAAAAGCTAATTCCCTGTTGAAAAACCAGGATCTGGATGACTGAGAATCTCCATAGACATGATCCCATATGTGAGATAATGCAACCATCCTAAGCGCAAGACGGTAGCTAGCACCCAGATCGCAATCACAAGATTGCAGGGATGCAGTCTGCTGGAATGACTAGAATTTCAAGGAAATATTTAACAAGAAGAGTTCTCCACTCCTCTACTCGTTGCAGAATACCTTATGCCACCAGACTCGAAATTCTAGACCTAGAAAACCTAGAACTACGCCGCCTTCGGTCCAATCTAAGTATAGTATATAAAATCATACATTGCAATGTCCTGCCTGTCAATGAATACTTCAGCTTCAACCATAACAACAAAAGAGCAAACAATAGATACAAACTCAAGGTTAATCGCACTAAACTTGATTTCAGGAAATACGACTTCAGCAACAGAGTGGTCAATGTCTGGAATACTCTACCTGACTCTGTGGTTTTTTCCCCAAACCCCAAAAACTTTAACCTTAGGCTGTCTACTATTGACCTCACCCCTTTCCTAAGAGGTCTGTAGGGGGTGTGCCTAAGCGCACCAACGTGCCTACTGTCCCTGTCCTATTGTTTCTTTTATATATATTTTTCTTTTTCTTTTACGTAGCCATGTATTCATAACTATGTTTTTACTTATACCTATTATCTTGTAAGCAATTGACAAAAAAACAAAACTATCTTTAAGTACCATTATTATAACTTTGAACACAAAATTATTGGTTGGTTTTTTCCTTATGTTTTGTGGCATTTCACAGATGAGAGCCCCCAAAGTATTATGATTACATGGGGAACAAAAGTTGTCTAAATTAAACAAATAAATATTAACTAAAGTTTCTTCTCTTCTAAGGAAGGCCAAACATGAAATTTAATCCACTGATTTCTATCTTTGTACTAATATTACACGGACAAAACAAATGATTCTAGGTAGATATTCATATGTAAAAGCTAAGTTTAACATTAAACAAAAATATCATCTGAGGTTAAGGGAATTGTCTGAACTAGATGTACTTTTGATTAATAAAACTTAGTAGTGTAACCATATATTCTGAGAAGAGTCCTGAAATTGCTGGTTCTGACTGGGAGAAATGTAACTACAAAGTTAACTTTTTGTCTCATGGTCTTAAGTATTACATTTGTAAGAGTAATTCACAACTAAAAGCTCACTGATTCTTTGGGCTTTGTTATAAAAGGAAATACAGATTCATAATAATAAATTAAAAAAACAACAGGCATACCTTCAAACCGGGAGGACCAGGCATGCCAGGATAGCCTGGTTCACCTGAATCACCCAGCCTTCCTTGTTCTCCCTAAGAAACCAAAAAGGACACCATAAATAGGAAACTACACCTTATGAAAATACATTGTTCTTGTGAAGCTGTGGAGACAATCCTGCAAATACCTGATTTGAAAGCACATGGATGATAATGACTTTAGACTTCTTTTCTCCTGGGCCTTCACATTACAGTTGTGCAAAATCTTAAGAAGAGGTTCTTCACAATGTGAGGGTGCACGAATGAAATGGCTCTTTAAACTCTTTACATAGTGTTAAAGTCGCCATTCTGTATGTAGCTGTCCCACTGCCCCAGCAAGTATTTCTTTCATATTCTTATTTTTTCCCAGCACTTGTTAGAGAAGAAGACTCATATCTTGGAGGGGGGGTGTCCTGAATATTTCCACCACAGAGTAAATCTCTGCAATATTTTGATATCAAATGAGCTGTAAACATAACAAGCTTGATAAAAACTCATAAGCACATTCATTATTCTTGGCTTTGCTCAGAATACAGAAAATATCCATCAACATTAAGAAAATTGAACTGTTTATATAAAAGCACAGCTCTTCTATCATAATCCTGATAAAATGATTTCAGAACTTGATTTATGCAAACATTTAAAAGAACTGCATTGTTAAATCATTTTTTAAAATCGCCTCATTTCAAATTGCTACAAGCGTTTAGCCAACAAGTTCCCCACCAGTCCATGACAGACAGAAATTTAAATTGGGAATAGGGCTCTAGGTTCAGGTAGCCCTCGACTTATAAGTACAATTGGAACTGAAATTTCCATTGCTACACGAGGCGGTTATTAAGTGAGTCATTTCCAATTTTGCAATCTTTTCTCTGTGGTGATTAAGCAAATCACAAGGGTTGTTAATTAATCACACTGTTTTTCAGTGATTCTGTCTTCCCCCATTGACTTTGCTTATTAGAAGCTGGCTGGGGAAGTTGCAAACAGCAGTAATGGAACCCTGGGACAGTACAACCATCATAAATATAGTTGTCAAGGACCCAGATTTTGACCATGCGACCACAGAGATGCTACAACGATCATAAGTGTGACAATTGTTCATAAGTCACTTTTTCAGCACCAATATAACTTTGAATGGTCACTAAACAAATGACCATAAGTCAAGGACTATCTGCACTTTCAACAATTGTTATCTTTCAGAAATGTTAGATGTAAAGGACCCTGGTTAAACTTTGTGCAGATGTCAACATGAGCCATGGTTAAAAGTGACAAAAATTAACATGAGAAAGGAGGTATGAGACATGAATAACTGTGTGTGGATACTGGCCCTCCATCCTAGAACATACACATCCCTGCAGCTTCTGGAAGAGGGAACTCCATCCATAAGCATAGCTCATATTTTTTATGTTAATAAGGAGTTGCTAATGTAGGTAGTTTGTCTTCTTATTAACAGGAGAAGCCTACGGGTGTTTTTTTTTTAAAGTAATCACAAGTTCATTTCAGCAAGAGAGAAATGTACACTAAACACAAAGCAAGCATAGTTTTTATGTTAATAGAAGAATGTAGTTCCTTGCCTCACGACACACTGAAACTTAGCCAAATTTACCTTGGTGCCTGGATTTCCTGATTTCCCTTGTGGTCCTTGTTCACCCTTGCTGCCCTATGAGTATGAGACTTTTATTAGTAAAACAAATTGTACAAAATGTTTCGGCAGACAAATTAAATGAATAAGCCAGGTTACATCACTGCAACCATTCCTTTCGGGAGCTACCTCTTTTCTGAAACTCCCTTATTGTAATGAATACAGGGTAATTTAAAGTAGTATCATGAATTGTTGCTGTATCTGAGTGAGCGTGCTGCTGTGTGCAAGAGAATAGGGGAACATATTAGAGAATGAAAGGGGAATAGTTACAGTTCAGTTTACAACTTCATCCGTTTTCATTTCTGACATACATGAAGGAGATACATTGAAAGACTGCAATACCAGGCTTATGGCAGTTACAAAGTCCAGCACAATAAGCATGGATGTAGAAGCTTCAATGTACAGATTTTTACCATCCAAGATTTCTACAAGAAGCACATAGACTTCAACCTACTCAGATAAGCAAGCTCTTGCTCCCCCTTCCAATTTAAGGAAAGAACTGTTGTTTCAACTTTGGACAGAATGAAATAATCTTTAAAAATCCTGTATTTCCTGCATGTATTGAGCTTCCTGTGCTCCCAAATATTGACTTCACTATGCTAGAGTTCAGAAGAGTTTTCATGTATTTGATTTTTCTCTTGTTTACTTATAATTTAGATAATGTTTTTAAAGATTTTCTTTTTTACAAGTCAAGGCAGAAAATATACCTTAGGACCAGGACCTCCAGGTAAACCCAATGATCCCTCAGGTCCAGGAAGACCCTGAGAAATAGAAACAAAAACAGATATACATAAACAACCCCCAATATTTCTTTTTTAAAATGAGAAAGATGTAACATAACCAATACAGATTATGTTACAATTTCTTCTAACATGAACCTTTCATTTCTTACATCTGAATAATACAAATTGAAAATGTGCGTATATTGCAGTGTGTTATTGTATTCCACCTCTTTTTGCCTTATATTTTTACTTTCAGTTGAACATTTACTATTAATTCCTTCCAAATGCAAATAGATATAAGGTTTATATATTTATTATTTAGAGAATGATAATCTGTTTTTCTAACAGCCTTTCCAAAGTAGGGAGTGCTCTTTCAGAGACAATACGCTTGCTTTAAAAATCAGGCATTTCTACTACTCCACAAGTCTATATTCCTCTGAATCCATTCTGCCTTACACGTATACAATTTCAATTTATTCAGTACAGTGGAAAAATTTCCTCACAATGGAAAAGAGAAATAAGAGATGGATGAGGGACCAGTTGAGCAAACAACATTGTCATCAATATTAAACTTACATCCTGATACTGAAACCAAATTAAACAACAAAGGGCAGAGTGATCCAAAAATATATATTGTGTGAAGTGCTTGACCAGGAAAAATGCTGAGAGGCTTCTCCAAGATAAGCAGCAACAGTGGGATCCTGCTTGGACTTTGGCAACCGCAAGAGAAACTTGGGCTTAACTCCACTAAGGCATTATTAATTTTCTCTCTTCTCCTCTGGGAGTGCCAATTAAAGCTACATAGTTGTTAGTGCCTCCTAAGTGCAATGATCCATTAATTAAGGAAGGTTAGAACATAAATATTTAATATTACCAACAGTTATAAAATGTACAAATGATAAACTAGCATATGGAATACACACTCGCTCCTTCCCTTGCTTTCTTTCCTATTCCTTTCCCGTAATCAGTGTTTACGTTATATTTGCCCAAGCATTAAGTACAATGAATTCAAATTGGCTTCCTGCCAGTCAAGCCTATTTCAAACCTCTGCTTGAAAACCCTCTGTTTATAATTGATCAAGTGTGCATGTAACTGGTGCTTTATGTATGGCTCAGGTTCAAACCAGACATAATACTAAACAGTTTATCAAAACTACATTCTTAAATTTAACTGCAAGCACAAGGTGCTCAAATAATTCTGTTTTCACTGGAATCACAGGGCGATTTAACCTTTTTTGGCCTAGCCATAATGCCTGTGAAACATGCCACTCTAGGATAATGTTTTTTGTTCATTTAAAAAGCCCAATACTAAATATATAAATATTTTGTAATATGATTTTTCATAAACTAAGAAGCAGTTTGACATAAGCCACAGGCACAAAGCCAACAAAAGAGAAAGAATTAAAGCAGCAAATAGAACAAGAATTTTTCCAAGGTTGGTTTTATTGATAGCCATGACTAAAAAGCCTGCCCCCCCCCCCCCCACACACACAAAACCCCCAAAACTTGAAGAATCTATAAAACTAAAAGAAGAATCTTTACATGTTCCCTACAAAATCAAAAAGGCCAATCCCATATTCTGCATCTTAATTTAAGGACAGTCTTTTTTGGGGATATAAATTCTTTGCAAATAGGCTTTTTTATACAGTATGGAGCACTGACATGAAGAGCCTGTACCCTTTGAAATGCTACTAAATCACAGCTCCCATCAGCCCTAGCCAACACTGCAAAACACAAGAGATGCTAGGAGATAGAATACAGCAACATCTGAAAGTCCCCTGGCTCCTCACTCATAATGTATCAGTTTTACAAAATTAGCCAAAAATGATGCAACAAAATAAAGCAAGTTTTTAAAATACTGTATAACAAACTATTGCTGCTTCTTTCTCCAAAACTGAAGTTACTCATGGCAAATATATGATTGAAGCTGGCAACTATAATAGGAATATTTTTTTAAAATTTCTGATGAAATTTCCCTCAGGTATTACATGGAATTGTCAACAAGATTTTCATCCATTCTCTTCTGGAACAACTACTGTAACTAACAGCAAATAAATTTTACTTTATATTCTGGCTGGTTTCTCTTCAACCACTCTAAATATTTAAATCTTCCATGCACTTGAAAGTAAATGGATTCTATCAGGGAAGAAGAGAATGAAACATAATCGTAATAAATGATTTGTAAAATGTACTATTCAAAGTGATACTGGCCTTCCTGTACATGCAGAAACCATATTGGAGAAAACCATAACTACCATGCTTGCAAAGCAACTCTCCTTGAAGTATTATAGTACTTTCTGAGATTAAACCTAACAGCTGAAAGATGAAGCCTCTTCCAAAATCCTTCCCTATTAAAATGGGGCTATGTCTACCCGAAGAATTCCCATCACTTTGAATTTACATTGGTGACAGCTGCCATCTGTTCAAAATTAGCGTACCATCCATTCTGGAAAAAGAATCACTTTGTGGAAGCTATTAACAGGTCAGAACAGAGGCGCCTCCTTGTTATAAAACAGTTCAATGTGATGGAAAGAATCATAATTTTCAAGTTCCCTACTAAGTGCATGACACGACACGTGTCCTGTTAAGAGCTCACGCAGAACATTTGAAAGGATCCTTAAGGCAACAAATAGTCTCCAAAAGCGTTTAACTTCAATTTCCATGCAGTATGCATTAATTCAGGACAGCGCATCTGCAGCATAATTGGTTTGTTTTCATGATGTTATACTGGTTTTCTTCTCTATTTTAAAACTAACATTTTTGTCTTTTCAAGTTCAGCCATTGTCAAAGGAATTAAATTTCCAAATCATTTCATTCAGACATATTGACTTCTGGATTTTACAGTTGCTGTCAAAGTATAATACAGAAATAGATAGTATGATTTTCTTCAAACCATGACTCCTATAACTGTAGCATTTTGCCACAACACTTCAAAAAAAATGGAATAACAAAAACATACAGGTAACCCTGACGATCCTTTTGTCCCTTCTTCTCCAGGCAGCCCATTTTCACCCTATGATAAATTTAAAAATCAAAGCATTATTTAATTTATTATAGAATGCACTATGGCAATAGTACTTTAAAGCAAAAAAAAAGGAGGAAATGTTTCTATATAAAATCTACATCCTGATAAATACCTTATCTCCTTTTAGTCCTTGAACTCCAGGGATCCCAGGAATTCCCTTGGGAAAAATAAATTAAAACATATTAAATAGAAGCACCGCTGTGTTTCTCATTTGAAGTTCTTTATTCATTCTCCAATTATCCTTGGAGATAAATTACACATTCATATCACTGTGATATCAGACTTGAAACAGAAGTTGTAAGTCCATGCTTATCTGTGAACGACTAGCCATTATGAGGAAACACAATTGTGCACATTGGTTAGAAATAGCTGCATGTTGGCAGTATCACCTATTATATTTGTATGTGTGTCCACCTCTCCATCCCAGATTGCATGGTCTATAATCTTTGAGCTGTGAATCAATAGAGGAAATGAGTCAACATTAGAATTCTTGACTGATTCTTGAGCATGACTCAACAATGCACAAAGGGAGGCATCTGAAATATCTTGATCTGGAACTTTAATCACATACCCAATTGTTCTTATGAAGGATTAAACTTACATAGCTGTTTCTATCCTGGGCTTCTAGCTCATTAAAAAACTATGGAATCACTGTGCATAATGAATCTTCAAAAGTATTTTTGAACTGATTTTAATTATTTTCTCTCACTGTAACAATGTCCCTTGTGTCTACAAGAGACTAATCTTTGTTTCAAGAGAATGTTTTTGCATGAAACTTTCTCTCCTTTCTTTTTTCTGTTTTATTTTGGGGATATTGTAAAATATTAAGAAAAATATGTTTCATCTCAAAAACAGCTGGATTATCTTTTATTTTTGGACTGAGATATTTTCTGTGAAACTAAAAAAAAACACAATGCGGTCTTTATTAAAAAAAAAAAAAGCAGCTAATTTCCATCCTCATTGTAGCAAGGTTTGGGTTGTGACCCTTTCCTCCTACACCATAAAAAGCATTGGCAAGAAAACACTCAGAAAAGTACTTGGTGTCTCTGCTGGAAAACCCTGCCTATCTAAATACAGTTGTGCTTTTTGGCTTGGTTTGGCTTGAGTCTATTCAACTCCCTACATTCACAGTGGCTGTGACTCATTTAATGACCACCAAGGCTCATGGCACCCACAATCATTTAACCTTAGCAGAAGTGACTTCATCACACAACTTGCATACCACAAACAGAAGCTGCCAGTTTTCTTTGCTACTGGAAGCCACAGGGAAAAAAAACAACAGTTTTTGCCAGGGGTGAACGTATCATATGATTTATTTGCTAGGAGCCAAGAACAGCCACATGCTGAATTTTATAAGGGAATCTTCAACTTAGACCTCATCTATCACATTGTGATAATCATAAGAAGCTAAGGAAATACATTTGCCCACAAGCGCACTTTGTCTCCAAAGATCTAACACATGGTAATTAAATTCTGAAGGTAATATTTTTCAAAGGACAACACAAGAATTAATGTTCATTAAAATGTATAGTATACTTGTATATAATCAAAGTGGCACTCCTACTTTCAATTGAACCATTTGGGAACAATAGCAATAGCAATAACACTTAGACTTATATACCACTTCATAGTGCTTTACAGCCCACTCTAAGTGGTTTACAGAGCCAACATATTGCCCCCAACAATCTGGGTCCTCATTTTACTGACCTTGAAGGATGGAAGGCTGAGTCAACCTTGAGCCGGTGAGACCTGAACTGCCAAACTGCTGGCAGCCAGTGATCAGCAGAAGTAGCCTGCAGTACTACATTCTAACCACTGCGCCACCGCAGCTAAGTGACCATATATCAAAATTAGCTAGTATAACTTTTGCTTATGCACATGCTAAATATGTTGATATCTTATGAGTCTGCTGTTGGAGAGACCCGCGCTGCATTGAAAGCAACTAGATTTGCAATAGAAATCACAGACGAGAAGAATGTCACTGATGGGCATTCTTTCATACATCGGGGTCCCAAGACTTCTCCAACCATTTTGCTTGGAGAGAGTCAAAGCCTGGAGGGCTTCTCTTTATTTATTGAAATGGACTGATTTATAAATTAATAAATAGAAAACTAGCATAAATTGATCACTATTAGAATTGAATGGTCTATAGAGTCTGATCTAGAAGGTCTATTTATATGGCCTGTAAGAATTGAAACAGACTTGATCAATCACTCCATCGATCAAAAGTCCAATCAAAACAGCAATCCGGCAATCATAATTAATTTTTAATTATATAATTAAAAAAATTTCTGGCTAACCCACCACTACAACAAGGAAAAGCTATGCACAATCTCAAACATGCAGTCTTCTGAATATTGTTTTTCAGGAAGGCACTTTTAGATGTTTTTCATTCTTTCTGAGTTTTACAAAAAAAACTGTATGTTTGTTTCCTGTAATATTTTTTGTGTTAACAGTGACTGGTTTTAGTTCATGTTTAATTAGAGATACATCAAAGCAGGCAAAGCCCATATTATATATTGATTATTTATACATTATAAAGTAGAGTTCTGCCGTACAAAGACAGTTTTCCCCCATGCTATCATTTCATTAAACAACTAATTTCCACATCACTGTCTATCCACAGGTGTCAAACTTGTCATGTCATGTTGCCATCACATGATGTAATTTGCCTTTTTTCCCTTCGCAGAGCTGGGGTGTGTTTGGCCTGCACATGATGCATCCGGCCAGCAGGCAGTGACCCCAGGTATGCCCTGGGATGACACCCCAGGTATGACACCCCAGGTATGCCCTGGGATGTCAAACCACCCAGTAGGACTGTATTAATTATCATCCTTCTCATCTGTCCTATTTCATAATTCCTTAGTTTCTTCTGACTATAACTTGTTGTAACTCACGATTTATGTTGGTTGCTTTTATTTAATATCTTATTATGATTTATGTTGATTGCTTGAGTATCCTATCACTGAGTGTTGTATCTATGATTTATGATTATTGTATTTTAGCATTATGATTATCACTTGTTGCTTGTATGTACACTGAGAGCTTATGCACCAGAGACAAATTCCTTGTGTGTGTCCAATCACACTTGGCCAATAAAAGAATTCTATTTCTATTTCTAATAAGTTTTGTTATACTTCAAGTTGGCAGATAATTTTTTAAACCTGCCTCAGGATAGTTGAAGAATTATTAGCAATCATGTTCAGTTTCAGCTTAAAAATACTATATTTCCACCAAATGTGCTCAAAAGTAGCCTTCAGTTTGATTCTTCTTATGGTGTCTCCACATGAGAGTTCACTGTGGTTGACACCTATGTTTTTATGAGTAAAAGTTAAAGAGAGAAGAATCACTTCACATCTGGGTAGATCTTATTAACAGGAAAACCCATTTATTTTCTGTTCAAAATTAAATTTCCTTGTTACATAACATTTATTCCTTGATGCACAGATAGCTGCCAGGAGAACAATAGAGCACAGACCATTTGGCAAAGATTACAACTGAAAATTTTAAACCGAGAATGCTCTGCAAGTCACAGAGAAGAAAGGCATAGAGTTCTGGGAAGAAAGGTTATTCTAAAGTAGGTAGTGTTTTCTTTCTCTAGTCTGTCTAAAAGCATGTGGTGTAAGAGGTCCCTGACAAAGGGTGAATATTTGGTCAAATACTGACAAATGAGTCTCATGCTTTTTTAATTCTTTTTTTAGAATAATAAACACAAAATACCTCAGCACAGTTATGAAATTGTTGCTTAATTTCAAAAGTTAATTACCTTTTCATACAAATGAATTAACAACATTAATCAACATCAATCAATAGACACCACCTATCTCCTGTAAACCTTGGCCTCAACAACTCTAAGAAAAAGTGTTAACAAGCTTATAACTGCAAGGAACATAAATCCTTCCATCCTCCACCATTCGATTAGAGCTGAAGTAGCTTCTTGGATGAGAAGCAAAATGTCTTCGAGGAAAAACAAAGTCCAGTTGCCTTTTGAAAAAGTACTTTTGGGATATACCACCCAGAATTTCATCATTGAAACTGTTTTGAATATGCTAAATGAATAAACTAAATGAATAATAAGGAATGCTTGTAGTGACATTAGAAATATGTTGGTAGCAGGTATGACTGTTTCATTTATTTTTTGTTTTGTTTTGCTTATAATGTTGTGCTATTGGCTGACAATCCAAGTGAGGTGTATGGTGATTTTTAGACTCTGTAGCTCCTCCATGAAGAGAATCAATCTGAAAATCACTGTGTCAAAGACCAAGATGGTTATTAAGTCCCTGATATTTTGTTGTGGGTAGAAGTAATATCTTCAGTACTACCTAGGTACAATGCTAGCACTGATTATTTTGCCTGGTTAGGTAATAAAAGGTCTGCAAGAAAACAGAGAGCACCAAGGACCCCACAACTGTATATCTGTCCAAATGATAGGATCAAGAAACAATGCAGTGATGGGATTCAAATTTTTTACTACCGGTTCTGTGGGCGTGGCTTGGTGGGCATGGCAGGGGAAGGTTATTGTAAAATCTCCAGTCAGAGGTGGTATTTGCTGGTTCTCTGAACGACTCAAAATTTCCACTACTGGTTCTCCAGAACTGGTCAGAACCTGCTGAATATCACCTCTGAAACAATGGGTGGTAAATTAAACAATTGCACAGTAAATACAGATAGGAAATTAAACATGAAGTATACATTTCAATATGTTTCTAAATAATGAAAACTGCTGGCTTTATTCAATTTAATCTGCACCATATAACATCTAGTTTTTGTGAGCATTACATTAACTGAGATGATAAAGAATGTCTGTCTCTGATCAAACACTAACTCAAAGCAGATTCTCTATACAATGGTTAAATAACCGAGGGAAACAGAATTTTTGGATGCTGTACAAATGGGAGAAGTGCCACTCTCTGGGAGTATTATAAAAGCTGTATGGAGCATTTCATGAATCACTGGCTGTTGGAAAGGCAGTCTTAGGGAAAGTCCTTTGTGGAATTAACAGTATATCCTCTATTGGCATATGAGTGGAGAATTTTAATTTGCAATCCAATTCTCTTGCCTGCTCTAGAAAAATTGTTTTCTGTAAAACATGTTAAAATGATAGTCAAAGCAGTGTAGGGTAGGACGACTAGTTCCTGGGCTGTGACTGGAATTGAGCCTGGCAAACATGGTCATAAGTTGTGACAGTTGTAAAGTGGCTAAGTAAACCCAATTTTATGAAATTTTGCAGTAATTATTAAGCAAAAACCACAGACATCAAATAAACACTGCAATCATTAAGTTGAGCCCATTGTTCACTTTGGGGCAGTTTTTGCCAGAAATGGGAAGTAAATGCCTGTTTCTTGCAAAACCATTGTAAATTGAGGTCATGTGACTGCAAATGGCCATAAATGCAGGTAAGTTACTAAGCACCCAAAACATGGTCACGTGACCATGGCGGAGGCAACATTGGAACTTTGAAACCAGGTCATAAGTAGATTTTGGAGGTCTAGCATGCACTAAAAAGTTATTGAAGAATCAGAAACTAAAGTAATTAATAAAATGTTGACAGTCCCTCCAAGAAGGAAAAAATTAAAATGTGGAACAGAAAAATGGAAGGGTCCAGGAAACTCTGGATCATGAGCTCAGCAGGCAGAGTTTAGGAGGAAGAATAATGACAAGCTAGAATTTTGAAGAACTTGGAATTATGATAAAAAAATATGCACTTCAAAGGCTTAGAGATGTTTGGGTCAAAAAAATTTAGTTCCTGACAGACATGACTTTATTGTTCTTTCTTTCTTTCTTTCTTTCTTTCTTTCTTTCTTTCTTTCTTTCTTTCTTTCTTTCTTTCTTTCTTTCTTTCTTTCTTTCTTTCTTTCTTTCTTTCTTTCTTTCTTTCTTTCTTTCTTTCTTTCTTTCTTTCTTTCTTTCTTTCTTTCTTTCTTTTTTTCCCCTATCTATATACCTGTATCTATCATCATCGCTCACCACTCACTTTTGGAAATAGATGGAGATGCAAACCTTACTTCTGGTTACTGATACTTACCGGGATGAGGAAATGATGAAAGCAACATTTCAAACACAAGCTCTGTTCCTTTAAATATGTGTGCTAAGATATAGGCATGTATGAAAGGGTTGTAACGTGCTTTAACAAAAGTGGTAGGTCCTGCAGATACCTATCCCAGCTTCCATTCCTCAGCATTACTTACTTCAGAATGCCCCCAAATATTAACCATAAACATTTTGTGTCTTCTTTTAATGGAAGCAGTAGAAAGTTGTTTTAAATAAATAAACAATATGAAACATCATGTCAACAAACTCGCTATGAAATCACTACTTTCCTAAGATGGAAAGAAAGAGTCACGTTGATGAATGTCAGTAATTGCTCACCAAAAAGAAAAGTACAGTAGTAACACAAAAAAGAAAATCCTCCTTAATCTCTTAAAAAAACATTAAAAGAGCAGCTGCAAGGTTTCGGTATGTGGTTGTGTTCTGTTTGACGCCCAACTTTTAAAAATAGATTTTAACAAAGCAAAATGAATGTCAATAAAACAACCTCAAAACTGAAAAACTTACTGGATTCCCCCGTCTTCCTTCTGGTCCTGGAGAACCCTGTTGTCCAACTTCTCCCTTAATGTTGATGATAGAGAAATAATCATAAAAATATTAAATTTCCAGTAGCACACTGGGAACTGTAAGAGACTGAACTTAATTCAACCAATATATGGGAAATATCTAAAATTTGTCAGTAAAATACAAAAAGCTACGTAAATCTATACAGCATGTTTCTTCAAGCTGTTGTTGTTGTTGTTGTTGTTGTTGTTGTTGTTGTTGTTATTATTATTATTATTATTATTAATTATTATTATTATTATTATTATTATTATTATTATTATTATTCCATTTGCATTTAGTGACAGACCTTGCCAATGATGCAAAATCTATATCCAGGCCCATTCCCCTATGAAATAAATCTCTGGAACACACCAAGAGTCCATCCACATTCTGATTTAGCAGACTATGAAAACTGTGCTGTTGTTGGTTTCTGCCTCCAGAAGGCACAGCTTCCCAAAAGAGTCAGGGGTAGTAGTTGATTTGGCTGCATTTGTCAGCTAAAATGACCCAGGGATGTAGACTTTGCTGATTTATGGCTCTATTATCTGCATTAATAGCAACTGGAACAAGGTTCATGCTGGAAAGCACTAGGAGCACATACATGGGATTAGTCAGGAAAATACATAGAAATTTGCCTGGCTATTTTGTCAGAGAATTCAGGAAATAGTACAGTAGTACAAAAACAATCCCTGTGTTTGAAATTTTGAAATGACAACTTTTACAAGAGGATCCAGGCATACTTTTTCCCATTGCTATCATTCTGGCGGGCTCCATAATGCTTGTATTCCATACATGTGTGTGTGAGAATGCAAGCCTAGATGCACACACAAAATAGAGGCTGCAAGCCATTATTGCCCTAAAGCACCTCGCAGCTGCTAACAACCATGACTGACCTCGTCCCTCCAAAGCTCATAGGGCAGTTCTAATTCGGACTTCAGTGGGAGATGAACAACAAAATCCCAGAAATGTAACCTATGTAACCTATGTTTAGTATGGAGACGGCATTAGTCATGCTTGTTCATGATCCGTGGTGGAAACAGGAGGCAGGTAATGTGTCCATCTTTGTACTCCTTGATCTGCCTGTGGCTTTTGAATTGGGGATGGGAGGCACTATTTATCAGCGGTTTCCTTCCTTTCTTCGTGGCTAGTTTCAACCACTGTTGACAGATGGGGAGAGATTTCACTCGGAGTCCCTCAAATACGGAGGACATAGAGCTCAACGCTCCCTCTCTGTCCATTTAATATCCACACAAAACCATTGTCTCAACGTCATCCAGGAATTATTGTAGACTTAGTTGTTCTCCCAAGCCTTAGAGACTATGTGTTGTGGAGCCCACTTTTCATTTTGGTTTGGTTTGGGTTGAGTTTTTTTCCCCTTGCTTCAATTAATTTTGTTTTTGTTTGATTACTTCACTCTTCCAGTCTGTTTTATCTTTGATATGATTTGTGTGTGTGTGTGTGTGTGTGTGTTTAGGTTCCTAGTTGTAAGCTGCGCACAATTGTGTAGGAGCTGGCCAACCAATAAATAAATAAAAGCATTCCAGAAGGCAGCAATACCAAACCACTTCTCTATTGCTGTCATTGCCATCACCAGCACAAGTCCTCAACTTACGATCATAATTCAGACCAGAATTTCCATTGCTAAGCAAAGTGGGGTCGTTAACTGAGCTGCACTCAATTTTATGACCTTTTTTGCCATAGTTAAGCAAATTGCTGTAGTTGTTAAGTGAATCATGCAGTCGTTACATAAATCCAGCTTTCCCCATTGACTTTACTTATCGGAAGATCACAACACAGGACCACAGGATGCTGCAACCATGGTGAGTATATGCCGGTTGCCAAATTTTGAACATGTGACTCTGGGGATGCTGCAATTGTCGTAAGTGCAAGGACCAGTTGTAACTCCCCTTTTTTCAGTTCTATTGTAACTTCAAACAGTCACTAAACAAATGGTTATAAGTTGACAGGTAGTCAGCCACTTACAACAGTTCGTTCAGTGACTGTTCAAAGTTACAACGGCACTTAAAAAGCAAATGGCCATTTTTCACACTTACGACCATTGCAGCATCCCCGTGGTCACATTATCAATATTCAGAAGTTTGGCAACTGGTTCATGTTTATGACAATCACCATTCCCTACACTCTGAAGAATACCAGGTTGCAGAAACTTAGCTGCATCTTTAAGAAAGTCTAACTCTGAAATACTCATGCGCTGAGTTTCTTAAAGAGGGGGGGTTATGAACAATGGGAAAATTGGTAAATATAACTTTTTCCGTCCAATGGAAACAGTTCCCAACGACAAAGAAAACTCTTCCACAAAGAAGGGTGGGACCTTGGTTATTCCACAGCAGAGAGTTTGCAAACATAAGGGTCTACAGAGGCCAACTTATAGAGCTCATGATTTTGAGGTGTAGCAGAGTATTTACTGTTTCCGGAAGGTAGGGGGCGGACACTATTTCTGAACTTTTGGGAAGAAACTGAAGAAGATTCTAGAAGAAATTTTCAAAGCTGTTTTTCTCGTTAAACTATTCTGACTTTGATCGCAAAAATTTCCAAGTGAAATGTTTTATGGACAGCAGATGTTAAAAGGCAAAATGGCAGCATTTTAATCCAGCAGAAACAAGAGGCCATTGCTTTTTTTTAAATTTCAAACTATTCAGAAATAAATGCTGTACTTCTTCCTCCTGCTCTGCATTATAATCTTAGAATGAAAGAATGCAGTGTACTTAAACAATAACATATATTAAAAGTGAAGATTTTTTTTTTAAAAAAATCAGATAGTAAGAAGGAAATCCAGACAATGCACTTGCATTGTTCTTCCAATTTCCTATACTCTCTATTTATTGCTGCCAGAGCAACACTACATGCCAGAAAGAGGCATTTAACTTGATTAGGGAATTCCCAGGGTATGTAGCAAGGGAAGGGATGGAAAAAGTTGCAGCAAGAACTTCCTAAGAATTCCATATGCAATAAATATCACATGGAAGAGAGCAAAATCATGTAGTTGATCAAGGGACTGCAAGCGTCTCACTTCTTATACTATATTTGCATGCCAGTAGATCAGCTTTGATGTATGGAACAGTCCTAATTAGGTCAGGTTCTCCCTTCCATGGAGCAAACTTATGAGCACATACACATGACCGGAACCCTTGCAGGGTGCTATCAGACGGTCAAGAAGATGAGTAGTGGAAGTAGGAGGGGGTTGTCTGATCTCCTTTTTATGTTACGAATTGTTTCCTTTCCCCTGTGCCAGATAGACTCCCAGTCCATTGAGTCCATTGGGTCTCATATAATTATTCATAGCTGCTCTTAAACAGCACATATATTTAAAAGAAATATAAGCACACAAGAATAAGGTGAGTAAAATACAAATCCATTAGTAAAACAGAAAGAAGAATATGCATCCAGGTAGGTAGTCCTCAGCTTACGATCACAATTGAGCCCAATGTTTCTGTTGCTAAGTGAGACAGTGAAGTGATTTTTGCCCCATTTCACAACTTTTCTTGCTACAGTTAAGTGAAAAATCACTGCAGTTGTTCACTTAGTAATGCAGTTGTGAAGTTTCCGCAATGTCATAAGTCACTTCTTTCAGTGCCAGTGCAACTTTGAATGAACGATTGTAAGTCAAGAACTACTTGTATACGTCATGACTATACATGAAGTTAATTTCAATTCCAGTTATGAATACAACATTTGAACAAAATCAATATATTGGGTACCTTAAAACCTGGAATTCCAGGTCCGCCATCCTTCCCATTCCTCCCAGGTTCTCCCTGTTTTTATAAATAAAGTTAGAGTTACTCACCAGTTGTGATATGCAGGAAAAAAGAAAAACAAACAGAACTCCCCCAAATTTGTCAGAAACTTACAACCCGTCCAGGTATTCCAGGAAGTCCTGCAGAACCTTTTTCACCATTTGCACCCTGGTAAAAGAATAGCACAAAGCTAAATAAGAGCAGCAGTACATCAACTGTCAGCACCCTCTAAAGGCTGACAGAATACATGGTAAGTTGGAGTTGGCCCATTAGTCCTTTTAATGAAGTGCTAAATATGTTTGACCCATTGTAGAAAAACCTACACTTAGCACTGTGAAGAAAAATTCTCCCTTGTTTTTTCTCTTTTAGTACTTATTCAAGGTGATAACACTTTTATGGGTGAAGTGTAGTGTTGCTCTTGTTTTAAGATACAAGTTGGCCAAGAGATTTGTGAAAATGGTTTGCCTTTCACTATACATTACACAATAATTTCTCCCAGGATTGAACTAAAATTGCAAAGGAAGGTCCCCTAAGGAAACTCTCCCCATTGGGTTTCTTTAAATCTCTAGATAAATTTTATTAAAAGTTTTAAAAAGAACATAAAAACTACAAATAGTTTTGCTGTATATTCTTTTATGTTCTATAAACCAGTATTGAACAAAAAGAAAGAAAAACAGAGAAAAGATAAAAGAAGTAGAAAGAAGAAGCATCCTATTTCCTTTGCAGCAAATATAAGCATGATTACAAAATTAACTCTTACTCTATGGTTACAAAAGAAAGCTGACCTTTTTCTATAATTTACTTCCCCCTTCCCCATCATCAAAACCGTACATCATAAATCCGTTTTTTCTGTTTTATGCAAAAAATCTATAAGGGGTTTCGAGTCAGCCATAAAGGTAGATATTGTCTTTTCTCTAATCAAGGAAATCAATTTGGTAGTTTCTGTAATTCCCTCATCTCCGCCACCATTCCTCTATTGTGGGTGGTGTTTTTTATTTTTGAGTATATAGTAATCCAGTTGCTTATCTATTAATTCCAAAAGAAAGTCTCTGTTTCAATAGTATATTAGTCTTTAAAATATTCTCAATTAGTGTATTCTTCTCTTTTTCTTTATATATACATTCCATATATATGTATGTATGTATGTATACGTATATATGTATGTGTGTGTGTGTGTGTGTGTGTGTGTGTGTGTATATATATATATATATATATATATATATATATATATATATATATATATATATATACCCTGTTTCTCCAACAATACGGCCTCCCCCAATAGAAAGTCCCAGCATGTTTTATAGGCATGAAATGAAATTAGCCCCTCCCCCCAAATTAAGGCCTATATTAAAACATGCAAAATGGGGGAATGGTGGGGGCTTGCCTGCATTAGGAAGTACTTTTGTTGCACACCCAGATGTGGTGCTGCCTGCATTGACCCTGATACGAAGTGCCCCACCAATGCTGAGGTCAACATCCAAGCCGTCGCCGCCCGCCCGAAGATGCAAGGGAGGGAATTAAGTCACCCCCAAAAGACAGCCTAGCCATTTTTTCGGGCTCAAAAAAAATAAGACCCAGCCTTATTATATGAGAAACACGTGTGTGTGTGTATATATATATATATATATATATATATATATATATATATATATATATATATATATATATATATATATATATATATATATATATATATATATATATATATTCTTTATGGTATTCAGCTTTGTTCGGGTATTTTCCTCACGTCATTTTAGTTGTGCTTTCAAAGTTGTAGCACGTTGCAGAACTCATCTGCCATCATCAGGCTTCTGTATAGAAGCCTGATGATGGCAGATGAGATTCTGCCAAAACGTTGCTACAACTTTAAAAGCACAACTATAATGACGTGGAAAAATACCCGAACAAAGCTGAATACCATACATATAAATACCCGTGAAAACTTAAGAAAACATATATATTCTTTATATATACATTCTATATACATTCCATAAATTTCTTTGGTGATAAATATCAAAGATATATCATTTTATAAAAATTATCTTTAAGTCCAGAAAATAATGTAAATTTAAATTCTTTCAAATTTTCCAATTGAACCATTTGCATATTGTAGCCAAACATTTTAGCCCATTTTATCATACATTATTTCACGTATTCTCTCTAATATTTCAACAAAAGTTTATATATTTTAGCAATAACATTCATCGTTTGTATATAATTTTATTTCAAACTCAGTCTTATATTGTTCAAAATGATAACACCTTTTATCCATTTTAAACCTTTTTGAGATTTGTGTATAAGAAAATTATTGACAAATATATACTTTTGTTGACAAATCTCCCCTTGATTTTCTTTTACAATCCCTTTGAGAAAAATCTAGTACCATTGTGGCAAACCTATGGCATGCGTGCCACAGGTGGCACACTCAAAGCCCTCTCTGTAGGCATGGGCGCCATCACCCCAGCTCAGCTCTGCCACGCATGTGCGTGCACCTCCTGCCGACCAGCTGGTCTTCAGGTCTCTGCTGCGCATGTGCAGGGTGCATGCATGGGTGAGCCTGCATGGGTGTGGCGCATGCGGGGGGCGGGTGCATGAATTGCATTTTGGTTATTTGCATACGCGCACGCACTTTGGGCACTCGATGCCAAAAAGGTTCACTGATCTAGTATATTATGATAAGCTAACCATAAGCTAACCTAGATTTATATTTACTCTTTACCCTAAGAATGGCCCACCTGACATAATGTTTCTTATCAAACTAAATTGTTTGATCTTATATTAAGCTTAAACTTGCCTTTTTTCCATAAATTCCTGGTGTGCCTTGATCTCCTTTAGGTCCTCTGTCTCCCTTAATAAAATAAATAGATAACTTTATTTTTCTATGCATATTAAATAGATCAGAATAAAGCAAGAAAACATTAGGTCATGATATCTATGGTGATAGTAGTCATACCTCTTAACATAGTGCAAATGTATTTTAAAATTAATATTTATTTACACACCAGAAATAAAATGTCTTCATAACTGTGTATTCAGGCCTCCTGCCTGTCATGACTTTTTACAGCCAGTATCAGACACAAAAAAACAAGGCCATGCATTAAGTTCCAATTAAACTGATTTATTGCTTATGCTTATGCATAGGAATCTAGTCAATTAACTAACAGCACAACTTTGGCACTCAATAAGAATTAAGACTTCAGGATGAGTTGGACTTTGATTGCTTCTGGGAATGTAGAGATTCTAGGCTGATTCCTCTTTGATTCCACCCCCAAGCTCTGCCACTCCTTCTCCTACACAGTGCTATAAAATATATAATAATAACATAAAAATATATAAAAGCTACAACGTGAAAGAATAACAACTCTAATTTACCTCTATTATAGTTCCAATTTACAGTATTTTAGGAGGTCTATTGTGTAAAATAATGAATTAAAAATTCAAAAACAAATCCATCTACTAGGAGGTAGCATCAATGGAAGGATGAGCAATATTTCATCTAAGACAAACTTTGTACTAATGTTGAGGTGATAAATAGACTAAATATTCCAGACCTTCAGAGCAGGCTAGTTTCGATTATCAGGAAAGAGGAGGTGATATTATTGAAAAATACTTCCCCTAGGACTACAGTCTTATTAAATAAGGGAAAACTATTTAAAACTGGATACACAAATCAGCCTATGTGATGTAACCACTTCCAGAAAGATAGATGTCTGCCTCTACTTATTTGACAACATTCTGAACTAAAAGTTGTGTTCTGGAAGACAGAAAAGAAAACATGGAATAATAACTTTTTTTAAATTCTGAATGAGATAAAAAGCACAGGATTTTTATTATTTTGACAATCCCTTGATTTTTTTTTTTTTTAACATCCTACCCATTGTTACAAGAAGCATTTGGTTTGAACCTTAGATGCTGGAATTCCATGTAATCCAGGGAAACCTGGAACTCCACGTTCACCCTAGGGGAGGAAAAAACATAAATTTCTGTGAAGCACGTTAAGTAAATAAATAGGTGTCAAAAGGCATCACTTCATAAATGATACAAAGATATTTACTCCACAGGGCTTGCTTTCCAAATAAGAATTACACCATTGCTTTCTTCCACACACAACCATGCAGTCTTTGGTCTGGTCAGGATGCCAAGGCACCCTTGAGCTAATATTTAGCCACTGAATCTTAGGACATGAAGAAATTATGTACAAAAACAAATGGAAAGGGCACTGCTTTGGCTAGGTGAAAGAAACTAGGGAATAATTAGCCATCATCCAGAAGCTCCCAGCATCTGCATTTTGAAATAATTAAGAAATGAACTATCTGGAATGTACAAACATAGAAGAAAACAATCTATGATGTTCTTCCTAGAACCAGCCCCCACCATAATTCTTGTTGAGAAATATCTTCTTACAACAGATATATCACACATAAACATTAAAAACATATTTTACTATGTAGAATTATGGATAGTAAAAACATTTGATTATTTCAGAGAATTCAGTCAATATGTATCTGTACAGCTTTATTCATGAAGTTAGATTAGCAGGTAACTTTATTGATGGCTTGATTTTGTTGTTCTCCATCACTGCCAGATATGACCTTTCCCTCCCTGTTTTATTTTAAACTATCAATGATTTATTTGCAAGCTCATCTTAACCTATTCCAATAAGAAAACTGAATGATATATCGCCAGTATGTGGAACAGTAAATCTGTACTAGCACATATTATTCAGCATCTGGACAATAAATTAAAGTCCTGATTATTCACAACTTCTGAAACACTTCAAAATAATCTCAACCCACAAACAACTGGACATGAACAATAGTCATCAATTTTGTTTTGAAGAAGTAGGAAAATGTTCTTAAATGTCCAAAGTTGACATTTTGCAAAACCATTATTTTATGTAGAGACAAACCCAAACAGCTTGAACTCAAGTGACTTTAACTCAAATTTCAGTTCAGATATACATTTCGAGGTAGGTTTCAACTAAATCACAGTGGCATCTAATCTAGATATCCATAACTCAGGATATTCTATAATATTTTCCTCCTTTTCTTCTTTCCTCCACCATCTGATTTTCCATTTATTTACTTATAATAATCTATATGGCTGCCCAACTAACTCAGTGACTCTAGATGGCTTATAAAGATTAAAAAAATCAATATAAAAACAATAAAAAGCAATAAACATCCTGGAAACAATGATCAAATCAACCATTACATTCTTTGTTGTGTTTTGCTTTGTCCATGTGGCAATTGGGTTGGATCATAACTGCCTTAATCTTACCAATCCTTAATAGGTATTCCACAAGTATTAGATTCAATAGAGATTAGCATACCTTTACATTTCAGTATTTTATAAATCCTAATACTTCTTATGCCTTTATCTACAGTTATCTAAATTAGATATATATAGCATTCCAACTGTAATTTTATAGGTCTTTTGTAGAGAATGAAGGATTTGATTCCCTTGCAATTTTACATTAATAATTTTTATTTTTACTTCCACTTTAGAGCGATTGTTATATTATTAGTTTTATGGTGATTCACAAGCAAAATAAACAACAAGAACTAATCTTACAAGAAATGAAGACATTAAACATGTGGCTCAAATGCTTGTTGCATACCTTAGAGAACTAATACTGATTAAGGGGCCACAGTGAACATTTCATTATTCATTATTATTCTTGGTCTCATTGCCAAATTCATTCTTAACCACAGCTGACTTTGATATAAAGAATGGAAAATTATTGCTCACTGGGAGCTTTCTGAATACTACACAGAATACAAAGTAATTTGGTCAAGATGAATTTTCATATAATTATATGAGAGTGATGGCTACAAACATGACATATACAGTATACTATATCCCATAAAAACCATTGAATACAATTCTAAATGCTTGGATTTTTCATACGTGCAGAATGATTTTCAAAAGAAAAAGAAAAAAGACTTGAATAATCACAAATAAGATTCTATGTGATTCAATAATCACATATCAGATTATGTTATTGTGAACTTTACAAAAATCCTAGTGTCTTATACTGTAGGATCATACAAAGCCTAACTTCAAAATACATTGTACTTAAACTTGCAAAAATTGCACAGGTGCACACAAATGAACCCATCTTTTCCATGTGGTTGGACATCTAGACTTATTGGGCAAATTTCAAATGTAGGAGAAAAAAACAGCAAATAAAGAGCAAAACATGGCAGAAGATATCTCTAAACCAAGAAATGTCCAGAAGCAATTTAAATAAACCATACGTTTGTACAGACAATCAAGTTATTTTAAACAGATAATGTATATATTAGTAACTATCTTCCAAATATTTTGAGTATTATGTGATTTATTGATTAAAATGTATTATAGGCATTAAATTAGCCTTACCTTTGTCCCATCTGTCCCAGGTTCGCCTTTCACACCTGGAAGGCCACGTGGACCCTTGTAAAAAAAAATCTAGATTAGGAACTGTTGAATTTTATGGATTTTATTTATAATTATAATAACCATTATGTAAAATGTTGTCTCAGAGAGGTTCTTAGAACAGCTTTTCCCAATTTTGGCCATGCGGGTTAAGAATTTTGCAGTTTTCCCCAAAACATGAAGGCACTTAAAGAAGCATTTTCTAGTGTTTAAAAAAAAAAAAGACATAGTGAGCTTACTTGAATCCCCGGTGATCCTGGAGTACCTGCTACTCCTTGATAACCCTAAGAAGAAAAACCCAAATGTAATACTATTTAGTGTTTCAGCACTTTGCTTTAAATGATTTACACCAATTTCATGGCTCAGACTTGAGGGCTGTGGAATTTCTGTCAGATGCACAGAACTGGGGATATCGCTTTGCCAATAATAAAAAAAAAAAGAATATATTTCAGGCCAACTTCTCCAGCAGAACAGCAAAGTAGTCATTAAGGGTCATTTCATTATCTTCCAAATAGATTGAATTAGATGTATTCCATCCATTGATTTCAGATGACAAAGAGATTGAACTTTACACAGTTTGCCCTATTTTAAATCAGAACTACATGGAAGGTAACGTCGTGTGAGGAATTCCCACACATATTTGCATGAATGAACTTATTGGTATCTCTTTGATGGATGATTGATAGACAAGGATCTAGTTCCTAATAAACAGATATGGGTCTTACTATGTTCCTTCTGCAAGATGAAATCCTATTTTATAGTCAGTTATAGAATAACAATTGGGGATGCGGTGGCTCAGCGGCTAAGACGCTGAGCTTGGCGATCAGAAAGGTCGGCAGTTTGGCAGTTCGAATCCCTAGCGCTGTGTAACGAAGTGAGCTCCTGTTACTTATTCCAGCTTCTGCCAGCCTAGCAGTTCGAAAGCATGTAAAAATTCAAGTAGAAAAATAGGGACCACTTTGGTGGGAAGGTAACAGCATTCCATGAGCCTTTGGAGTTTAGTCATGCTGGCCACATGACAATGGAGACCTCTTTGGACAGCGCTGGCTCTTCGGCTTTGTAATGGAGATAAGCACCACCCCCTAGAGCCGGAAATAACTAGCACATATGTGTGAGGGAAACTTTTACCTTTACCTTTTTAGAATAACAACATGACACATCATAGAATGTACCAATACCCATATGCCCCTTTGAGCAATTCTGATTTGAAAAGGTCCTCAATGATTATGTGGCTATTTAAATCAGCTCTGTATCTCAGTGGAGGAAATGGGTTGAATGTCCCCTTTGTCTTCATTAACAAAACTGATTATGAATGACATAAAGTTCATTTTCATATGGAATCATAAAGTACATTCCACAGAAATTAATGAAAGATTGAAAGTTGTTGGCAATAAGTCATAAATAGTGGTTAATCACATTTTGTCCAAAAAAGCAAAAAGGTCAGGAAAAGAGATGAGCTGCCAGGAAAAAAAAAAAAAATCCCTGTAACTGCATGGCATTCAGGGAATGTAAAAATTTGATGACTGAATTGTGGTCAAAGACATCCAGCCAGCTTTCATGCCTAGAGGCCTAGAACCCACAGTGCCCTGGTTTCAAAATACTCTCTTCCCAAATTCTTAAATACTTTATCCCAGTCTCAACCATATTGGATGACAACTAGATGGCAGCCAGGAGATTTTTTAAAAATAGCTTTCTTGCAACCTAGTGGTCAATTGATCAACCCAGGAGTAAGGAGCGGGGAACAAAGTTCAATTAGCTAGTGGGATAATGAGAAAAACAAAGATTTTTAAAAAATGAAGTGTGCAGTGTAGTCATGTCAATTAGTGAACATATTTTTGCACGATGGATGACATTGCGCAGGGCTGGAATTTCTGCCAAAGAAACTACCAATCATAGTCCTTGATATAGTCCACATTGATGGTAGCCAAGGCAGACCCGTCTCGGGTACACAGTAAAGATTTGCTATGGGGAGACCAAGACTTAAGGTGGCATGTTTTCCAACTAGTTATTGGTCAGCAAGGGAGCTCAGCAAAGCAACTGTGGGGATATGGCTTTAGAGCAGGGGTCTCAAACACAATTTACCTGGGGACCGCTGGAGGCAGAGTCTGGGTGAGGCTGGGCCGCACATAGAAGTGTTTAGCCAGCTAGCGACGCATGGAGAACGCACTAATATTATATTTTCATATCACGGTAGAGGCCACAGGATATTGTCCTGTGGGCCGCAATTGGCCCGTGGGCTGCGAGAATGAGACCTCTGCTTTAGAGGAAGCTACTACCTCTACTACCATTCACCTTTACAGGTGCTCCACAGGTTACAACAGCAATTTCCATTGCTAAGTGACATGATTATAAAGCACAACATCACAGGGCTGCAGTCCCCATTGCCATCATAACTTGTGCAGGTTGTTAAGCAGGGAAGAGCCAGGAGTCCCTGGAAAGCAGGGTGGTGGATGTGCAGGTGCCATGGGGGTAGGGGGTGGGTGCTGCTGAAAGGTGCTCCAGAGCACAGGCAAGTGTGTGGGTGCCATAGGGAGGTAGGGGGTGGCATGGGCAGGCATTATGGAGTGTGGCTGGGCAAAAAAAAAGCGAAGGAGCCAGAGTAACTTTGGATTTCCTGCTGGCTTCCTCATTGATTTTGTTTGTGGAAATCGAGGCAAAGAACAGCAAAAAGTGCACAACAGTAAAAAGTGCAACCATGAGATTGCTGCTTGCTGTGACATAGTAACTGTGAGTCAGGTCCTAAGAGCCTGCAAACACATGACCACCGAACACGGGGACAGACAGAACTCTGAGGACCGGTTGTAAATCTCCTTCATTCAGCACAATTGTAACTTTGAATGGTTGCTTGAATGAGTGGTTGTAACTCGAGGACGTAAATCTACCTACCTGTATTATCTTTACTGCATATATTCGGAGGCTAAATTGGGATCATTTGACACTGTTCTTGTTATGTCGGGATTCTTGGTTTTACTATCATATACCTTGTTCTGAATGCTTTTCCCAGTTGGGCAGCTTAAATATTATTACAATTACTCCAGCAAAATATCTTTCTATTTCAGCTATATTTATTGTGAATAAAGCAATGCGGTTCAGGCTATTAGCTATCAATACATTCCAAGCAATCTTCAGAAGGCATTCTAAGACTTTATCCTAAATCAACATCCTTCAGTTTCATTTTCTTGATACATTTCATATTTGTTTATTTTTCCCATAAGACCAAGGAGCACTTCAGTGGAAATTTGGATTAGGAAAGTTCTCTCATTCCATGGCAATATTTGTCTTCAAAGAGGGGTTGTTGCTTTTTTTTTTTTTTTTTTTTTGAAAAATTAAGATATTGAGAGTCAATTTGGTGTACTGGTGAAGGCTAGAAACTAGGAGCCTGTTTTAGTCTCATTTTAAGCAGGAAAGCCAGCTGGGGCCTTGGGCCAGTCACTCACTTTCACACCCCAGCCCACCTGACAGGGTTTTATGCAGAAATAGGAGGAAGAACAAGTACTGTGTATATACACTGGCTTGATTTATTCGTAAAAATAATAAAAGTGAAATATAAATAAATAGATAAGACATCCAATTACACATATTCTGATGTTCCATCTGCTACTTATGTAAGAATACAAAATTCATTAGAAAAATAGTATGTAATTGTATCCAGTTAGGGTTTATTTCAAAATCAAGCAAGCATTCCCAATCTTTTCTGTATAAACAGTCCCAGAATTACTGCTGACTACACTCGTAATCCAGCAGTTCATGTGTCCCAAGGATCATGAATGCCTGTGGAAAGTTGAGTTTGTATGCAGTGAAGAAATATGGCTCTAACTCAAACAATCTAACTCCATTATATTTAAAGCTTTATTAGGAACGGCCTCTATGCCTTAACAGACCTGCCCACAAAGCAAATTTTCATTAAAAGAAGCATATGACTTTGGGATGCAAGGTTTTCTATTATTGCTTTCCAGACCATTTTACTCTATACTAATTCCCATTATGGCTAAGGAATATTCAAAGATTGTTTCATTTACAGCTCAATTACTAACTGAAAGACAACAAAAATAGTTAGGAGTAAGTTCCAATGAGTTTAAGAATTATTATACAGGATTACCACTTAGGCAGATCAAAAGCTGCATCATGATTTTAATACTCCTTAATAGCCCTCTCAATTCCTAAAATAACTTTTCAAAAAATTTCCATACTGTGAAAAATGTTCAACTTGAAAAACTGACTCATCTGAGGAAAACTTGTAGAACTGCCAGATTATAAATCTACAAGAATTGTTTCTTTTTTCTTGCATGGTTTATTACAGTGTTATTTGTATCATTACTAAGAAGCTTTGTCCACAGCTAGAATAAAAGCTACAAGGATGTGGCTCTCACTTCTAAAAAATACTAATAGTGTAACTTCCCACTTACTATTGATACCAAAAAGTTTTTTTTATCACTAATCCAGAGGTTGTAGTACATTATGGAGACTTTATGAGCAGCAAGAGCACCCACAACTTCTCAAAGCAAGATGTTCCACTGATTAATTGTTCTCACTGTCAGAAAATTATTTCTTGTTTCTAGATTGCTTCTCTTCTTGATTGGTTTCTATCCATTGCTTCTTCTCCTGCCCTCAGGTGCTTTGGAGGGTTGACCCCCTCTTTCTTTGTGGCAGCCCTTCAAATATTGGAATACAGCTATCATTTCATTCCAGCCCTTCTTTTCATTAGACTAGGCATACATAATTCCTGCAACCATTCCTCATACAGTAGAACCTCTGGTCACGAACACTTCTGACCACGACCAAATCGGGTTCCAACCCAAAAATTCACTTTTATTTTTTTGCAGCCATTTCCCCTTCTGCGCCATTTTTTTTGTAAGCGCCAAATTTCCAAAATTAGGGTCATGACAAATTGGGTTGCGACCAAAGTTATGGAACAAATTATTGTTGTGACCAGAGGTTCTACTGTATGTTTTAATCTCCAGACCTTTAATCATCTTAATTGCTCTTCTCTGCACTCTTTCCAGAGTCTCAACATCTTTTTATATCGTAGGAACCAAAACTCGATGCAGTGTTCCAAGTGTGGTCTTATCAAGGCATTATTACTTATTTAGTAGAGAATACCTCCACTAAATAACGTATATCCTTATTTGTGTTGCACCAGGAAAATACATTTCCTTCTTGACAAGGATAGAAACTGGAAAAGCAACCCTAACACTCCTCTATTGTTAAATTCATGCCCCAGTCAAGAAAAAGTTGTCCCTCCTAGTTATGCTATAGGCAGAGGAGACTCATAAGGAGATCTCTGATGCAAAAACACAGGAAATACATTTCTGCTGTAGAATCTGTTTTGATCTCCTGGATGTAAAAATATGAACTGCAACTGTTTAATTTTTCAAGATGCCCTTCTGGAAACAGCCAGCTAACATCTGCTAAGCACATACAACTATACTTATGGAGCAATTTCATGTAGGAAGAATTCCTCCGATAGCAAGTACAACTCTGAACATGGAAAACACTGCATGTTGTTAAATATTATGCCCATACAAGGCTCTTTCTCATGTTCATCAAAACATGCAGACGTGCCATAGCAATGTTGCAAAAGCTCCATTCATATGTTCAGGGAGAGTGCATGCAGAATTTCTAGTCTTTAGTTCCCCTCGTTTTTCTGCATTAATCTCTGTCTGCAGTATTATTCAGAACTGTTCAAAATACAAGCAGTCCTCAAGCTACAACCATCTGTTTAGTGACCATTCAAAGTTACAATGGTAGTGAAAACAGTGAGTTATGATGACTGTTTTTCACATTTACAATTGTTGCAGCATCCCCATGGTCACATGATCAAAATGGGCATGTATTTCTGACGGCTGCAGTTCCACCTTTTACAGCCTTCTGACAAGCAAAGTCAACGGTAAAGCCAGATTCACTTAGCAATTGTATTACTAACGTAGTAACTGCAGTGATTCACTTAACAACCGTGGCAAGAAAGGTTGTAAATTTGGGCAAAACCCATTTAACAACTGTATTTTGGGTTTAAATTGTGGTTGTAAGTCGAGGACTACTGTATATTGTTTCTATTGTGAAGAATACTGCTCTGAGAAAATCTGGGCTCAGGTTGCTAGTCAATTACAAAGTTTGTTGGGAATATTGACAAAGGATTTCTCTGGGGAAGATGAACTATGGGATGACATCATGTAATCTACTACAGTTCCTTACAGTAAGCTTTGCCAACCTGTACCCTACTGTTGCTTTTCAGACAACAAAAGTTAAATATAATTTATATGAAGCACTTTCCTTTTTCTGTTGAAGAGTTCAGCATTTGGGCAAAATCATAGTTTTATAATTGATTGAACTATTCAAGTAAACCCTCCTTCATAAAAAAGCAACCATTTTTTAAAGATCTTGAATCTGCTAGCTGTTGGGCCCCTCTGAACATTATACTATGATTTCTTTATTCTTGGACTCTCCCTCATTACAATCTTCAATACATGGAAATGTGTATTTTTGGTACTGCTATTCATAACAGTACAGTGTCGGCATCCAAAGGGAACCACCATAATAATTTCAACCATCTGTTCTACCTATGAGCATGGCCAAAATGTAACTAAGAAACCAAAATAAGAAAATTTGGACATCTTATAACATGGAACTCCTCAAGCAATTGGCAATATCCCTAAAATTTCCAATAAGCATTTATCTCAGATTTTCCATGTAGAACTGATACAGAAACCAAATATACTCTGACCACCACAAAGAGACAACAGCCTTATAGAAATATAGAAGTATAGACAAATCAGGGGGGAAACATATTGTGAGCAAGAAAAGTGCACTCAAAGTAGCATTCAAAATAATAAAGACCATGCTGTTTTATTTGTTGTTAATTTTTAAAAAATCTAGAAACTTAATTAAGACTAATTTCATGGAATATATTATAAAGTATTGAATATTCTGGAGAAAGATCAGAACTTTGAGGACAACCCATTTCAGTATTTCATTTGCCCTTACTTTAATTGTTAGGAAAGAGATGAAACCAATCTGAATTTTTAGATCTCTTCTGTAATAAGCCTCATTCAAAAAAAAAAAAAAAAAAAACACGTCCTCACTTGATTGGCGCATAGAAGGTTCTATATTTTATCTTATAATGCTATTATGCAGATAGGATTTCTAAATTAAGTCAACATAGCATCCAAAACATTTTTACTGCAACTGCAAGAACACTTTTACAGCAGCAAAGCAGACCATTTACAAATATAAAGTAATTTCAAATTGTGAAAGGCTTCTATACCTGCCTTTGGTAATCTGATGTTTTTGAGGTGTCTTTATTTCACAATTAAAAAATGGCCAAGATAGTTTGAGGGCACCTAACTGAGCAAGATTCATTTTATGGGGAAGGGGTGCTACACTGCATGTGTCTTTAATAACAGTAGAATTAGAGGGCTATGAAACATAGACTTAACTTTGGAAAATGATACAAAAAGTGAACTAAATTTTAAGGAAAATATTAATACTTATTTTTGGCATACCAAACCTTTTAATGCAAAGTAGGAACCCTAATTCTTTGTATTAAGGAGTATGTCTAGGCTGAATTTTTTTTTATTCACAATAACATTCTGATCCACTTTATTATTAGTTTTGCATTAAAAACTACTGAAGATGACTAAGTTTTTAGTACTCACAGGCTTACCATCTGGACCAGGTTCTCCAGGGAAGCCATGATTCCCAGGTTGTCCTGGATCACCCTAGAAATAAAGACAAAGTACAGAATAAGGTGAGACTCACAAAACATTTCTCTAATCTTTAGAAGGGATCCTTCACTGCGAACTGAAAATACCCTGCAGTGCTTACAGGATGAAGGGAAAGTTCAATGTTTGGTTTTTTTTAGGTGGGGATTGTCTTCCCCGCATCCTAAAACATTCCCTCCTTATCCGATAAAATTATAAAATGGTTGAGACTGGAATTATTTAGGAAACTCTTTTATTTCTCTATTATGTGGAGTTGTCTCATTTAAAGAAAATTTAAGAAATTTAAGAAAAATACAACATATTCTAACATATTCTTAAAACTGTAAAATTTTGGAAGTAAACCAAAGACATTTTATGCAGGACTTGTCTTTACAATCCAACCCTTAATTTTTCTGTGGGAAACATTTTCATCAATTGCTCTTACTTTCACAGGGGGTGGCCTTATTCTTGATATTTAAGCTGTTACAAACTTTCCTAACATGAATAACTAAATAAAAACTTTTGTAAGTATTATATTAAAAGGGCATAATAGTTGGCTGAGGCCTCAGAGAATTGGCCAGATTATTATTATTATTATTTTATATTCTGATATATATGAGACTGTAAGAAGATTACAGGGGAACATTCAGCACCAAATCAAAGATGGTAAGATATTTTTTTTTAGCTGCCATGTCTTATCCAACAGTAATATGAACCAAACCCTGGGAAAGTAAAACTTAAACATGTCAAGTAAGCATTACAATTGTGGGACTTCACTATATTTCTAACAAATAATATAGCAATGGACCAGTTCACTAAAAAGCCTCATTTCCAACATCAGTCTTTCCTACTACATATCACAGAATCAATAATTCCTTTCTTAGTACAGCAAAACTTTTCCCATGAGAAATCATAATGTTGACATTCCACCGATTTTTCTGCAATTTAGTCTTCTAAAGGAGGCTGCTAAATTCTGAACTGACTATTTAAGCATAAATTTGTGAAACATCTTACTTATTATCTCAATTATCTCTAGGGTAATTAATTCCACTGTAAACTCAAGTCCTACTTCGTGGCCATTAAGACTTCTATGAAGACATGGATGGTAAAAATGTGAGGAAAATGGACAATTGTTGTTATTGTTAGTCGTGAAGTTGTGTCCCACCCATCCCGACCCCATAGACAATGTTCCTCCAGACCTTCCTGTCCTCTACCATCCCTTGGAGTTCATTTAAGCTCATGCTGACTGCTACAGTGACTCCATCCAGCCACCTCATTCTCTGACGTCCCCTTCTTCTGGGGAATGGAAAATATGAAGGCCAAAATGTTCGAATTGTGGTTTTGAATGAACTTCCTAGTACTGAAAAAGTTCATTTCTTGACAACTTGATTAGTCTGTGGTACATTAATCCACAAACACTTCTGTTATCTCAACCATATATGTAAAACTATATATCTCAACTCTATAAGTAAAATATCTCCTATATTAGATCCAAAGTCCACTCACTTTGTGTCCTGGAGGTCCTTGTTTTCCTGGAGGACAAATACAAGGAGGTGGTGTAGATCCTACATCGCTAGGTCCATTCTTGCACTATTAAAGAAAAAAATATATTTTCAAATACCAACTCCAATATAGTTTTTACACTTGTTCCACTAAAATCCCCAAAGATAATCAAACCGGCTTTGATGATACAATAGCAATTTCATAATCACAACACAAACTTTGCTGTAGAAATCAGAGGGCAGCGTCAGTTTCTTAGGAGATAACTTAATTATTCCTACAGATTTTCTACAAAAAAAATAATAATTTAAAATCCTGGGTGCCTTTCACAGAATGTTGCAAGCCTCTCTTCTCCCATCTGGGACAGACGGACAATTCCGAAGGATCCATGAATCAGATATAGAAAAATTATGCAGAAATACAAAACGAGGCAATCACTGAGTGGCAAATCATTTTCTTTATATTCAAAAGTTCCCGGGCTTAACCTTTGGCATTGCCTAATGAAATTTAAAAGATCAACCACCACCCCTGGAGATTAGCTGCAATTCAGTGTAGACTCTATTGACTGGAACAAGGTTACATAAGGTGCACCCCTGTGTGGATGCCTTTTGGACTATAACTGCTGAAACCTGAAGGCATGTTTTTTTTCTTATCTTGAGGAAGAGGGTAATTGATTTCTATACTATAAGTATTAAACAGGCACATCACAATTAAAAAATGAAGACTCTCCCCAAACGTAATCCTTCCCACCTGTGTAATATGTCCCCACCTACATAGTAACCCTCTCAGCCTGTTCCTGGGTCAGATGGAGAAATAGTTTGGATTCACCTAACAAAGAATTCTGCTATGATCTGAACAAAAAAATTACCAAGAACACTAAATCAGACAGACTGCCGAGGGATGGTCTTCTCTGAGACAAACAATTTTTCCTTGCACTGTCTGTAAAAATAAACCTTTTAAGCGTTCACAGTAACATCTGTATTAGAAAAAAATTAAGTACCCCTCCTTTCAGAGTGTTTCACATACGTAGAAGTGCTCAGATATTATCTGTTTATTGCAAAGAACAAAGGAACAAGTTCACACTTTTTTAAATGTAAGGATTATCTATCAAGCATTTTTTCCTGGGCCTGTAATTAGAGAAATTTCCACTGAACCATCCCTTATGTTTTCCAAATTCTAGATATTTTCTTCTTTCATGTATAATTGAAAGAAACCACCAAAAATTAACTGAATACTTGAATACTGCCAAAAACTGAATACTTTCTAGCACTTTATTTGCCTTAAAAGCAGAATATATCCTTCTATATTGTATATGTATTTACAGTATGTATATATGCTTTTGCAAAGAATATAAATATGAATTAAGTATGCATGTGTATATTTTACATATGGTTATATTTCATCAATGTGAGCACTGAATATTCCTAGTAATATAAAATAGTTTAGTAATGAGTAATGGAAGATAGTCTGTAATACATCAAATAAAAATCAAGATAACATAAAAATTGAAACAAACATCAATTGAATTATTTACTTAAAGAAAAATTCCTCAGCGTGGAGGTAAAGAAATGTTTTGCAAACAATAAAATCCCACATTTCCTTCTATCCCATATTCCAAACACACAAAACATTCCTACCTCACCTGGTAAGTTACAGTAAGTTTACTAGAAATGTAAGAGAGGAAAGGCAAATGTTACCTTACATTTGTACAAATGTGCATTGTTTGGCCTACCTCTCCATTCTGAAATGGAAAAAAAAAATGATGGAATTAAAACTTCTTTTAAAACCTGCACGCACAAGCAAGCCTTTCTTTTGCATCCTTTAAAACTGCCAAAAAACACAAAACTAATTTCTGACCATGGTCTCCCTGGACCTCCAACAGCTCAGCAAAGAGATCTGTAAATACAATTAGTCAGGGGCACATCTTGGGAGGGGAAAAAATCATCCCTGTGAAATTTTAGACAAGTTGTCTGATGGAGAGCAGCCTAAATTCCTAGATTACTGCTTATGTTAACATAATTTTAGCATAAGACCAAACCCATTCTCAGAATCTCTTTCCTCGGTTTTTTCCCCCCAGACTTTTTTATTGAGAAATATCCAACAGTTCTTAGTAATTTTCTATAATACTCACAACGCCAGGTATTTCACAGGCTGTTTCACGGCTGTTTTGTTCTGGGCTGCAATAAATCCTTAACTTTTGGACATCAAACTGTAAAGCAGGAATTAACACATTCTTTAGACAAGTATTTCTTACAACATCTAATTAAGAGGCCTTTTACAGCCAAAAAGTTTGCCATTATCTGGTCCTCCCCCATGGTCAGTGACAGTGATAGAGTATACTGTTGGGGTTTCAATGGGCTTTGTGGACATGGGCACAAGAACTGAGCTGATATGATCTCATTCCTGGTGATGACGTCCCAAGTGCTATCCAACAAAGGCAGTTTTAAGAACTGCTTTGGATAAAGGGGAAGAGGAGGGAACAAATTAAAAAAAAAGTCCTAAAAAATGTGTGTTTGGTGTAATAGTTAAGACTCCAGGCTAAAAACTGGGAGACTGTGAGTTCTAGTCCCACCTTAGGGAATAACCAAGCTGAGTGACCTTGGACCAGTCACTCACTCTCAACCCTAGAAGGAGGGAACCTTAGCCAAGAAAACTGCAAGGACTTTTGAAAAACCTTAGCCAAGAAAACTGCAAGGACTTATCCAGGCTGTCTTTGAGAATCACATGATTGAACAGAAGGGGAAAATAAACATAAAAATTCATACATTTTTTAGAAATAATGGGGTTGCACTTAATTGTTTTGGGCAAACAATGCTTATTAGAAGAAGCCATTTAATGGCACATTAAAAGATGCCTTTGAAAACAGGTTGACCTGATGGGACAAGCAGCGAAACCCAATTAATAGTGAGTAACCTGAAAATTACTGAACAAAAACAGGTCAATGAATACATTGTTAAAGAGTGTATTTCTGCAAATCTCTATGTTCCACCACCTCTACCACTCCCCCCCGCTTCTTTGCAGAAGCACTTTAGTTAATTTTCTTCTAAGTGGATTGCAAAGGGGGCTTCCAGACTTCACCTATTTTGCTGCTGAATTTTATATGTCTAATCCCAGGATGCTAGAAGGCCATAAAGGGGATTGAGAGTCACACAGCCCACAGGCCTTGAGCTGTGTTCCCCCTTCACTCACAGAAGTCACTCTTAATTTCTTTAGCCAAAGTACCTGGTTACCGTTAAGCCCCCCCTAAGCATAGTAATACCCATTCTCTATCAGAAGACTGCCAACCCTCAGGAAGAGCTTTTGTAGATAGCAAGGTCTTAAATGGGCCAAGGGGGGGGGGGACCCAACAACCCAGCAGCAAATAGGTATTGGTATTAACTTGAATAAAAGTGCCCTTCACTAAATCAAAGCCACCAATGAATGTAACTCATTCATTACAGAGTCCATTAAATTTAACTGGCCTAATTTTAAGCTATCAGCTCAGATTATTATACTAATGTGCATAGATTTAGCTCTGTTTCATAAAACACCGCAATCTGAACAAGTGTATACCTGCACAGTCTCTTCTTTTCCTGTATATTTTCCTATTTGAGTCACTCCACTAATATAGATTCCTGCAACAGGATGCAATGGCTTCGTTTCAGTTTCTTGATCATCTATGTACAATGTTACATCAGCTTCAGTTACTAAGAGACGAATTTGATGCCAGCCTTGATCAAACAATGTCTAGAATAGAGAATAGTAAATGTATGTATGTTTGTCTATCTATGTAGAACAGTCGTTTTCCCATTCCTTAACTGATTTATATGCTTTTGAGACATAGTCATTCATATAATCTTGAAGCATTACTAATTGCAACAACTTAATATTATAGCCCAATATTCTAAAATTGCATTTTTAATATTGGCTATCAATGTATTGCAGCTGTGCCAAGTGGTGCCTATGTGGAAAACAGAATAGGCAGAGCATAACATATTCATCTTTAGAAAACGTTTGTATATCAGTTTTGGAAGAGTAGTTTGCCATTCTTTGCTAAAGGCCTTCAGGGACCATAAAATATTTAATTTGTTTGTTTGTTTATTAAATATATTTTCCACCCATCATGCCATGGGGCTACCCTGGATGGCTTACAATAGTAATAAGGGTAAGAACTTAACATCTTCCAGATGTTGCAATACTACCAGTATTCCAACTCAGGACAGGCAATAGTGAGGGGTGATTCAATACTATCAGGAGGATGCTGTCCACGCCCATTCAGAGTCAGCTTCCAAAAACAGGAAGACAACCTCTGAAACAGGAAAAGCAAGCTGACCTTTTGGTTCTGAAAACAGCCTCTTCAAAGCTTTATAAAACATCACCTTTTTATGACCTATCCCATAGACACTTGACTCTAGGTCCTAGTCCAATATGTTAAACCAAAGTTAAACTATGTGACCAAAATGCTGGGTAAAGGCTGCTGCATAAGCCTGGAATGGAGAAGACATCTATGTCATGTCAAACATTCACCAATTACAAGTGGCACTTATCTTTGTTTAGCCAATAAATAAAATCATTCTAAAGATGGACAATATGCTCCCAACATGGAGGCAGCATTCATTTATATGCTTTAGCCCCAAACTGTTAAGGCTTTTAGAACAGTATGAATAGTTATGATTTGGGTCTAGAAATGGACATTGGGACAAAGTCAAAGTAAGTTTTGGACAAAATAAAATTTCCAATTCCCCTTCAAAAATAGCTGCTCATAAATTCCAAATGACAATTACCAATGCAGTCAATACAACAGATGTTACGAATTAGCCATCTCTGACCATATCAAAGTGCTATTTAAAAACTACAGGAAAACATGGGACATTTTCATAATAAATTGCCACTCCTGTAGTCAGTCCCATTCTATTCTGGGTAGCCTCTTCTCCTCGGAATAGTCTTTGATAGAAAACCAGTCTATATTTAGCTAGTACTAAAGTATCAATTTAACACTCTTCAGATAGGTCAAATAAACCAACAGCAATCCTAAACAAATGAGAAGTTTTAGGAAATCATTGAAGTCACCTTTGCTTTTCATAAAAATGATGCCTCCCAGAGAATATCTTGTGCTTTACCCGATCCTATAATATCGCATAATATTTTCCAGAATGCAATTGCAAGCATGGGCCCAAATTTGGATCTGAAATATTGGATCTCCTGGCATTTAAATACATAATATAGTTGTACATTTTTCCAACTGACACATGATGTGCTCTTTACCTTTACACGGGGTGCAGTAAAAGTAACAACCTGACTGCCATTGACTAGGTCTGTTGTAGTAAAGGATAATGTTTTCTTTTCTCCTATTACAGTAACAGCTATTTGTGGTGTTCCATCTTGGCTTAGAATCCTCCACAAATCCCATGTTTTTTTAACTTTAAATCGCTGTGTAGATACAAATACATATGATGGAGGAAGGCCTTCTGGAAATACATTTCTGAAAAACATTTTTTTTTCAAAAATTAAAACATAAAATAATTTTAGAATTACAAAAATTCTAAAATGTATACTATAGTAATGAAAAAGTGACAAACTTTCATAAGAACTTTCAGCTCAGGAGAAAGAAGTACCTTGTCAATTCTGTCAGATCAATCCGGGAAATGATTTCATAAGCTTTTACATTAGTGCTTGGAATCTGAATTCTTTTCTTCACCTTTTTTTTCACATCTAAACCTAAAAGAATATCAAATCCTTTTTCATCCCGAGATGCCACTGGAATTCTTGTTGGGCAAACTGATTCTATAAAGAATACACAGAACAAATCACTCGCAAATGAAGTAATAAACTAGTATATAACATTAAACACAAAATAGGAAATCTTCTTGTCTTGCATCAGGGTAAATAATTGCATGGCTGAGAAAGCACCTGAAACACCTTTTTAAATATGTGAAAAGTTCACTAATGATAATCATGTTCTCATGTTACATTTTTTTCCTAGTGATAAATTCTCTTGAACTCTTGATACTACTCTGCTGTGTTTAATATCAGTCAACATTTTAGGATAGTATCAAAATATATATTTTCATATAAATGGCAGACACATATACCATTATTATGTGGAGTGAAGTGGGCATGGAGTGTGTGTACATGTGAGTGTGTAAGCCAGCCATTTGATGTAAAATATTTTTCAATCTAGTCCAGCATCTCCCCACGCTGGATTTTACTTGCATTAGTGGTGTTAAGCATAAAATTGACTTAAATTATGAGGAAGTTGCAGACAGTATTATATCAGGTGCAACTTCCATATGTTTCTGTATCGGGAGAGTGAAAGCACTAAATAGAATAATTGCTGTTAACATACAGATCAAATCCTGCAAGCTACCAGCTTAATTTTCATGCGATGAAAGATATACCCTACAACTGCAATGGGATTGTTGTAGTTACAATGAGATGCTAAAACCTCACAAAAACTGCATGACCAAACTGTTATTTTAGGCTTGTTTTCAACTTATAATTCACACCAAAAAAAGAAACTATGATACTTCTCTTTGCTCTTTTCAATTTGTTGCTATTTCCTGGTTGGACTGAAGGCATTATTTTGATAACATAACTGGACAAATAAGACTGACATCAGCTACAGACTATTAAAAACTAGGGGATGAAGTTTCCCTTCCTCCCTTTGCACAGAAAGGAGAAGACATGAGCCAGGAGTTAGCACTGGTGACTAAACATTGATCATCTTTAGATCCGAATACTACCATTGTTTGCATATTCCTTCTCTGGAGGTCTTCCTAAGTAAAGAAAGGGGAAACTACCAGACTATCATTTTCTCTTCCTCCAACCTTAACAAACCTTTCTAACTGCAAATATCCTTTCCTTTCTAGAACTTGGAAGAAGATCATCCGCTGCAGATCCCATAACGTAGATCTTCAATAAATTTAAAGATGAAATTACAATACCAGCAGGTAAGTCCACCTGCATTATATGAATTGTGGCTTGATGTCTTTGCATCTCCTGAGCGTGCTTTGAGCCTGAAACTACTTTCATTCTGAAAAAGCATGATGTGCTTGTTAAAATATTCAAAGTTGGCAGACTACTGTCCAAAAAACTAAAATAATGAAAAAAGCACAATGATGGGCATTGAAGCAGAATATTAATGAGTTTTTAAAAATAATGTGCAAATATTTCTTTTTACTGGTATAAATATATAACAAATGTCCATTTAGCTTAGAGAAGGGGAAAGGAGTTGGTTTCAATAGGAGATGCAAAGGGTAGAGGTTAGAAAAATCTCATTCTGGGATATTATGAAACCATTCCTCCCCTAAGATACAGCAACAGAATATTAAGGATTCAAAGATTCCTTTTTTTAAAAAAGCAAATCAAAATTGAAAGATGTTCCACAGGAAAAGCTCACAGTGCACAACGATTTATTAGTTGTGCAGAATCATGCATGTATAGGATACAGAATTTACGCAGCACTTCTTAACAGAATATAAAGTTTCATCTTCACATTCAGCAGAATGCACAATCAGATCTTATCATGTCTTCCTATTGTGAATTGATCAAGGGACAATTTCTGTAATCAGTTCCAATAGCCATTATTCATATAGATCTCCAACAAGTGGAAACATAATGAGTGGAAGCAATCACTTGAGAGCTAGAAATAAATGCACATACACTATTTGTGATACAATGAATTTAGTAAAGTATGTCACATCTAAGAGCAATTTTAAAAAAATATTCTGCAGTATCAACTATCATTCAAATTTTCTAATCATGGCAATGACAGTTAAATCAGAATAATTTAAAAGAGGGATTGGCAATTCAAAGCAAGCTAGGTGATAGTCAGGAAGCCTATGGCTACCATAGATGAGTTTCAGTATTAAGGACCAGTTCAATAACATCCAACAGCCTTGAAGGAACTTAGAAACATCATCACAGAGGTCCTTTCTATTATCTTTGAGAGATCATGGAGGACAAGCATAGTGGTAGAAGACCATCAGAGGGCAAAAGTTCTTCCAATTTCCAAAAATATTAACTGTAAACATGGACTAGGTAGTATAAAAATATTTATCAATTAAATGTATTAATCAAATTTATATAGCTGCCCATCTGCAGTGTACAGCAATTGAATAATAAAATATATGTAATAAAGAAATAAGTGAAAATGCTTGTTATCAATATTAGATCATTAAGCCATTTATAAATAAAGGGAAGGTATTGCTTAGCGTAACCATCTTTAGTTTATCTAGAAAAAGTCATGTCAAACCAACCTGTTCTTTTTTGATAGCATGATCAATGTAGTTAACTGTAGGAGTATGATGGACACGTATATTGTGGCCTTAAGGCTTTCAAAAAGTTTTGCTATAGTATAAGGTGCTAGTATCAAGTGTTTTTCAACAAGGTGAAAATGTCATATGGCATACTGCAGCATTTTATTATAGGCAATGTGCTGTTTAATATATTTGAAAATGATTTAGATGAGGGTTTAGAAAATGTTTTTCAGAATTGCACTGATTTATACAGATTTGCAAACACTGGTCAGATTTGTAGAAGGCGCATAGATAGATGAAGACAGTATCATGACTCAGAAGGATATTATAAGCCAGAAACCATTAATGTGAGTTTCAACATGGAAAAATTGCAAAGTCCTTCATTTGATTCCAAAAATCAAAGGCATGACGATAGGATTGGGGTGATCATCTCAGGCAACAGTACAGGCAAAAAGTATCTATGTGTCTTGGTGGAACACAAAATGTGTATAAGACAAGAGAGTTGTACAGCTGCAAGAAAAAGCAAATGCAGATCAAGTCTATATCAAGAGAATCAAGATAAAAAGAAGACATTATATCTCTTCTGTATTGTTCAGAAAACATGCAGTACATAAGACATCTAATAGACTTCTTAAATTGTTTGGCCAATTACCCCTTTTCCCAGTCTCAAATAATGTAATTAACCCCACACTCACCCATACAAAACAAAACATCTTGGTTGAAAGCCTCATCAGTGGCAATCCCAACTGGATCTTTGACTCAATACAAGCAATTATAAATTGCTCCATTATCTCCAAGATATGCCCAAGTTATCCCCAGTTTAAAAGCCATATGGTGTTTAGTTCTGGGCACTACAGATTTGGAATAAAATGGAGTTTATTCCAAGGAAAGGAATCAAGACAAGGATATTAAAAGAAAAGAAAATGAGTAAGAAACCCTGGATATACAGTATGTCACCTGGAGAAGAAAAGACTGCAAGAAGGTGTCTTCAGGAAGCTTAGTGTGTTTTCAGAAGAGAAGAAACAATGACTTTACAATTGCAAGGTAGGACATTTTATTGGAGTGCAAGAATTCTCTAATAATAAAAACTATTCAATAAAGAAGCCAATTGCTTTAGCATGTGGTGTCCTCTCCTTTATAGCAGCTGTTTAAATAGAATCTGGATGATCATCTCCAGTGGATGCTGGCACTGGAAAGAGGGGTGGACCAAAACCCCTTCCAACCTTTACCGTTTATGATTTTATGTTTTATGAACTTTCTGGAACTAGCTTGGAAAATGAGTTCTCCCTCTAATAAGGGTTACCAGTTATTTACAATTATAGATCAGAACTCATAGGACACAACTGCATGACACACACAAAAACTTAACACAGAAACAACCACATAATAAAATTAAAATGAACTGTATCCAGATAGGAATTAATGAAACCATAAACATTGCCATTAATAAACCTCTTGTAACAATTACAGTTATACACATTTGGCAACTCTCTCTATATTTCTGGAGACTGATCCAGAGCAAAAAAGGGGAAAAGCTCAATCTAAATGAAACATAAACATCATTTATACTGTAACATGTAAACCAATACTAGCTGAAACTTAAATGTGAGTATACGTAATAAAACATCTTACAAACTAAATGCCACTATTACTTGTATGATATAAAGCATTTTTATTCTCAGAAGCAAAACTTTGTTTTTACATCAAAAAAGGTGAAGGGTGTTGCCCCATCATTATATAAATATTTTTTAATATTTGACTTTGTTCATATAAATATTTTAAAACAATAGAATAAACAAGAGGATCTGTTTCCATTAATTTTTTTTAAAATAAAGGAGAAAACTGGAAACAGTTTCTACATATAAACAGAATGGGACTGGCAAATTATATGCATGTTATTCATGGACTGTCTCTCAAGAATAAATCATAACAATAATAATTAAATACCATCTATATCCATATCACTTTTCAGAGGAATGTAAGCCATAACAAAAGAGTTGGAGGAAAGATTCTGCTCTAAATGGCCATCATCACAGCCCTCCAAGAAATACAAAATAGAACTTCACAATTATATCCTCAATGGTTTCTTAGAAGTATAAATATGTTGGCAAGAAATACACAGTTGTATTAGCACTATAGAATATTGTACTTAAAACTAATCACTAGGGGAACCATCAGTGGTGGTATTCAATTTTTTTTACTACCGGTTCTGTGGGCGTGACTTGGTGGGCATGGTGTGGCTTGGTGGGTGTGCCTTGGTGGGTGTGGCAGGGGAAGGATACTGAAAAATCCCGATTCCCTCCCCACCCCATTAGCCTGCTTTCCAGCTCCATTCTCCTGTGCAGGGCAACAAAGGAAGACCCAGCTGATCAGCTGGGATTCCAATCAGCTGGGAGTCGGGAGGCAGTGAATAGATGGGGGCAGGGGGGCAACCAGAGGTAGTATTTCCCGGATGGTTCTCCGAACTACTCAAAATTTCCACTACCGGTTGTCTAGAACCTGTCAGAATTGTCTGAACACCACCTCTGGAGACCATTCCCTTAAGAAATAATACAGGAGAGAACAGAATTTAGTTTGATCAAAATCTAAGCTGATCATATGGTTCTGTAACTTCTATTTATCTTTTTTTTTAAATATATGCAAGCTGCAAATACTGAGCACCCTCCATGTTGACTTTCATATCTTAAATTCATTTCTATACATTGGGGATTATTTTTGCCAATAGCACTGCTCCAGAATCATTTGAAAAGATATCACATTTTCAAGGGAATCCCTAAAGACTTCTTATATGTCGTGTACAATTTCAGAAAGGGTTTCTTTCGTGAACAGAATGGAATCTCTGAGTCCCACCCAGCATGCATTGTTTTTGACAAATAGGAAAGAATAAATTTTGAATGCTAGGGAATTAGGTTTAATTTCACAATGATCCAGAACAATTGCGATAGCATTTAATTCTATGAGATTAGTCTCTGCAGCACCAGAAATGGATGCAGAGCCCAGAGTGAATCATAATTTGCATATCTCTACCCTAGGTTTCAGCATGCTTTCATCAGTCGGACTCTACAGCAAAAAGAATGAACAAGAGGTATGGCATAAAAGATTATGAGAATCTTTTTCATCTCCAGAAGCTCATCTAAGATCACAGCACCTTCCCAGTTACCTTCTCAGATTAGGATAACCCATTCTTTGTTGGTATTCAGTTCAGTATTTAAGACCATTCTTTTCTGCGGATCCTTTGGGAAGAAGAATGGCTGACAGCACCTATTTGAGACAACTCTACCCCGTATGGTGTTGTTTAACTACAGTTTATCATTGTGGCTTCGTGCATAATTTTATTCCTGTAGGGCAAGGGTGTCAAACTGGTGGCTCACAGGTTGAATGCATCATGCATAGACCATGCCCACCCCAGCTCTGCGAATGGGAAAAACATCACAAAATGTCACGTAACGGCGACATGACGTGGCAAGTTTGACACCCGTGTTATAGGGGTATAAGGTAGCTGTAATCTATATAGCAGGCATACAAATGACCGCATAACTGGGTTTTAAAAAACACAGGAAATGTAATTTGGGAATTGCTGTTTATTTTTTTTGCAAAAATCACAAGCCAAGTAATGCAATTAGCTTCCATCAGGCTTAATCCTTTGACATATCTTTCCAAAGCTACTGAAGAAGCAAAATAATTGTCAAAGGATAACTGAATCTCTGCTTATATCACTGGGATGCCACAGCACTGGTCCTCCAGAGAAGATATCCCTGTATTCCCCTTCAGGAGTAACTTTGGAGAAATAAAACAAATTCCTTCCTTTGAAGGAATCAAAAGGGAGTCACATCCTTTTGCCCTCTTCCTTTTATTGCAACATCCACTTTTCTCTCTCAGTCCTTCTCCTGGTGAGCAGGCCAACATCTGATGAATTTTATACATACTTACATTGGCAAATCAAAGATATCAACATCACTCAACATGGCAACAATCTTGGCTGCTGCCTAAGCAGTTAGACAAACGTTGACCCAAAGGTTTGATTACAAGTAATCCTCAACTTACAACATTCATTAAGTGACCATTTGAACTTACAATGACACACACAAAAATATGACATGGCTATTTTACAGACTTATGACTGTTGCAACATCCCCATGGTCACATGACCAAAATTCGGCCACTTGGCAACTGATTCATATTTATGACAGTTGCAGTGTCCTGGAATCATGTGATCACCTTTTGCAACCTTCTGACAAGCAAAGTCAGTAGTGAAGCCAGATTCATTTAACAACTATATTACTAACTTAGCAGTGATTCACTCAACAAGAAAAGTCATGAAATGGGGCAGAAGTCACTTAACAACTGTCTCACAATTTTGGGCTCAATTATGGTCATAAGTGAGGATTACCTGTACCGTTAATTCATTGGTTTAAGAAATGGTGATATTTGACACAGCTCACACTGGATGCTCTTGATACTTAGATGCCAGCTAACCCAATTTCATGTTACTATATTCAATAGATATATCACTGCAGCTGAACAGGATGATTGCTTTTTTATTGATTTGCAATATATCTTTATATTGTTGTTTGCTGAAAAACTGAAATCAACATTTATGTCACTGAAATACCAGGTTGTTTTAGTATAACTTAAAGAGACCAATCCCCATTAGATATCTCCTGTCACCCCACCTTAGCATAATTCTTAAAACATTATATTATCACGCAATAGAATCTCACACATTTAAAAAAGAAGTGCTCCACAAAGAATGATTAATATTTACCTTCACAGAGTTTCTGCTTTATCACTTCCCTTATTCTAGATATTGCCATATAATCTGCAACATGGAACACATATGTGGAAGAGGGTTTGTTGGCAATTGCTTTCAGTTCATCCTCTTCAGTTTCAGAACCAACGCCAATGGCAAGCAGTGTGATCTTGTTTCTCCTGGCTTCAGCAGCCACCTCTTTGACTTCATCTTGGGACTTACCATCAGTCAGAACAATTGCAATCCTTGTAAGGAATCTTTCTGATTTAGCAAATAGATGGTCCATTGCAAACTGAATGGCTTTGCCTGTTCTTGTATTTCCACCCAAATACTGTACATATGCCATTTCTCTGATTAGATTCTCATTGGAATCATAAAAACCCAGAGGAATTTCAAGTACAGGATAATCACTGTACTGTACTACTCCAACCTGAATAAATTTTGGTCCTATGTTAAAGTTACTTGTAATATTGAACAGCCATCTTTTGATTATTTCAAAGTTTTCTGGGCCAACGCTGTAGGAGCCATCCAAGATGAAAACTAAATCTGCTGGGGCTGTTCGGCAACCTAAAACAAATATAGAGAAAAAATGTTTTACTTGTATCTTTATCATCATAATCCAAGATAGTTAGCATCCTTTAGACTGTAAACTAGGATGGAAACCTCGTCAAATGTAAGTGTATTTATTTCTAGATAAAAATATATTGGGTGTTTTTTTTAATCTCTTGTCTAAATAAAATAAGCTACAACCTAACCAAGTTAGTTAAACACAAGTGACTTGAAGACTTAGTCATTTCAATCCCTATTGTGAATTTCAGGTAGTCAGTTTTAAAATGTGATAAAAATGGCAGAAACCTGTACTCAATTCTCAACATTTTTTGTGTAGAATTGCCTCAGTACACTGTGTTAACTTTTAAACCAATTTACAGTAAATATGGGATTAGAAGAATAACCCCAATACTAGTAAAATAAATAGAAAGGAACTTATAATTCATTATTTTTGTACTTCATATATAAGAGTACAGTTTTAAATGATGTTTAAGGGCTCAGTGTTTGGAGAAAAGCTCAATATGTTGATTTCTATAGCTATAGTCATATTCTACACACCAGGCATAAATTGTTTTATTTTCTTTTAGAAAAAGTAGATATTTTTGCTAGACTTATTAGTTAACTAAACTGGTGGAATCATGTTTTATCCATGTTTTAAACTTTTCTTTAAAAATTATTTAAAAAGATAGGGACTTAAATAGTAATGCTTAAATTAACAAGGATGTGAATGCTTAAAGGGCATAGATTGTTGAGAGAGGAAAAATATGAAGATAGAAATGGAATGAACTGGTTAGGCCTGAACCCAGGTTTCCTTCCATACTGTAGTATTTTATTGTAGCTTTAATTCAGGTATATCACTCACTAGCTCGATACCCGTGCTTAACTATGAAACTATGTAGCCAGGCTTAGTTTTTGGGGAGGAAAATAAGGGGGGGGATTCTTCCTCTGCCCGCCAGCATCCATAGGTATTCATCTGGCTAGTGTCCTCTTAGTGTGTGAGAGTTGAAGGCTGTTTGGAAACTGAAACAGTATTTGCTCTGTGAGCAAGAAGGAGACAGCAAGGAGCCTGGGCGTGGCTTAGCTCAACTGTTCTGTACTGAAGCTGCTTGCTGCTGTGAAACTAAAACTGAAACTGAAGCTCTGCTTGTGTTTTGCATTTGGAACAGATTTCTTTCCAGGTGGGTAGGGGGAGTAGTACTCCTTAGCATCAGAGCATGTTAATAATAATATAGGAAATACTAATGCTCTGATGGTCATTTCGAAAAATCCTTTCTTAGTGGGCACCTAGAAGCAGGGGTGGGATTCTACCAGTTTGCACCTATTCGCGAGAATCAGTTGTTAGCATTCTAAGCAGTTCGGAGAACCTGTTGTTAGAAGAAATTACTGGCCTATTCCTGTAAGGAAGGCAGGAAGGAAACATTCTGGTGTTGCTTACAGAAACTGCCTCTCTGTTAACCCTTATTACGTTCTTGGCAGGACTAGACTTCCTGTCTCAGGAACCCCTCTCTGGAGTTTTTTTCCCCTTCTTTGCTGGTACTTTGCTTGTGTGGAGTGACCATTCAAAGTTACAATGGCACTGAAAAAAGTGACTTATGACCATTTTTCACACTTACGACTGTTGCAACATCCCCACAGTCATGAGAGGCCCGGCGAGGAGATGCGTGCCTCGATGTGAGTGTTATTGAGTTGGCCACACCCAGCCAATAACATGACCACCAAGCCATGTCCACCCAGTCACATGACCACCAAGCCATGCCCACCACCTAAGCCACACCCACAGAACCGGTTGTTAAAAAATTTGAATCCCACCCCTGCCTAGAAGCCAAGAGGAACATATATGCCTAATTTCACGTTTGTAGGCATTACGGTTCTAGAGTTTTTGTGATGATGCGTGAGTGGAATTTCGCTTTTATATATATAGATTTGCAGCTTCACATTATGTAACCAATTGGAATGACTTACTGTGCTCGAAAGACTATTAGCTTAGAGATAACTAATATGGTATGTTCCTGTAGCTCACCTAATCATAATTTTTCAACAGGAGACTTGATATTCCTAGTGAATCAAATAGAAAAAGACAGAGCAGACTCTTGAAAGTTTCCTAGTTTTGATCAAAATACCAATGAGATCATACAGAAATATAAAATTCTAGAAGCTTCTGTTTCACTTAGGACTATCTCAAACATTATAATGAGACAACTGCAAAAACTGAAAGTTTCTATATTTTATTAAGTATTTCTGGTTAGCAAAACTCTTACTTGCTCTTGTATCACCACCTTCAGCCAATATGCAACCATGTAGTAAGAACATTAAAACTGTCTGAAGAAACGTTATGTTCTTTGCCATGTATACAGTATTTTGTGTCCTTCAAATCCTAAAACAGACTGGGGAAAATACAAAATATTTAAAAACAGTATTACAACAATATTAAAACAATGATATAAGAAAATAGGAAAGCAATATATATAAATGGTTATAGCTTCCTATAAGATTAATCGGTGTAACAGATTGGTTCAGCTAATTGTATTATATAACTAAATTAACTCCAATTAGTTAGGACTTACAATAAACCTAAAATATTAGTTTTTAATCTGAGGAGACTTAATCATAAGAAAGTAATGTCAACAGGGTCCTCTACCACTAAGTGCTATAACAGTCAAAACTTCAACACAGTAAGACCTCCATGTATACTGGGTTACTATATTGGTGACTTGCATTGAGGCCACTTGCCAAAATTCCCAGGTATATCAGACATTTAGTGACCACACAATGAACTGCATGGAATAAAAGCCTAGATATATACAAGGAACTGTGGAACTATTGCACATTCTTTCTGTGTTAAATACTTATTATTAGAAATCAATACCACAAAGGCCGGCATTCCAAAACTTAAAATAGACCAGAATACAAAAATTGCCTCGGGTATACAGAAATATGTGCACATTTTATCCTATTGTGTAGTAGAATTTCTACATGAGATAAAATCGTATGAAAAATCCAGTAGAGATTGAGCTCCAAGACATTATTTCAACAAACTGGTACCTTCTAGAAATTTTGGATTTCAGTTCATATAAGTGCAGGATAAGTAGGAAGGCTAATCTGACACAGTCCCACAAAGAATGTAAAAAATATGAAACTTCTGCAATTCACCAAAACCAGACTTACATTGACTAGTTCAAAAAATTAGATAAATCTGATCAAATAATTTTAGTATATTTCAAGACAAAACAAGCTGCTATATAAATCCAATTTACAGTAGAGGTGTGCAGAACTTTTCAAATTAGGAATAGTTCTTTGAAGTCTGAAATTGTTTTATTGACTATTCTAGAACTGCTTTCAATACAAAAGTTCTTTTCTAGCTCAAAACTGATGTGGTTTGAGTTTGAAATATCTTTGAACAATTTGAAACTAATGTTATGAATTCAAAATATTTTGTATATCTCCATTTATATGCAGATGCCAGGTGCAAATAATCAGGACCATCCACATAGACTGGAGCATAAACTATTGAAGCCTATACACAAGAATCGGGTCAACTAACAGCATTAAATTGGTGCTAGATAAAGGTCAAAAGAATTCAAGGAGGGGGTTGGATTTGGATATCTTGTAGCAATGCAAAAACTCTAAACTGATAATACAACTAGACACAAGTACAGTTTTTCCCGAAAGCCATCACTCTGCTAAACAAATAATTCCCACAACAGTGTCCAACTATTTACAAAGTCTGCATTACTATTACTATTAATCTTCTCATCACTTCTTATCACCCATCCCCTTCCACTTGTGACTGTATGACTGTAACTTTGTTGCTTGTATCCTGACGTTTTAATGACTGTTTCCTAGTATGATTTGATTGCCTATTTCTACCTTATGACTATATTAAGTGTTGTACCTGATGATTCTTGACAAATGTGTCTTTTCTTTTTATGTACACTGACAGCATATGCACCAAGACAAATTCCTTGTGTGTCTAATCACACTTGGTCAATAAAGAATTCCATTTTATTCCACCCTCCACCTGTACCTGCTGTTCTCCTATGGTAACTATCATGAAGCATTTTTCCCGCTCTATATGCTAAGCCACGTTAAAATTTATGATTAGAGCCTGACCAGATTGCAAAGAATTGTTTTGCCAATCAGTGCTAACTTCAGGATTCTGCAAGAGCTAGGATAAGATACTCTTGGTGAATTGCTCAGGCTTGCATATTAGAAAGGTATTCCAAAACCACTGATGCTATTTCATCCTGATATGGCTTATCACTCTTTAATCTATTCATTTTCTCATAAGGGCCAAAGATCTTAATTTAGTCGAGCCTGGCACTCAGACAAATCAGCCATCAACAGGCACATAGAGATAAATGACATCTAGATATCGTTCAAAAGAGACAATCAAAAAGCCGAAAATGAAACAAAAGGACCAAAACACCTCCTTCCCAACAATCAACATCCAAATAAGCAGAGATTAATAAACCAATAATCAAGCAGTAAACAATACTCCAGTTAAGGAACCACCACTCAGACAAACAATTGAACAGTAAACAATAGACCAATCAAAGAACCATCCAGATCACTCCCACCAACACTGATAGGGCAATCCACTTGTATATAAACAGAGAGTTACCCCACCCACTTCTAGCACTGATGACATTACTTAATTGCGTAATGAAACATCTACAAGGAAACAGCCAAGCTCAGAGAGCACCACAGATCGCATAGGGGTCATTGTAAATGGCAGTGGTATGGGCCTTTGAGTCTACATTTGGTCCCACTTCTAAGCTGCAGTTTTGTGAATCTACTCAAAAACCACTATATACAATTACAGAAATACTGTCTATTACTGAATTTTGATTCAGATCAAAAGGTTAATGTATTTTGTATTTGTAACTGTTTCAATGGACATCAGAAATTATGCTTTTTTAATTTTTTTCACTTACACTTCTCTCCTCCCTAATATTTTTCAACATTTTTGTTTTTTGCATTTTTGTAGAATTTTAATGTTTTTTTAAAATAGTTATACAATGACAAACCAAATAAATATAGCTTTATACGTTTATATTTTTTTCCCTTTTGTTATCATCAATATTACAAAAGTTAGTTTCTTGAAGCCCATAGCTATCTATAAAGTGCCAAGTTCAACAATGGCTTATTCTTCAGTATTTGTGGCTTTTGACCTAAATACAGAAAATAAACATTTATCCAAATCTACAAAACAGAAATGTAACACAAGGTATTTCTGGAAAGGTGTCATTATTTATCTGGGACCTGGTACTAATAACTCTGCCAATGACCTGTTATGAAACTTCTCAAGCACTATAAAAATGTGCAGACCTGCTTTACAATATGCCAAATTTTAATCTAGCATACATAAATTTCCTGAGGGATGTAGTTCTATGTAACTAGTCATTTCCTTTCTTTTACAAAGAGCAGCCAAAGGAACACAAAGGATAAGAGCAATCAGCCATTATATACTATACCGTCATCTAGCACAGTATGCATGTTATAGTAACAAAGATTATAACACAACAAAAAAGCCACTTTTGACAAGCTTTTGATTTCACAATCAGGAATCCAAGTATTCAGTGTTTGATAATGAGTGGATACGATTGTTTGAGGAAAGATTGATGGAAGATGTAAATATACTTAATACAAATTAGTCCTTAACTTACACCCATTTATTTAACAAAAGCTCAAAGTTACAACAGTCTTTGAAAAAGTTTTTTATAACCTCTTCTTGAAGTTAGGACCTTGTCAGTCCCCCCGTGGTCATATCACAATTCAGGCACTTGGCAACCAGTTTGCATTTACAATAATTGCAGCTTTGTGTAGTCACATGATCATAATTTGTGACTTTCCCAATTGGCTTCCGACAAACAGAGCAAATCCGCAAAGCTGGGTTTACGTAACAGCCATATGACCATGGTGAATTGCTTAATGACTGTGGTAAAAATGACAGTAAAATCAAATCTGGTCATATGAGGATTTGTTTTATGACCATACTGACTTACAATGGAAATCCCAATCCCAATTGTGGTTGTAAGTCAAAGACTACCTGTAAAAGCTGTAATGTGTGAGTTTAATGTGCAAGTTGACGAGTTTAAACAACCCAGCTATATGCAAAAATTTAGCTGGAATATATTTCATTTTAAGCATCAAGGGGGCATGATCGATGTCATTTACTTGCATATTTATACTAAAATACTGGGGTTTTTTTTGTTTGTTTGTTTGTTTTAGTTTATTATAGTCATAGACCAGAGACCAAAACAAATAAAAACACTCAGTAAATATACAATTAAAATTAATAACAACTAACATACTATTTAGAGCAGGGATGCCAAACTCAAGCCTCACAGGCCAGATCTGGCCCACGGAATGCTTAAATCTGGCCTGTAGGGCCAGCCTGGAAATAGCAAAAAACCAGCCCGTGGTGCCTCTGGCAGCCAAAATGGCCAGCAGGGTGCTGCAGGAGGTCCCCGTGCCCCATTTTGGCTGGCAGGTTGCTGCAGGAAGCGTTCCATCCCATCTCCCACCTCCTGCCAGCATATGGAGGAGAACTACAATGCTAATCCATCCCTGGAAGAAATCCAGTTTGACACCCCTGGTTTAGAGTTTAGGCTCACAAGTCAGTGAAATGCTGTATCTTGGATTTCCCCCCCAAAAAAACACTCTAATAATGATAGAGTGAGTGCAGACTGATCGCAATCAAATGGCCACGCACTGTTACCTTTTTTTAAAAAAAATTCTCAATGAATTAAGATTTGGTCATTTTAGACCTGAATTAGGCTTTGCTATAGATAAGGAAGTACAGACCTAAGAGGTCAATATTAGCTAAAGTATAAATGGAACGTCAGTTTCTGACATCAAACAAAAAATTGCCACTAATTTTTAGGCAGAAGTTAAATAAATTATAAGCAAGGGCCTTAACAGACATGGTGAGGGAGCAGAGATTCTTGTAGGTTTTGCCCTTATTAGGCTCCCTGCCCACCCACAATCGCTGTCCTGGAGAGCCATACTTCAGATTTATCATATTTTTCTTATTATTTAGAGTATATGCAGGAGCCTCTACATTTTACTCCTAGCAAACAATAACAGGGACAATATTCAGGCTCTATTTGCTTGCTATTTTTCCAATTAATATTAATAATGTACAATAATGAAAATATTCTTTTTATCATTTGCTTGTGTCAACAATAATGGAGAGAGAGAACAGGGGGGGAAATAAATGCATTTTTTTTACTATTTCAGTCCCAGTATGACTAATCCATTTACATGAAGTGCTAGAATTCAGCTAAGCAATACTTACAGAAGAAAGAGTCGGTCATCCACTTTCCCATAAGCCAGTGTCCCAATCAAAACTCATGCCAGTTCAGTTTTAGATTATCTAATAATACAGTCTATGAAACCTTGCAAACAAACTTGTTATAGCCCTTTACGTTTTAAAATATGAACCGTTAAGGGCTATAGCAGCAGAACCTAGCAAATATTTGGCATCAAAAATATTATTCATCAAGTTTCACAAACTAGTAGATCCCTAGGCATCTAGGAGTATTTAAACTCTAATTCTTATATCAACTTGAGGGAAGTAAGAATGAATTATGAAATACATCTATCCTTTGCTTGCCTGTTATTTCAGCAATACACCCTCTACTTTACTCCCAGGTTATGTTATCCTGAATATAATTAAAGCCCCAGCATGAAGGAATCAAAACTTCCATACTGTATTCATAGACAAAAACTTATTATTATTAACAGTGGATAAACCCTTAAATGCAGGTGAAATCCTGAAATTCAGTCAATTCCATGGACCCAGCCCACTTCACCAGTTAGAATTCCAGATAAAGTTCAAGATCCTGTGCCACAGAGGATATTTATTTGTCAACTGCAGTTAAGAAATTCTGAATCCTACACTGCCAGATTCAAAATCCACTTGTTATTTATAAATTTTATTTATTCTTTATTGCTGCCATAAGAGGCAGTGTCAGTGACATGTGTCATCTGGGAATCATCGAGTTGTTAAATTCAATTCCCCCCTTCCAGCCATCAAGAGGGGATCTTTCTCCAGGACCCAAAGAAATGTTCAGATATAGTTGAGGACAAACAAACCGAGAAACAAGATACTCACTGTACAAGTTGTTCATCTGGTTGTACAGTTCACAGCAATCAGTCAAGTTTCTTCAATTAACCTTAAGGGACTTTCTCCTTGTGTATCTAGAAGCCAACTGGTTTCCTGAACACCAAGTGCATGTGTACCGAATCTCACTGAACATATAGTGAGGGAAGAAACAGCAAATTTCTTTCAATTGCACATTACAGCAAGATTGTGACATTAAGTCATTCTGGCAGGAGCTTTAGTCTTAATGAGAAAAGACTCTCAAAGGATATTTATGTAAAAGAACTGTAAGCAGCTCTTGTCCCAAAGCCCAACACATTTATTTGCAGTTTAGAAGAAACTTCTAGGGTCATTCCTATGGATGCTCTGAACCACAAATATATCCAAAACAAAAAGCAAAACATTCTTCTTAATTATGAAGAGTGCAAAAATCAAAAAAGCTCATACACAGCCAGTCCTCCGGGTAGCAAATGGCAGTTTCGTCTTAGCTTCCTCTTTGCCTCTAATTCTCGTTTTCCAGCCCAAGATTTCTATTGAGTGGATCAGCAAGACCCCAAACAGTACTGAGTTTGAGATTCTTACTATCCTTTTGCTAGCCTGCTTTCTTAATTTTAAAACCAAAGTCGTATGATTTCAGCCTTTTTTCAGACTTCCAGAAAATAAGTTAAAGGTCATCCAGAACAGCCTGCGTCCCAAGAGAACATTAACACTTCTCTAATGTTGCACTGTGATGTGGAGAGCTTTCAAAAAACCGGGCAATTACATTGCAATTGGCAGACTTGTGGGAACCTATTTTAAAAAGCACTGAGTAGTTGATGAAAAGGCATACAAGATCCAGAGGACCAGCCCTCAGTAATACTTCATTTATTTCTTTGCACAGAATGAAGTGATGTACGTTAAGAAAAGCACCCCTTCTTTCAATTTTTCCCCACTACAACCGCCCTGTGAACACTCAGCTGGCTTTCACACCTAAGGCCAGACTAGAACACAGATAAATAAATAATTAACCTCTAATAAAAATCACCCCTCAGCATAGCCAAACGGGTGAGGGGGGGGGGGGACTAGTAGAAATAAAGGACTTGACTCCTTTCCTAAATCTACGGTATTCCTTTTCTAAATCTAGGATATGCTAATCTAGGATAGCATATCATAGATTCAGCGCCCATATAACTACTGGCAACCAATGCGTATTTTCAGCAGTGGAGCAATAGTCGCCAAGTAGTTCACTCAACAACTGTCCTGCTTAGCAAGAGAAATGTTGAGTTCAATTGTGGTCATAAGTCAAGGACTACATCTATTTCATTACAGGTTGACTAGTTTTGAATTTGTGAGTATTTTTCACAACTTTTGACTTGATTCCAAATTTTACTTTGCTGCATTTTCTTGAAATCAATCTTTGAACTTTGAATTTATTTGAACTGAACCTAAGAGCACCTTGTCAATAATTTTCATATGTAGTTTCAAGTTTATTCTGTGAATACAAAAAAGTCAAATGTATTACTTTGGATATGTAACAGCTAAATTCCATTATTTTAAGAAAAAGAGAATGGATAACTAATAACATTTTAGACTGAAGGACACATAAAGTTATTAAAATACTGAAGACTTTCTATCAAAGATAGAAAGTTTTGTATGAACTCCATCATATTTCTGTTTTATCAAATGTCTACATTATTCTATGATTTCTTTTTTAAAAAAGCAAAGCAGTACATATTTGCTTGCATAGATCATCTTCCTTAACATATGCATGTTGATGTAACTTTCCTAATATATTCAATTTGGTCTGCAAATGGTGTGCCGAAAACTGCATCACAAAATTTGGCAAAGTGCAAAAACCAGATGAAAGTTATGTTCCAATGTACACAGTAGTCTGGAAAGTGTAAATTAGGCTCATTTACCCAGAAATAGGGTCTGAATGAAGTTCTCCGACATCTCTAGTGGAGCCAAAAGAACCACAATAAACTTTTTTTAAAAGTTGGGAACAACTCAATTTCAATTTTTGTTATGACTCAACAGAGGCCCTTGAACCTACAGACTCCTTGTCTACAACAGAGGAAGTTCCTGTTGTGTTCTCCAGGATTTGATGCAAGGCAGAAGGACTGTGCTGCTAAATGCAATTTGTTCTGGCAAGCTGTACTGACTGCTGAATTTGACCCACTTTAAGATTATGCTATTCCAGATAACATGAAGAATAAACCATTAAGAAGCAAGTGGGGGAAAGCTTTGACCACAACCCAGAGGACTTCTGACTTGATAGGCGCGATTTGTTGGAAACCATGTGTAAGATAGGGTATATGGATTGTACGGCATGCCAGACTGGCTCATTTAAAATGTTGAGCAAAAGAACTAGATAGATCAGTGGCTTACAGAAACCAGAATTTCTATGAAAAAAAAACCTTATTTTTTTTAATCCAATGCGAAGAGATTCTACAGGGTTTTCCTACATGCAAGACAAATAAGGCAAGCTGATCAATAAATGGGAAAGAAGGCACTTAGCTCTTCCAAGGGACCTGAATGCTGGCTTGATAAATTAACAGAAGTATTTAATCTAAACCAATATATTCAGTACTAGCTCGATACCCATTCTTCGCTATGAAACTATGTGGTCGGGTTTAGTTTTGGGGGAGGAAAATAAGGGGGGGAAATTCTGCCTCTGCCTACCAGCATCCATCGGTATTCATCTGGCTAGTGTCCTGTCAGTGTGGGAGAGAGTTGAGGGCTGTTTGGAAACTGAAGCAGTTGTGTGAGCAAGAAGGAGACAGCAAAGAGCCTGGATGTGGCTTAGCTCAACTGTTCTGTACTAAAGCTGCTTGGTGCTATGAAACTAAAAGTTAAACTCCCCCCCATCAGCTTGTGTTTTGCATTTGGAAGATATTTTTTTTCAGGCAGGGAAGGGGAGTAGAACTCCTTAGCATCAGAGCGTGTCAATAATAATATGCGAAATACTAATGCTCTGGTGGTCATTTTGAAAAATCCTTTCTAAGTAAACACCTAGAAGCCAAGAGGAACATACGTGCCAAATTTCAAGTGCGTAGGCTTTACGGTTCTGGAGATTTTGTGATGATGCGTGAGTGGTATTTCACTTTTATAGATAGATAGATAGATAGATAGATAGATAGAGAGAGAGAGAGAGAGACAGACAGACAGACAGACAGACAGACAGACAGACAGACAGACAGACAGATATACAGTATATAGTCAACAATGGTTTTCAATGAGCTGAAAAATCTCATTGTGTCAGTAGACCTATACCTTTGGATCAGTGGTGGGATTCAAAAAAAATTACTACCGGTTCTGTGGGCATGGTTTGGTGGGCATGGCAGGGGAAGGATACTGTAAAATCTGCAGTCAGAGGTAGAATTTGCCAGTTTTCCGAACTACTCAAAATTTTTGCTGCCGGTTCTCCAGAGCTGGTCAGAACCTGCTGAATACTACCTCTGGCTCTATACAATACAAAATTATTCACTTATAAGATAATTTCTACTCACCTTCAAAATAGAACTGCACAATACATAGTTCAGTACTTTGTGTCTAAGTATACATAATATTTATGATATTATTTACATGAACAGAAGGGAATTGCCACTTGCAATTCTCCAAAAGGTTGGGATGGATAGAATTTATTTATTATTAAATTCGTTTGCTGCCCATCTCACCACAGGCTATTCTGTACTTAAAATGGTAGAATGTAAAATTCTAAAAAAATATGAAACTAACAATAGTAAACCAATAAAACAATAAACAATGAAAACACAGCAATAATAAAAAATAATGAAAATGCAGCCATATGAATGTATTATAGCAATAAGGATGTAGAGACACTCCAACATCTTCTCTACCCTCAGATCCATTGAATTTATGAATAAAAAAATGATCCTAAAGTAAGAACAAGGGAGAGCAATAGCTGCTAGCAAAACTTCATTATGAAGGGCTTTATGGAGAGGAACCAAGCACTACCTCTTATCCTGCCTCAAAGCAAAACCACACTAAACATCTTATCTCCATAAATATTTACCCTGACCCCAAAGATGATCATTTGTCAGAAACAAGCAGTAAGGAAAATGTTGGATCTGGAAGTGTTCCATATGTGGGTGTTCCTAAGACTGGGAATCTGATCTGAGCAATGATTAGGGGAAGCTAGTATGACAACACAAATGAAAGAAGGTTTATTTACAGAAAATACAATTTAGGGATAAGCAAAACGTAGCTCAGCCTATCAGAGGGAAAATGGGAAATGAGTTGTGTGTACTTGGGAAGAAAAGGATCCCTGATTAGCAACCTCTTAGTGTTTTTCTAACTTGGCAACTTTTAAGATGTGTGGGTTTCAACTCCTGGTTGGTGAATTCTGGGAATTGAAATCCACATATCTTAAAGTATATTAACTGTCTTAGGCAAAGCAGGCAGGCAGAGTATAAACCAAGAGACGATACATAATAAATGCTTAACTCTCTATTTATACCCCATTATCTCCTTGTGGTCATGAAGAATCAGTGCCATTGGAGCCACCTCCACCACAAAATCATGACGTAACTCAAGTGAAATAACACCTTTTATGCTGGAGCATATTTATATTCTGCAGGTATATTAAGACAGCTGGACTACAGAAAGACACAGAGATTGAGTCTTAGTCCAAGAGACAATAATTTAACAGTTGCTCTGTTGTTTTAAACTGGACTAGTTCCAATGCAATTGAAGTAGTTCTATTTTGCACCAATTCACTTACTTCCACTTTTCATTTCACATCTTTCTTTGCTCTTTTTTTATCCAATCTTAAAACAATAGGAATTAACCAATATTGAGGACAATCAACACAATTCAGCCAAGATTTTTCAAGCGATAAAAGTAACATTGACTTTTTACTAATCTTGGTTATACAAGGCATGGTTCAGCTTCCATGTCACTTACTGCTTAAAAAAACATTTTACTATAAATTTTCCTGAAATACCTTTCACTGTTTCTTCCATATACAGACGTTTCCTTTTATTGAGCAACCAACCTTAAGGTGCCTTGTGGCCTAATCACTTGATCAAACTGGCTCCTTGAAACCTCCCTCATCTTTCCATGGAGTCCAGTTGTTCAAATTGAGCTTTTTAAAATGCTGTTCTGAGATTTTGAGGCATATAAGTTGTCAAATATTTTTTTCTCATTTGTGTTGAGCAAGACTTCAAAGACTTGACATATTTGAGTGCTGCAATATCACCTTGGGCAGCCATAACTCCTTGCTTGAAAACTTCCTTGACTTTTGGATCTGATCAGACTGGGAATTGGATGGAGAACCCATATCAAGAGATGACATTTGAATTTGGGTGGCCCAAATGTGACGTTGCATGGTTTGCAACTGCTCTTCGAAAGACAGCTTTAAAAATAGGGTTTCAATTTAAAAATAGGAAGCCATTAAACATAATGACTCTGAACTTGTGCTATTAATTTCCATTCTATTGTTACATCACAGCAGGAACTAGAGTGCGAAAAGTATTGGAAATTACTGCAAAGTAAAATATTTAGATGTAGCAAATGTAAGGCAGATAATATTTCAATATTATATAAAGTGCTGAGGTTTTCATTAATCAGCAGTACTATAAGATTGCTTTGTTTCCACTTTTAAGCATCTGGCAATCCAATATCTAGGAATAATTTCAAAAGTAACTGCTTACCCATGACTGTGCCAAAATAACCTTTTTCTCAGTGTTATTTCAATAAATATACTGCCCAGTCCTATTTCAATTGTTAGGTGACTACATTTGCTAGGATTCCTTATGCTTTCTTACTCATATTCTAGGTAGCCAGGGACCCTCCCCAACCAAGATTGGCCAAATTCTGCACAACTATTTTATTGGGCCAATTGAACTCTCCAGTTTATTCCAGACTTGTTATATTTACAATATTTTTACAGCTGTGGTTAAAACCTTTAAGTATCAAATGAAAATCTCCCAGAGGTAAAGCCACAAAATCAATTCTAATGCCATAAGAGTCAAAGCACCATAATTACCAAACTACAGCCATAATATTAGGAAGCTCATAAACATCATCAAGAATCTACAATTCCTACTTCCAGCTAACTATTATGCTTTATAAGAAAAAGAAAACATTAATAGAAAGTACATATAGCTATTCCTCAAATCCAGTTCCATCTCTTTGCTAATTTAGTGACAAAAATATTTTGCTAAGCCACACACTAGCATTTATCTGGTTTTAACCAAGCATGCTTTGTAAAGCCATCCATTATGGATTGTAAACTATAAATTAAGATTTAGTGTTAGGAAACCCACTCTATCATGGCATGTTTGATAAACATGATTGGATAAAAGACTGTTTCAGAATAATGTGTGAATCTAGCCTTAAACTAGCCTCCAAGGCAAATTCTAATTTGTTTTCTATAGCAACTCATTTAAAGAAGACATGGGTTTTTATTGAGGAGTGAGGTGCGGGACACAGAGTTTCCAGAGGATGCCAAGAAAGTGTGATGAAATTTTTAGCACACTGTGGTGTACCAATCTACACAATTGTGATGCAACAAACCACAGTGCAATTGTACATTAGCACAATGAGTGAAACAGTTCATAACTCCAACACAGAGAAATTTACCAAAGACCTAAACTTTAAGACCTACAAACTAAAGAATTTTACAATTACACATTAGCTTCTGGTATGGGACCAAGAATCAGTAGAGTTTTTATATGGGCCAATATTTGTTCTTCCCAACCCCCTTAAGCTGCAGGTTTAGCTGGTCCCAAGAGTGAACAAAGATACACTTTCAAACAAAAATGTCCTATGTTGCATTGGAAGAACATTGTATCAGACATTCCAGGACACTGAGGAAAGCTTTAATTAACAGCTCACAGCAGCTCAGTAGCCAATATCAGCACCAGTGTGCCCAAGCAAGAGTCTGTCAGGAACATTAGCAGTTGCTGACGAGTGAGTGCGGCTAATACAAATGATTGAAGCAATGCAGATAAATAAAATTCCCTCCTTCCCACTATAATTTCTTAAGAATTGGGGAAGGGGTCATTCTACATTTGTAAAGAAGAAAAGATTTTGCACTGGTGGGAAATCCTGGTATAGATACCTACAGATACACTGCTTAAAAGTGCTGGTCCCTTTGAAGATTAGCCACTGGGTGAAAGGTACTATCTGCCTGCTGAATTTTAATTCTTTTTTATACCGTCTAAACAGAGCATCTCTCTCATCTATCCTTCCTTTTCCAGTTACTTCTACTTATTCAGTATCATCACCATCACAGTTTTTGCTCCTCTCTGTCTCTTAGCCCTTCTTCTCAGAGCAGCTATCTCATCTCTTTATCCCATCCTGGTGAAAAAAGGAAGGAACAAAAAGGTGTCTGGGACAAAAAAAATGAATGGTATATGCACACTGAGGAATCGTTTAATTTTATAAATGGAAACCTTACTTTATAGGCAAATAGTTTGGATTAGTAATTCACTCAACTAATGTAACTTTTTTTACCTGATCCTTTGACATACACAGCAATCCCCAAACATCAGCAGGGCTCTAACCCTTCTACACTTTCATAAGGCATTGAAGACCTTGATCTTCCCACAGTTATTAGAGCCAGTAGGTTAAACCAGCCATGTGGGTGGAGCAATGTGGGTCTGTATGTATTAATGTTGGAATTTTAGATTCACACAAATTATTATTTCTTAGGTTCTATTGTTATACAGTATTGTTTGTTGGCTTTAATTCTCTGTGTGCTACCCAACATCACTATCATGACACAAGGTGTCCCAAAGGGGCTTTTTTTTCCTCAAAAGGCAACTGGATTTCTTGCTTTTTTTTTTTTCTCTGAAAACCTTTTGCTGAAGAAGCTTTTGGGATAAGAAGCCAAACGTTTTCAAAGAAAAAACAAAGTCCAGTTGCCTTTTGAGGGGGAAAAAAAGCATCTTTGGGTCAACCATAACCTGGATGATTATCTCCATACACACAGAGATGGTATTCAGGAGGTTCTGACCAGTTCCGGAGAACCTATAGTGGAAATTTTGAAATATTGAGTAGTTCAGAGAACCGGCAAATATCATCTCTGACTGGAGATTTTACAGTATCCTTTCCCTGCCACACCCACCAAATTTGAATCCCACCACTGCATACACTTATACCATGACAAGGGTTTTCGATACAATTCATTAATGAACAATGCTTAATGCATACAGTACAAATAAATACAATAAAAAGTGTATCACATATACACATATATTTCATTGGGGTAAATCACAGGATTGATTTTAGTTAGAATTAGAAGCCTTAGCTGACAAAATATAAAAGCTGAGCACACCACAGTTTTTTAAGTTTTAACTGTGTGGGGGGTTTCCCCCCAATCCTTTAGAATGAGAGATCATGTAAAATTCAGGGTTCTGCTTCTTTAAGATAACAATGATGCATTTATGACAATGCATTTATCCAATACGCCAGCGTTTCCTTAGGCATGGGTTGCCCACATGCCAATGATATTATAGAAATACATATTTAAGTTTGATGAGTTATCTGAGTTCCATAATAATCACTCTTATAATTATCAGTGAACAAGATTGCCCACTTAAGACCAACAGAGTAGCCAAATATACGTTTGAATGGCTTAGGACCTATAAATAATGAAAAAAGACACTGTGAAGTCACCACTTAGCTAGAAAGATGCCATAAAAAAGGACAATCAAAATATTTAATAGCTAAAACAATTTCATATGAACAGGATGAACATTTCATTTTCTTTTAGACAAGACAGGGGTCCTCATTTATAATAGTAATAAGGTATAGGAAGACATGCTATATACAGTATGATGTATACGTGTGTGTCAGTGCACAAATGTATCTAGAACGTAAAGTAACCCAATAAAACTTAATATCTATCAAGACAGATCAAATAAAATATTTCTCCATAGAGTAATGGCTCAAGTATGGAATTCTCTACAAGACTTAATGTTTGGTGTAAATGTAAGATGATTCCAAGCAGAATAAGGCAAATTCATAAACAATGTAAAAAGTGATCTTTACTTGCAAGGTGTACAAATGTTTCCTTTTGATTCAGAAGCAGGTTCTGGAAAATAATTCATCATCTCACATTATTCATGAAATACAAATTTCCAAAGTTGATGACAATAAAGCAATCAAATATAGAGTTCCAGAAACTAGGAATAGATATCTCACTTATTTAAATCCAAGCTTATTTTAATGTGTTCACCAAACAGATCACTAAAGACAGGAGGACTTCTCTCAAGGACCTGTCAGAATGGTGCTGTATAAACTGTTCTTCTTTGAAATTTCAGAGCACAGAGATACAAATGTTATACTACCCAGATGTTATGCCCTCATATGCAGGGTTTTACACAACTTACACTGCCACTACTCTCTTCCTAGAGGAAAAGAGTATAGTCTAGGACCTGAACTGTATTGGGACAATACAGTTGTATGAGGTTGTACAGTCACAACCAACATCTCGATTTGCAAGCAGAAAGAGAGCTACAAAGTGCAAATGTTGGAGAAAAGGATTTCCCTGTTCTCTGGAGCCAGCCAGCTGACAGAGTGCTGGACCTGCTAAAGCCTCTGAAGATTTTTCCAAGAAAGTTTCCATGTGGAGTGTGTTAAAACAGCCCAGATGAGATAGAGCAACGGCATTTGGGGTTACAGCCTGATATGAAATCCCTAAGAACTGGCAATGCTGCCAAACTCTTAGTTAAGACAAAGCTCTTCTGGTCACTGCCAAAATCTGAATCCAGAAGTACATTCAAGCTATGGATCTGAGTGTCTAAAGAAAGCTTGAATCCTTACTCCTTGGGGTTGCCTTTCCATTAAGCAGAGGTATTTCTGTCCTGCTTGAACTAAGTTTTCATCAAAGCACAGGCAAGTCCTGTCTGTGACCATAAGCATCAAGCGTAGAACAGACCAGTTTACATATCCTTGAGAGAGAGAAGTCCCCTGATGATGAGAATCTGAGAATCTAACAGGCTTCCAGGCCAATTAGAATAAAAGTTGTGTTTAACGCAACATCCCCTTACTTTCAATAGCTTCTGTTCTGGATGCACAATGACTTAGAAAGGCACTTAGCAGAAAATATTAAGGACCCCAAAGTCACCAAAGTTACACTGATTTCAGGGCCAGTTTTTTTTTTTTCTTGTTGCTTTTTGCTTTTAATCTTTCTAGCTGAACCATCAATGCTGTTACACCCACCTGGTTCATATTAGCCTAAAGAGCAACATGCTGAACTAAAAGAAAAAAGAAAATTCATTATTGTTAACATGCCAAACACAAAGCCTGTAAAAAAAGAAAAAAGCCAATAAATACACATTCAACAAGCATTACTTATATATTCCTGTTGTTGTTGTTTTTTTTAATAAACCTTGCCAATCTCAAAGAGATTTACTGTTCAGGGACCAGGAATGGGATTAGATGATGAGATCAGCATCCCGGCTCAGCGGACAGGAGGATGACCCCAAATCACTCACACAGGTGCTTCCTCAAAAAAAAAAAAAAAAAAAGATTCCAAGAAAGAAATAGACCCACAACACTTCTAGCAAGACCCTCAGGTTTACTCCGCTTCTTCACCCACTCACCTGTTTTCCTAGCACTCCAACTGCAACACCTCAATCCCAGGAAAGAAAAGAGGGGGAAGAAGGAAGGAGAGAGAGAGAGAGAGAGAGAGAGAGAGGGAAGGGGGGAGAGACGACCACGCCTCATTTTACATCCTGCAAAGGCGAGCTTCAGTGAGTCTCCTACCTGCTGCAGTTTGCCCCGAAAGATAAATTCCTAATGCTGCTTCAGGCTGACAGCCCTTCGCTCTTAGATCCAAGCTCTGTGGAACAGCTAGATGGTGGGCAAAAATAAATAAATAAATAAAATAAATGGAGCCCCAACGATCTCAAGCAGGCAAGACTCTGAAGGAGCCCTGTTAAGCGTTCTCTTCCAGATTCCCAAACACTGGCACGTGAATCTCCCTTGCTAATTCAAAAGCTACAGCCGGTGAAGGAAGGGGAGGGAAGGGAGGAAAAAAAAAACCAGCCTCTCTCCAGATCCCAGGCCCGAAACTTGCTTTAACCAGGCGCTGGGCTGGGGGCGGAGCCTGGCAAGGAGCCCTTGGCGAGGAGAGGGGCGGGCAAGGAGGGCTTCCCCGTCCGCGGTGCGCCTCCGCGTGGATAAACTTTTGCCGAGGGAGCCGCTTGAGGAGAGAAGGAGGGGCGGATGATAAATAACGCGGGGAAGTGAGAGGTTTGTCATATTAGAAGCCCGGAACGGCGCGATCTTGTCTTTTTGTGTGTGTGTGTGTTTGTTTGTTTTTTAACAAACGATTGTCGCGTCCCTGGAGAAAAATTAAATCCTGTGCAAGAATATCGGAGACCCAGTACTGTACGCTTCGATCATTCCCGAGTCTAAATAACCTTGCGAAGTAATCTTTAAATATCAGCCTGGATTCCCCTAGAGATCTTATCTTGGTATACCTCGGGTCAGCTGAATGTTGTGTTTTAAGATTCTTTTTTTTTTCTTCCCCTCTTTAAAACAAACAAACTGGACATTGATGATGAAATGACGAGCTAGCAGCCTCCAGCATCACTCTGAACTTCCAAGCGCGCCTCTCTAAGCTACCCAGGGAGCATCCCAGTCTGGCTTAGAAAAGCAGCTGTTTGAGAAAAAGTCACCTGCTCAAAATTCCAGGTGTGTCCACTATCTTTTTTACACACCCGGTGAGGTACCTCATGGATGATAGGGAGTGGCAGCTAGAATAACTAAGCAGCTACGTTATGGCAGAAATGAATTGACCAAAAAGGTTTCTGGAAAGGGGGATGGAAGTTATGATCTCAGTCAAATTGATTCCATGGAGTCTGATGGGCTCAATTACTGGAGGATTTGGCTGCTCAGAAAACTACGCTTGGAATACTTGAATGTACTTTATTGAATGTCAATCTTCTCAGGAGATTCGAAGAAACATCTTCTTGAGGTAGAGTACAGGTAGTCCTGAACATACGACCACAATTGAGGACAAAATGTTCCTAAGCGAGAGAGTTGCTACGTGAATTTTGCTCAGTTTTACACCTTTTCTTGCCACACCACTGAACCATTGCTGGTGTTAAACTAGTAACACGACTGCCACTTCCCCGTTGACTTTGCTTGTCAGAAAGTCACAAAACATGATCACATGACCCACAGGTAACCATCATAAAAGCATGCCAGTTGCCAAATGTCCACATGCTGATCCTGTGACCGTAGGGATGCTGCAACTGTCATAAATGTGAAAAATGGTCACAAGTCTTTTTTTTTTCAGTGCAGTTGTAATTTCGAACGATCACTAAATGAATGATGGTAAGTCAAGGACTGCTCGTATTGGAAAAAAGTTGACAGATCAAAACTGGCCCGTCATTCTCCACTGCCCGCCCACCCCCACATAACAGATAGAAAGAAAGCCTGGTCTAAATGTTATATAGGAGACAAGTGAAGAATATACTGCTCCTAAGTAGCTGCCAGGCCTGAGGCTGGGACCTTTTTCCTCTGAAATGTTGTGGACTGAGGAATTCAGCAGAGAAAGAGATGGGGAAAAGGCAGGGCAGGAAGGGTTCTTTGGGGGCAGTCTTCCAACGAAAATGTATGGGCATTCTCAACCATCCAGGTCATGGTTGTCTCAAAGGTGCTTTTCAATAGGCAACTGGACTTTTGGGGTTTTTGTTTTTTTTCCTTGAAAACATTTTGCTTCTCATCCAAATAACTTCTTCAGTTCTGACTGAATGGTGGGGAATGAAAGGATTTATATTCTTTGCAGACATCCGGTCCTTAGCGCTCTGAGAGTTGTTGAGATCCTTGGGGGGGGGAGGGGTTATCTGTACCCTCAGGGTCATTTGAATCAGAGTGCAAACAGGTGTGGAACCTTCTTGGAACTGCTGAAAGGACTGTGTTGGTAACAGGAGATAGATGGTGTTAATATCTCATCACCCCACCCCTGCTGAGAGAGCTGATCCATTTTAACACAGATGGCCTTTTTGACCCCTCTCTCAAACCAGTGGTCCTCGGTCCAGAATGTGGACTTTGCTGTCTTCAAAAAAGTGACCTTTGTCTTTCCCATGCAGATGGACTGCTGAAGCTTGTCCTGATGGGTTTGTTCTCCTACGTTGTGCCATATGTTTATGAAGTGGTTGTTTTCTCCAATGTACAGATCTGCACATGCCTCACTCCGCTGCACTGTACATATATACCACATTGCTCCGTTTGTGTCTGGGACTGGGTATTTTTTTCCTAGGGGTAGACAAACTTCTGCCTTAATGTATTCTTGGGACCATGCACCTTTGAGACTTCTACTGAAAGGAACAATGAATTCAGAAGTCTGATTTCTTTTTCCCCCAGGTGGTAAGGGATCATATTCAGATAACAGAATTGGGGCCTATGTAGTTGCGGGACATATACAGTATAATCTGGCAGTACGCCATTTATATCTTCTTTAGATAAGATCAGGGGTGGGATTCAATTTTTTTAACAACCGGTTCTGTGGGCTTGGCTTAGTTGGTGGGCGTGGCTTTGTGGTGATGTGACTGGCTGGGTGTGGCCAACTCAACATCACTCACATCGAGGCACGCATCTCCTCGCCTGGCCTCTCATGACTGTGGGGATGCTGCAACAGTCATAAGTGTAAAAAATGGTCATAAGACACTTTTTTCAGTGCCATTGTAACTTTGAATGGTCACTCCACACAAGCAAAATACCAGCAAAAGAGGGGGGAAAAACTCCAGAGATGTTCTTGAGACAGGAAGTCTAGTCCTGCCAAAAATGTAATAAGGGTTAGCGGAGAGGCAGTTTCTGTAAGCAACACCAGAATGTTTCCTTCCTGCCTTCCTTACAGGATTAAGCCAGAAATTTCTTCTAACAACCGGTTCTCCAAACTGCTTATAATGTTAACAACCTGTTCTAGCGAATAGGTGCAAACCGGTAGAATCCCACCCCTGGATAAGATGCATCTAAATATCTTATTTAGATAAGAGATAGCTTGGTCTAGTGGTTAGGGTGCCGGACTAGGAATAGAGAAACTCCAGGTCTACTTAAGCAAAAGCCAGCCATGTGACCTTGGACCAATCATTTTCAGGCCTTGAAAACAGACAACAACAACAAACCATTTTTGAAAAGGTTTGCCAAGAAAAGTACATGGAGTTGTCCATGTATTCAGTATGAGTCCAAATTGACCCAAAGACCCAAATGCTCAGATACGTTTAGACTATCTTTCCAACATACAATCTCAGGATAGATGCATGAGGGCAGACTTGTATAATTCAAAGATTCTTCTAATTCCAAGCAGCCCATTTCTATTCTTTCCATTGATAACAGTTTCAAAGTCCTAACAAATAACATGTTGTTGACATTTAAATGACCAATTGCAACACAGATTGAACTGGTTTACATTACTTGATATAATTGGGAATGGTAAGCCTCAGCAACCCCAGATGTCAGATCGTATTTTATTATTTCCCTTGAGTGTGGAAATACTGTGGTTTTTTTCCCCTTTAATATTTGTGGCTAAATGAAAAGTAACTGATTACTTAACAATTGCGTTGGCTTCATGGCTAAGGTTCTTTGGATGAAAATCCCCTGGGAAAAAATTGTAATATTAAATCAATGTCAGCTAAAAAGTATCAAGATGATTGACTCCAATTTGCTGACACAGTTATAACAAATTGTTTCTCTGTCTTTCTTAAAGAAAATCTAGTAGTCCAAGAAAAGCTTATATCTAAATTTACTAATCTAATCTAGATCTAATTACTTTAAATAGACACACACACGGACATAAATACATACACATGCACGAAAAATACAAGTGTTATATAAAACCAATGCTCCGCCAATACACTGGTTAGAACATTGCAATGCTGCATGGTACATGTTGTACAGTTGTAACTACATTCTCGGATGGAGCATATACTTTATTAATATATTTTTTTATTTCAGATACAGTAGAAATGCCAGGAATGGATGCCGTTATTTGAAAAGCAGCAAAACAATCTGATTAGCATGACCTGTCATGATCAGGATCATATGTTAAGTTGCAGTTCAAAGACTTATTGCTGGAACCTATACATAAAGATCTAGTTAACTAAAGCTTAATACTAAACTGACTCTAGGTAAGGGTCAACAGAATTCAAAAGGGGTTGGACTTGGACCATTTGTGGCAACGTAATGACTCTAAGCTGATGGTGTGTTTAACTCTGGCCCGCAGCGCTGCCTGCTCTTCTACTACTGAGAACAAAAGCACACCTCCAGTTGATGAGAAAGGTGCAGAAGAAATGCTCAGCACAATACATCAAGGCATAAAAAAAGAAAAATCTTCTTTCATTGTTGGAGACAGGCTGTTGAAACTTTGATGTGATGCTTGCCACTTGCTTGCCAAGCCAAGAAACTACATTTTAATTCTGCTGCACCTATAAAATTTGACATTTTCTCAAATGTTCCCATTAATAATAATTAACATCTGGAAAAAGTGACCACATTTGACAACGGATGTATGAGCTCTAAATTATATTAAAAAGTTACTGGTGGTAAGAAGAAGCAGAAAAGAGAAGTTCCTCCCAGCTCAATTAGAACTCCATGCCAGCAATAGAAACTGCTTTTAATTTATTCTCATAATATTTTCCCTATGTGAAAATAAACAAAAGAAAGGTGTTGGAAATGTGAATCCAGCAGAATGTGCTATTCTAGGAAGTGCTTTTCAATACCAGCCGAGTGCTGAGAGAATTCTGACCAATTAAGTGGCAGGAGGTCCTATTAAAAAGGGAATTAAAATGTTTAGAATGTTGTTGCCTTGAATGCAAAGTGTGGGCTTTGCCCGGCTGACAGTAAAATGCTAGCAGACCTTCGTTGCATTTTACTAGATTTTTGAAGCAATACAAAAAGACTTAAAAACCTCACTTCTAGAAAAGCTCCATTTTGAAGAGTAGGAAGCAGGAGGGAGGGAGACAGGGGAAGGAAGGGAGGGAGGGGGAGGGAGAGAGAGAGAAAAGAAAGAAAGAAAGAAAGAAAGAAAGAAAGAAAGAAGAAAGAAAGAAAGAAAGAAAGAAAGAAAGAAAGAAAGAAAGAAGAAAGAAAGAAAGAAAGAAAGAAAGAAAGAAAGAAAGAAAGAAAGAAAGAAAGAAAGAAAGAAAGAAAGAAAGAAAGAAAGAAAGAAAGAAAGAAAGAAAGAAAGAAAGAAAGAGAAAGAAAGAAAGAATGAGTGGATTCTCTTTGTCTCTTAAACAACAGGAATCTTCACAGTGATTTTAGTTCCTAGACCCTTGATTCAGTAGAGAAGCCAAATAAAAAAGCTGAAGTGCAATCCAGTCTAAAGCCTTTGTCATAGTCTACATGTGACTTTAATGACACAACTAGCACTTACACTGTGATTTTTACTCTCTTACTGCATCAGTGGCTGAACATCCAATAGCAAACTTTTGGGTGGCCAAGTTTCTATTAGGGAGGAATCGGCATCAAGAGCTCCTACCTGGCTACTCTGACCCATCAATGCACCATTTTGTCAGCAAAACCACCGATTTTCTCAAACGTTGACCCTTGCTGGCCACATCCACCCCAGTTTAATGAAGGGAAAGTCGCAATACGTCACATGACGACAACATGGTGCTGGGAGTTTGACACCCCTTCCCTAGAAGGTTACAATAGTGTTTGGGTGTTGCGACCTCCTGGAGAGCCTGAAGGAGGTGGTGATTGGAGTACTCTCTTCCATTGGTTCCACTCCGTCTTCAGATAATGGTTCCACTCAGTTGGGGGGGTGAGCCCAGGGAGTTTTCCATTGTGGTTTGCTACAGGTCTAATCCTTTCTCTGTTGTATTTAATATTTCCTTGAAACCACTTAATGGCAGGTTGAGGTTCAGTATCATCAATATGCTGATGATACCCAGATTTTCATTGCTACCCATGGCCGAAGTGATGATTGCCATTGATATCCAATCCCAGTGCTTGAAGAGGGTCTACCCCAAAGCAGCAGGTCCACGACTTATAGGTGCTCCTGTCCTTGCAACAGATAGACACTGTGGCCATGGGAGTCTTTGCTCACTTTTTTGGATTGGTGAACCAGATGCAACAGTGGTGGGACTCAAAAATGGTTCTGTGGGCGTGGCTTGGTGGGCATGGCAGGGGAAGGATACTGCAAAATCCCCATTCCCGCCCCATCCCACTAACCTGATTTCCAGCTCTGTTCTCCTGTGCAGTGTTGCAATGTACAACAATAAATGGATGCCTAATGTTGCAATGGTCAACCTTGTAAAAGTGCTGGATGGACAGTCTAATGTTGCTATGTGGTAAAGTGCTGACTTTATGGAAAAAATACTGGCTGAAGAAACGAAAGTTATATGGGAAAAGAAAGTAATTGGACAGGGCTAAGAGTGGAGGTGATAAGACACCAGCAATGGTATAGTTTTTGCATTAGCATAATTATGTAGATTACCTTATAAGGAAAATTTCCTTGTTCCTGCTATGACGCTTGCAAGCAACCTAATAAAAGGAGGTGCCTGCCATTGTTCAAGTGCCTTCATCCCGAGTAAACATTGTGTCCATGTGTTTATTTATTTACCATGAGAGGCCCAGGGCTCTGAACTCAGACCCTGCCGTCACCAGGGTGCGGGCAGCAAAAGGCCACAGTGCAGGGCAACAAAAGAAGACCCAGCCGATCATTGGGACTCGGGAGGCAGAGAATAGATGGGGGCGGGGCCAGTCAGAGGTTGTATTTGCTGGTTCTCCAAACTACTCAAAATTTCCGCTACCGGTTCTCCAGAACAGGCCAGAACCTGCTGAATACCACTTCTGAGCTGCATCCCCACCTGGAACAAAAGGATTGGTTCAGAGTGCCTCACACCCTCATCATTAACCCTTTAAGACCAAGGGGTTACCTTTAAACACCACTTAGGGGCCTCTTTTAATTTAAAGGGCTAATTGAAAATTCTCATTTCTTCTAAGGTTTGTGCAGCATGGCTAAGATAAAATCTTTTGAGTATGAATCTAGAAGTTTACATACAGATCCCACCTTGTAAGTCCATAGACGGGTTAAAAGTGTTTCTTTTGGTGCACTGTCAGTCTCAGCTGCCTCTCGGGGTATCTGTCTTAGGTTGGGGGGTGGTTTTTTTACTTTCTGTAGCTAATTTTTGTTTTTGATATGTTCTAGATTTAATTTCAGATTTAATTTTCTTAGCCCCAAATGTATGTTAAGTGAGAAATTTGTTGAGTGAGTTTTGCCCCCATTTTATGATTTTTCTTGCCCAAGTTGTTAAGTGAATCACTGCAGTTCTTAAATTAGACACACGGTTGTTAAGCGAATCTGGCTTCCCCCTTGACTTGGCTTGTCAGGAAGTCGCAAAAGGGAATCACATGACTCCAGGGACACTGCAAGCGTCATAAATGTGAGTCAGTTGTCAAGCATTTTAATGTAGATCATGTGACCATGGGGATACTGCAATGGTTAGAAGTGTGAAAAGTGGTCATAAGTCCCTTTTTTTCAGTGCCGTTGTAAGCATTGCTTATTTTCTTCTTTTTTTAATCTTTTAAGTTGCCCAGAATCCTTTTGCACTGTTGTAGGATATAAGTGGTCCAGATAAATGAACAAATAAATTAGTGGTTGGAAGAGGAGGAGGTTGCATTATAACACAATAGTGTTGTTATAACACAAACAAAACCTTAGTAAGTACAGGTAATCCTGGTTTCACGACAGCCTTGTTTCGCAACCAGGGGTGGGGTTCTACCTGGTTGGTCTGGTTCTATAGAACCAGTTGTTATGATTCCGCGCAGTTTGGAGAAACAACAAATCGCTCCACTGGCTGGCCCCGCCCACTCACTCCTTACCTGGCATGCGCACCATCCAACTGTGCCTTGGTAAGTTGTTATTTTTCCTTTTTTTTCCCCGACCATCAGCTGTTCTGCTGTGCTGAGAGCTGAACCTTCCTTAGGACTGAAGCTTCTATTTTTCACTGCAGACTCAGGCAGCAGATTGCAGAAAGATAGATCTCAGAGTGAATCTGTGATTTTTTTGAGCAACTCAATCTGCCTGCCTGCTTTGCCTGATTTTGGGTAAAAGTTGCTTTTTAGATATATATATATAAAATTCATTATTTACATACATGGTGTGTTGTGAGTTAATTTTGTGAGTTTGCTTGCAAGCAAATTTTATATGATAGACTCAGGCAATAGATAACAGAAAGATAGATCTCTGAATGAATCTGTGATTCTGTGAGCAACTCAATCTGCCTGCCTGCTTTGCCTGATTTTGGGTAAAAGTTGCTCTTTTTTTATCACAAATTCAATATTTAAATAAATATTTACAATATTTACATACAAGCCACGCCCAGCCATTTACACAACCACCAAGCCACACCCACAAATTAGGCCACGCCCACAGAACCGGTTAAGAAATTTGAATCCCACCCCTGTTAGCAACCTTTTGCAGTTATGATGGGGATTAGAAAATAACTTTATCACACAGTTCAATGGAAATTGGAATTTTTAAATGCTATAAAAATAGAAACTTGGAACAAAAAAAAGAAAAGAAAAAAGAAAATAACTTTATAACCAATCCTTACATTTACAACGTTCACCGGTTTGTAAACCAAAGGAAAGCTGAAGTAAGATCATAAATGCAGTTGTGGTGCTTTATTCTACTGTAACAGAAGGAGTTGGAAGTCAATGCTTTTGCTTTTCCCCAACCCTTCCTCATTTCTTTCCCCCCACCTTCCCCTCACTGCTTTCCCATTTACTTTTGTATTTTGTAACTGATTTTATCTTATAACTCAGCAAAATGATTGCTCAGAATAAATGCAGTTGTGGTTTCACTTAGTGATTGCTTCACTTCAGTGATCTATTTGTCCACTCTGTGGTTACTAAACAAGGACTACCTGTGCATTAATATCTAGAAACAAGGCATTGAATTAATCTAGATGTTGGAGATCAGATAGCCAACCAGGTGAGTTTTAGGAGGGATCGGTACGTAAACCCAGATGCAATAAACACAGAAAATAAGGAAGCATATTAGGGTTTCTTACCTCAGAGTGGGTTCACTGCAAAGAATTCACATATTGAATTTATTGGAAACAGACCTGGGTCTCCACCTGTTCTTGGAGGTCTAGTAGAGAAAAATTGGTAAAAGCTGACAAAAAGTAATTGTTCTATTGTCCCTAGAGCAACATTGTCAACTTTTTAAGATGTGTGGACTTCAACTCCCAGAATACCCCAGCCAGCATGCTTATTGAGGAATTCTGGGAATTGAAGTCTACACACTTTAAAGTTAACAGGATTAAAAAACACTCCCTTAATGAAACCCAAATAGTTCATGCAGGTTATAACTAAGTCCTCACTTTTGTTGGGTAGATTTTTCTCAAGGTTTGTCATACCACATAATTGCCACATGAGGGAGTGCTCGTATCATTTCTTATTGAATTAGATCACAAAAGAAAAAGGTGAAAAAACAGAAACGCCTTCTGCAGAAAGGCCGCTGCCTAAACGCTTGGAAATTAACAATTTGTCACATAATGCAGAACATAATATGGAGAACAAATTTCCTAAGGCAGTCAAACCTGCATCTATAAATCTCTTTGAAGAAAATGCTGGGAAGGAAAATCAATAGAAGCTATAAAGGCACACTGATATTCCCAAATTGGGTTTTTTTTGGGGGGGGTGCGAATAACTATCCCAGGGGTGTCAAACTCATATCATCAAAGGGGCATCGCATGATGTATCCCAACTTTTCCCCCCTTCGCTAAACTGGGCATGGGTGTGGCCAATGTGTGATGCATCTAGACTGCGGGCCACGAGTTTGACGGCCCTGAGCTATCCAATGTGCTCTTTTTTGCATGTGTGAAACTCATCTGAGGATGAAGGTGGTGATGATATCATCCTCTGTAAATACCTTTCTTTCAGGAATTGTATTGACTTCGCTCACATTCATGTTTAAGGCCAGTTTGTGCCAAGAATATCCAGCTGATATTGGCAGAAACCTTGAGAGATAGGGGAAAGATAAAGAACAGCCAGTTCTTATTACTTAGAAAATGTCTTTGGCATTGCCTGCAGAACCAGAAATTCACCAGTGGGTTTTCTGGTGTGTCTTCTGGTACTTTAAAATTAGCCCTGTGTATTATTCTATGAAAAAGAAATAATGTAGATATTATAGAGACAATTACATATAGACATACTTACCCATTATCCATTACTTTTGTAGGATAAACATTATTAAAACTATAGAAAAGAATTATTAAGACAAAATAATAAAATTAAGATAAGGAAAAAGGATAAGAAATAAAACTGTCTAATTTACAATAGCATTACTTACTTCCATTACATCCATATGCTGTTTTATATATCATTTTTTGTTCTTCAAATTTCTCACTTTTCTTTTCTTGCAGATTCAGCCTAACCACAGGTTTCTAGGTCTTCTTCGTCTTTTTCAACCCATTAGAATCAGGGGTGTCAAACTCATGGCCTGCGGGCCAGATGCATCATGTATTAGCCACGCCCACCCCCAGTTTAGCAAAGGGGGGGGGAGTTGTAATACATCACATGATGAAAACGTGACGCTGGGAGTTTGACACCCTTGCATTAGATCTTCCTCCAAGTATCCAGCCACTCATTTTAGTATCTGATCCACCTCCATTCAGCTCTACTTGATTCTTGTGTCTATTGCTGGTTTTGCAACACATGCTTCCCATTGCATTCAATTTATTTTTAAATAAATGAGTAGCGTTAAGTATTAATACTCAGAGTCGGTGCTTCTTGTCTGAAGTACCTTGAAGACTGACACGTTTTGCCTCCTATTTAAACAACTTGAAATTAAGGAAGAAATGAAAATTGGGTTGAGGGAAAAGAAAATATTCCATTGCTTCTCTCCTACAACTCATTCCTTACATTTTCTCCCAAGCCTTTTATTAAGAAGAAAAAAGAAGAAGAAAAAAGCACAACAAACTGCTCTGGAAGGGTTTTCTATCCATCTTATTTAATATCTTTAATGGTAAACTCATGATTTCCAATGAGGGGGGAGAAATAAATCTCCATTTCCCTCCTGCATCACTCATTTTGTATTTAAGCAAAATTAAACTCAAAAGATCTCCTGGGGGGAAAAGTATCTTTACTCAACTAGTAAGACAGATCAAGTTCAATGATCCTCAGATGATGCAGATGGAAGAATTTAATTAACAGATGCTTAACCTTGTGGCTGTGCTGTATGTTATCAGGACATTTATTGGGTTGCAGTAAAGGATGCACACATGTGCACACTGTGAGGGCTATTTATCATTTTCCCTTAAATGTTCCCAAATCTGTTTTTCCTTTGACTCAAAGAAAGCCACACCAAGGGAGAGAGACTGTAACTCAGGTATACAGTGCAGGCTTTGTAGAATTTCTTAGTTTCAACCCCAGGACCTTCAGGTATGGCATGGGTTTCAGACTCGTGGCATCATTTGCTGTCACATGATGTTTCATGATTTTCCCATTCCGGGCCAATCCTTTCTGGTAATAATGGGAGGAGGAATGAATGAGTGCTGGGATGGCCATTCACTTGAATGATAATCTGTTTGGATTCATGCAACAACATTTTTCTTGTATTTCATCCTCTGATTCCCACAAATGCATCAGCAAGATTTTGTATTTACCTTTCTATCAATATTGAAAAATAGATAAAACTCTGAGTAGCATTCATTCAGCTAATCAGTTTGCTTTGCTTTTCCTTTCTGAGGTCAGGCCTCATAATACTGCTGACAGGTGCATGAGCTCACAAAGGAGAAGTACACGAAACTTTTGGGTGGGCTGAATGAAAGCTATTCACCAGAGCTTTTAGGTCTGGGTGGGTGCTTTACTTAGTTACTGAGGATTGGTTGGTTAATTTGCTTTTGTTTTTATTTAACTTTATTTACATAGTTTAGGTTTGTTTTATTTTACAATATTTATTTGTTTGATTATTCATCCATTTACTTAATATCATATCTTTTACACATACTTTTTATTTATTTACTTATTTATTTATCATATTTAATATATTTGTTTATTTATTTAGGAGTAGTTTAGCTTAGTTAAGATTTACTTTATTTCCCTCATGGAGACTTTCCTCTATTATGCAGGAAAAGCCCTCTTTGAGGTAAGAAATCTTCAGTTTTATTTATTGTCAGCTTGCATAGCTAGGATTTAGAATTCAAAAAGGTAACAGAATAGATAACATGACATAAGTAATGGGATCTGGAATGAACTATATTAAAATTTGATAATGAAATAATAGGAATCAAAGGAAACTAGGAATAAGTAAAATTATTTTAGAGTAACTTTTTAACCTTGAATATTTAAAAAAAAATATTTGCACAACTTCTTTCAGGGTTTCTTGGTGAATTGTGTTAATATTTTCAATTTAAACACATCCACAGGACAGCCTTCCAGAACAATATATGTACCAAAGTCCTCTGTAATAATTGGCCCACAACTGTATCAGAGGAAAGATGGATAGAAGCTGGCACAGACTGGCTGATTGAATAGTATTCTTGTACAGCTGACTCCGTATGAATTCTTGACAATGTACAAACAGCTGCCTAAAATCCATACAATTAGTAGTCAGGAGGCCCAGAGTCACCTTACACTAAACTAGATATGGGAGGATCCGAGCCTCTGGCCATGCAGTCATCAACACTATCTCGGAGGCACTGTCAATTGTTCCTACAGAAAGATTTATATAGGAAGAAGAGGGCCATTAGAACATCATTTTAACAGCAGAGCAGCTAAAGGCAACTTCAGCTGTCCCTGCAGTTGGCTAGAGGCAAACTTCAAGTGATGTCATGAGGATTGTTGCTTAACAGTAGTTAGTGAAGGTCTTCATGCCATGGCTAGAGCAACATGAGGATGAACTAGATTTATACAGACTGCAGTGCAGGTGTGCTCCACACATAAATAAATAAAGAAATCCCAAGCAAATTCAGTTGTAGCTCCTATCCTATCAGCCTGATTTAAATGTACAGAGAACAATCTATGATTTGCTGCTAGCTGCAGAGGCCAAGCAGGTAGAAATAAAAATAAAACCTCTTTCACTAATGTATACCCAAGTCATTTTTGTTGACATGTCCTATGATTATTTCCAAGCAGCGACATTTCCATAAATGTGTATGTATTTAGAATTCAAATAAAAATTTAATATATTTCTTTCCAGATCACAGTTTTGAGATACCATAGTTTCTTGGAAGAATTATATGGATTATATTGAAGATTAATATTTTTAAAGATCCATTTAGAGCTTGAGTATTAAATTTTATCCCTTATGGATTTTTATAAATAGACAAAAAGGACAGCAAAATCATCATTCTCCGCAACTTCATTTTGAATCAGCCTGTTTAAATGTTGCTGCCAAAAATCCAAATTCACCATATTTTGTCCCAGTTACAAATATCAACATTTTGCTTAGAGAAGGCATATATAAATTACTCTGAAAACTAGGATATGAAGATGCTACCATGTAAGACTGATAATAGATGGATGTAGTTACCTTCCTTTTCAGAATGTAGCTTTATAGCCCAAGCAATTTGCCAGAACTACTGCAAAGTACCTTAGAACAAATAGTCAGAAAGCAGCCAAAGCGCATTGCAACTGGATATGACTCCGGCCAGAAATAAAACTCTCTCCATCATTATCAATCTCTGCAAAGTTCAATGAAGAAGTGTTAAAAGTTGGGGAAGCGTAGCTTGGAAAAGGAACAATAGATTCTTGAGGCAGTATCACGCTATGATTTACTTAGTAAATTTGCCTCCTCTGTTCAAAGGTGTTCAAAATGTCTTCTTTTGCCAGGTGTGTCTGCGGAAATACCACGAGCAACAAAGAAAACAGAGGGAGCACATCCATGAAGTAACAGCAAGGTATCAGGAGGAGCTGACTGAAAAGAATGCCAGAATAACAGCTGTAAGTCATTCAATCCTGTCTTACGTTTCTCTTTTGGTCTGCTTGTTTCTATTCCACGACTGATGTATTCTCATTTCTGTATCTTAGTTGGAAGAAGAAAATAAAATGCTTGCCAGCAATATAGCATCTATTGTGGAGGAAAACAACAAAATGAAAAGGAAACTCAAAAAAATGGAAGAAAGTGAGTGTTATTTTAACTTCGTGCATTTTAAATCTTTGCATTTTAAAAATGAAAGTAAAGCAAAGGTTAAATTTACAAGTACTCGTTATTTTGCTACTTTTTTCCCCAGGTCTTGTCCAGTTTACCCCTGACACTCCAAAAGCAGTAGAGAAGTTGAGGCAACGAGAGATGAAGGCAAGGCAAGAGGAAGAGGAGATGAGCTGCCAGGTACACCTATTCAAAAACCTTCAACCAACATAGATAAAGATGAGATGCCATGTTTATTCAGCAAAAGTGAAATAAGCATAACACGAGGCTGTTGTTTCACATGAGATTTACATAAGAGTCATGCAAAAAAAAAAAAAAAATTAAGAAAAAACTTTCTCTCCAATTTTTTCCAGTTTTCTTTTTTCTGAGATTTCAATCAAGAAGTCAAAGAAGGGAACAAAACAACCAAACTGGCAATAAACATCCAGATGAGATTGATTAAACACCAAGATCTCAAACCATCAATCAAGAAGTAAACAAGGCTTCAGTGAAGGAACTGCCAAACAAGCCAATCTTTGGCTCAACCAGAGAAAATCACACAAACCTACTACAAAGAACGGCATGACAAACTAGCAACATTGCAAGATCTACAAGAAGTACCATGTGCCTGCGTGGAAGAACTGGTTGGGATCATAAGGTAAAGACATAGAAAATTAAGAAGCTAAAGTGTTCTGGGAGTTACAATTAAAAAAGACAGGCACCTGCCATATAACAAGTCAATTGTCAAGACTGGGAAAGATAACAGAATCAAAGACCTGCAAATAGAAATAGAACAGCTATGGCAAAAGAAGGCAAAGATAGTAACTAATAGTAAGAGATACTTTGGGTGCAATCCCAAAACAACTGGAACACCTCTTGGACCTACCATTGGCATTGACAAAAATCACCATTGGTCAATTGCAAAAGTCAGCTTTACTCACAATAGCTGGAAGAAAAGATGTTTACCCTTACAAAGAAATAACAATCTGTTATTATACATCTAGCCCAATAAGAAGAGGATATTTGAAACATAAGCACCAATTCTGGAAAGAACAACATCCCGAATCATAAATAACAGAACAGAGGCTAGCAAATCAACATTGATTTCATCACCATCACCATCACCATCACCATCACCCTCATCATTCTAGCCATTGTCTATCCACTGCAGGATGAAGGCTTCTTCCGTATGTTTCCAACCAATACAATCTTGGACTGTCTTTCGCCAGTTGGGCCCACAAAATCATATTCTGCAATTGTACTGTCATCCATCATTTGGAAGTGACCATAGAATGGAAGGAGCTAAAGTGAAGATAGACTGTCAAAAAGAGCGCATGAAAATGATAAAGGCGTCACAAAAAAAAACAAAAATAAAGAGTGATAAGCTTGTTAGAGGAGAACAGCATTTTTGAGATTAATCTATCAAATAGCTTAGCTGTATTGCAAGATTTGGAAGAGATGAACATTATGCACCAAAATGAACCAATAGTCAAAAACATCCTTGAATCTGCTACATCTATAGCACTGTTGGAAAAACACTTTGTATAGTCAAAAATCTCTGATGGAACTACTGATTTAATGAAAAAACAGTGGCCCAGTACTTAGGCCCAGTACTCTTTGACACCTTCACAAATGGTTTAGAAGAGGGAATATAGAAAGGAAACTCATCAAATTTGTAGACCACACTAATCTGGGGAGAAAACCCAACACTTGCAAGACAGACTCGAGATACTTTATACTGGGGTTGCCAACCTTTTGGACCTCAGGGACCACCAAGCTCATAATTTTAAGTCCCGGTGACCACTAATATGAATTTTGACTGACAATGGCTTGCTGACGTTGGTGGGAGAGAGAGAGAGAGAGAGAGAGAGAGAGAACTGATCTAACCTCTCTCTCTCTCTCCCTCCCCCCCTCTCTCTCTCACACATACACACACAAAGACAGGGGTGGGATTCAAATTTGTTAACAACCGGTTCTGTGGGCATGGCCTAATTTGTGGGTGTGGCTTGGTGGTCATGTGACTGGCTGGCTGTAAATATTATAAATATTTATATAAATATTGAATTTTTTATAAAAAAGAGCAACTTTTACCCAAAATCAGGCAAAGCAGGCAGGCAGATTGAGTTGCTCACAGAATCACAGATTCATTCAGAGATCTGTGAGATTGGCTACCTGAGTCTGTCACATAAAATTTGCTTGCAAGCAAACCCATAAAATTTGCTAGCAAGCAAACTCACAAAATTAACTCACAACACACCATGTGTGTAATAAATATTGAATTTTTTATTTAAAAAAGAGCAACTTTTACCCAAAATCAGGCAAAGCAGGCAGGCAGATTGAGTTGCTCACAGAATCACAGATTCACTTAGAGATCTCTGTTTCTACCATCGGCTAGCTTAAAAGCAGAGCTGAAGATCTAAAGATTAGCTAGAAATCCAATGATTTCCTACTTTCTAGCTAATCTAAATCTCCTGGCACAGCAGAACAACTGATGGTCGGAAGAAGGAAAAATAGCAATTTAGCAGGCAAGGTAAGGAGTGAGTGGGCGAGGAGGGTTCCCGTGGGCCATGTGGGTGGTGCAGCCTTGTGTCCCTGTGCAGCCTGGATTAATTGCTTTGGGGGGGGTGTGCTCTGGGGTGATATTTCTCTGTGGACCACCAAAATTTTCTCACGGACCACCAGTGGGCCACGGCCCACCAATTGGTGATCGCTGCTTTATACGGCACTAGAAAGACCATATTGTTTGGGTCTCCATCAGGCAAAAAAGATGTTGAGACTCTAAAAGAGTGCAGAGAAAAGCAACAAAGGTGATTAGGAGACCAAAAACTGCATAGTATGACGGTTGGTTAAGAGAAGTAGGTACGGTATGTCTAGCCTGACAAAGGAAAGGATTAGGGATGACATGATAGCTGTCTGTCAATATCTGAGGGGCTGTCATAGAGAAGAGAGGGTTGACCAATTCTCCAAAGCACCTGAAGGCAGAACAAGAAGAAGTCCTTAAAGGGGGACCTGCATGAGCACACACCAGCGTGCCTACCGTCCCTGTCTTACTGTCCCCATTTATCTGTATTTACTACCCTGGTTCTTGTTTATGTTCATCCTTATACTTGTTATCTTGTACATATATGACAAACAAACAAACAAATAAATAAGAAGTAACCAATAGAAGATTATCAAGGAGAGATCCAACCTAGAATTAAGGAGGAATTTCCCCACAGTGAGAACAATTAATCAGTGGAATGGCTTGTCTTTAGAAGTTGTAGATGCTTCATCATTGGAGGTCTTTAAGAAGAAACTGGATAGCCATTTGTCCAGAATGGTATAGGATCTCCTGCTCAAGCAGGGGGTTGGACTAGAAGACCTCCAAGGTCCCTTTGGACTCTTCTGTATTCTATAAGTCCTTTTTTTTCCCACCAAACATATTAAAAATCATAGCCTTGGTTACATTGTCCACTCTCTTTTGTTGCTATACAGTATTGCACCTAAGCTAATGTGATGTCAACTATCTGTTTTTCCCCTTTCTCTTCCCTTCCCCATCCTCACTTTTCCCTTCTTCTGTCTTCTCTTGCAAGAGAAAGATGTAAATCTTTGTGTTGCATTGAAAAAGTCCTGGCTCATTCCTTTTTCAAACATGTCCCCTCATCATTTTTGGACTATGTGAAATCTAGCTTCTTCTGTGAACGACAGTCCTGGTCTGAAGCCAAAAGATCAAAATTAGCAGGGATGTGTGACTCACAGTCTTCTTGAAATAAAAACTATTTAAACTACTTATTTAAACATCGGGAGAAAAAAAAAATCTACCTTGAATGTCTTTCCACAAAAACTCAACAGGGATCAAAATGATGGAAATTCATGCAGAATCTATCCTTGTTTAGTTTTTGCACAGAAACAACCACCTGCACGTTTGCAAAGCGGTACTGGGTGCACCATACACCTATAAATTGATCTAAAATATCCAAACTCTAACCTTCAACTAAAACCTAACCCTAATCCTAATTCTTTTGCCCAAAATACTGTAGCTAAAGTTTTTCTGATGTTTTTCAAAGAGCAGCATAGTTTAAAGATGCAATTATTTTAAAATGCATACCATAAGTTTATGATGTTATATGAATTATTACTATTTTATAGGGTGTTCAAAAATAATTGGTAAATGGAAAAAAGTAATCCTGTCTTACATTTATTGTTTTTATTGTCAATTTATGCTTTCTTGCTGCTTATGAACCAGTGGCCAAGCATCTAAATTTTGGTCACCTATCACCGGGATGCTGTAACAGTCGTAAGCACAAAAAATGGTCACAAGTCACTTTTTTCAGTGCTGTTCTGACTTTGAATGGTCTTTAAATGAATGGTTTTAAATCAAGGACTACCAGTATTTCTATGCTCACTGTGCTCACCACACGAGAACAATTAACCAGTGAACGGGTTTCCTCCAGAAGTTGTGTGTACCCCATCATTGGATATTTTAAAGAAGATTTTGGGCAGCCATTTGTCCAGAATGGTGTAGCAGCAGTGGTGGGATTCAAAAAAATTTACTACCGGTTCTGCGGGCGTGGCTTGGTGGGCATGGTGTGGCTTGGTAGGTGTGGCAGGGGAAGGATACTGTAAAATCTCCATTCCCACCCCACACCTGGAGGAAGGTTGCTGCAAAATTCCTATTTCCTCCCCACTCCACTAACCTGCTTTCCATCTCTGTTCTCCTGTGCAGGGCAACAAAAGAAGACCCAGCCGATCAGCTGGGACTCAGAAGGCAGAAACTAGGTGGGGGCGAGGCCAGTCAGGGGTGATATTTGCCGATTCTCCAAACTACTCAAAATTTCCACTACCGGTTTTCCAGAACTGGTCAGAACCTGCTGAATCCTACCTCTGTGTAGCAGGGGTGTCAAACTGGCAGCCCACGGGCCGGATGCATCACACACAGGCCATGCCCATCCCAGCTCCACAAAGGAAAAAGACGTCGCAATATGTCACGTGAAGCAATCAAGTTTGACCCCCATGATGTAGGGTCTCCTGCACAGGAGGTCGGACTAGAAAACCCCTAAGGTCCCTTCCAACTCTTGTTACTTCTGTTACATTTTGTGAACAGGATAGGCAACCTTAAGGCAATTGCCTGGATAATAGACAAGACCCAAACTTTGCTTTTATTTGCTGAGGCTCTGTTCAGAGCAGCCCATAGAGGGCAGCCCAGTATTGTGCAAGAAACAATATGAGGATAGGAGTAAAAGTAGAGATTTTCCTTTATTACACACAACTTTTTCTGGGCAAATGCTCTGAAGAAGGTTTGTGGGATTGTTAAATCTCATTTGTGGTAGATGGATGCTGATATTAAAAATGCTTTTGGGAGCAACGCTATAGATATATAAGCATAAAGGAAAGAGATCGTGCCACTGCTGGCATCTCACTTCTTTCCTACAGGAAGGCTTTACCAGATTGCAAAATTCTCAATAACCACTAGAGGACAGTAAAGGGCTAGGGTTAGGCTTGTTGTATGAAATACTACTGTATTCTAGGGCCATCTAATAGTAGGTGTTATTTCTTTTTCTAAAGAAGTTCTAAATTTCTTAACATTTTTGGAAGGAAATTGGATTGTAATTAACAAAAATTTCTTGGAGCGAACACCTGAAAAAGGTCTTAGAAAAAGAGGAGCTTAACATCTTGTGGGAACGTAAATTATATTCTGGCAGACTCCTGAAACACAACAAACCAGGCATTGTTATTAGTGAAAAGAAAAGAAAAAAGTACGGTTTCATACTTTTGTACGATTCATAGCTGTAGCAGTATCAGAAGACAGTTTTACTGGCCAAAAAAAAAAAAAAAAAAAAACCCAAATAGAAAAGTAATAAAAATCTCAGGATTTGCATATTGAAGTTGAAAGATATTAAGCTGGAAGAAAAAAAAAATCCATCCAAATACCAATAATAATTGGCGCTCTTAGAGCCATGCCAAAGGGATTTAAATTTACCACTTCCTTGGCAGAAGACAAACTTTTACATATTATAAAGAGACCTTCTTGATTCCTGGCCTTTTGACTAGAAGAGTTTTTCCATCTTGATCAACAGAGATCTGGCCAAGAGGAAAACACCTGTTACTCTTGTGACTGAGGATAAGAATGGACTGAGGCCCTTCTACAGTTTCATTGGTTCTGACATAACATGGCAGATAAGGCAGCTTTTGCAGTTTGTAAATCCTGCTTTACAATTGAATACAGAGTGTGGATTCATCCATCTGGAGCTGAATGCAAATGCAGCTCAATGAGACTTGTGTTTCACAAAGTCATTTTGACCTTCAGCTTCAGCCTACCTCAGCAGAGAGCTGGCACAAAGGTGGAGGCTCCTCTGTGAGACCTTATCCACAATAAATAGTGAACAGGCTTCCTATTGATTACTCTCTTCGTCTTCAGCTATTCCCACAGTGCCATTCAATTGACTCAGGGCGTGGAGATGGAAGAGGCACTCTTTGGGGATGGCGAAAGTCCTTTCTTACGTTTGGGTAGGATTATTGGAAGTTTTTGCTCAAAAACTGAGCCTGATAAAATTGAATGATGCAACAGTGAAGGGATATGAGATGATGTGGGGAGAAGAGCTGAGGAAAGATTAAACAGCTGGTCACATCTGCTGGGGCAAAGGATTAATGGCAGCCGCACCAAAAACTGCAATTGGGATGCCAAGTACAAGAAAGCTGCAGGAAGACCTTAAAAAGGGCAAGTGGCATTAATTATTTTCATCTCTAGTGACTCGTTGGGTTCCAAAGAGAAAGAGGGGGGAAAAAAGAGAAATAAATGAAATGGGATGTTTTTGTTTTTCCAGACCACCAAGCAAAGGCCTTCTCACCCCCTTCCGTTGAACTGGGAGTGGAAAAACCCCGGTTAATAAATTGGCAGCCTACTATAGTTTAGGTATTCCAAAACCTGGAGGAAAAAATGTATGGCATGACATTCTGAGCGTGCCATTATGTTAATACATTCTATTGTGTCTAACTTCTTAATACATGTACATTTTTTTCAGAATTCAGCAAATAACATCAACATCAATTTAATAGCTGGACCACAACAAATAAGCGCAAAACGTAATCACCAAACCGGTAGTAACGCCGGTTGAATCCCACCCCTGCTCCTGTATGTCCCATGTGATCCCAGGATCACTAAATAGAGCTGGCAAAACCTCTTTGCCCCACATCTTGGAGAGCCATTGACAATACTGGTGAATATGGGCTATTGATTTGACTCAGAAGAAAGCAGCTTGCCACATTGTTATACTGTAAGAATTGGTGAAACTTCATATAAAAACTGGCAAGTTTTGTTTTGTTTATTTGTGTATTATGAGAAGAGTTATCATGCTGGAAAGGTCACTTGATGCTAATCAGTTTATAAATACATAATAGAATGATTAAAAAGTTATAATGTAAAATGTAACCAACAGCATAATTCTAAAAACATAATGCAGTATATTATCCAACACAAGTTGATCAGAAATTGCTGCATTTTTAAACAAGCTCTTACAAGAATGCTGATCATGCCATCAGATCAGGCAGGAGGTGTCTGAAATCTCATGAGAAGTTTAAAATTTCTAATGTTTTGCAAATTATTTTGATAGTGTGGAGGTACCTTGACGTCTATCATCACGATCAAGCTTTTTCTTAAAAGAAAACTTTTAAAAACTCCATTGTGCTTAATAATTTCTGTTATTTCAATCATTTCATTTCATTTCATTATCTTATTTCTCATAAATATAGGAATATATATATATATATATTCATATGTGTATGTGAGTGTATGTGCATACGCATACATAAACACACACCCCAGACACCTTTCTTGGATTTTTTTTAATTACTCCGATTTTGAAAAAGAACAGCCCTTTTTTTCTGTCAGCAGAAAAATGAACATGAATTGCATATGGTTGTCATACTGTTCGCCTGAGGTTTTACCAGCACAATCTAAGCAACCTTTCAATTTGCTTTCCAAGAGAAAGCCACAATAGCCTAGCAGGCCTTCTTCAATAACTTTATTTCTTGATGCATAACTACTGGTAAATCAGCTGTTATTTTGGTCCAAGATCTTGTAAACAGAAACTGTGAGTAGATTCCCAGGAATTACTAACATAAGAAACATTTTCTGTTTCCTCTTCTCCAAAGCCACGCTGGCTGGTGGCTTTCATATTTAAATCTTTTCAAGTATCGGTTTAAGCAAGGCCAAGCTGTGGGGGCTTCTTTCTCTGTCACAACAGCCACTAAAGGCTGCAGATTAATACTGCCTGAAAATAAACCTCAGCTAACAGTAATGCATGATATACTCCCGAACCATCCTACAAAGAATGGCAGCATCTCTTTTCGTCAGGAAAATTATCATTTTATTTCTGTTTTTCCTGGGAGTGCCATTGAACACAGAAGTCATATTGAGTGCTGACTGGATTTGTAAAAACAGTCTCCAGAAAACTCTGCAGAAGGGGTGGGGGAGGGAAGAGGTGGGCTTCTGCCAGTTTGCACTAAACTGGCAAATCCCACCATTGGTGGCCCCGCCTTTGCTCATTTTTTGGCCTGTTTTAGGGGGCGTTTGGGGGGACTTTTGGGGGGCCAAAAATGGCCCAAAAAACCACCTGAAAATAACCCTAAAAATGTCCTGAAAGCTGCCCAAACATGGCCCCCAAATGCCCCCAAAATAGGTTGAAAAACAGGTGGGGGCGGGGCCAGCCAATGGTGGGTTTAGCCCCAACCGGCTGAATCCTATCTCTGCCTTTGAGGCGAGTGACCGGGAGGCGGGGCTGGGTGTAATGAGTGACGTCACCCACCCAGTCACATGACCAACTGGCCACACCTACCCAGCCAGAGAACCAGTGTTAAGTTATTCAAATCCCACCATTGGGGGAGGGTGTTCTCAAAATAGACAACACTGTTTCAAAACAACAACTGATGCAAATAAATGCTGCTATATTCTTTGTGGGATAGTTTGGGAGTATACCATGCTTTCCTATTAGTTGAGATTTATTCTCAGGCAATATTAATCTGCAGCCTTTAAGGGCTGTTGTGACAGAGAAAGAAGGGGAAAGATGTTTTCAAAACAGACAACAGTGAAAATGTATAGAAGAGGTCGTCTTTATATTGCCCCGTTTCTTTCACCATCTTGCATTGATTGTTCTTTTAAGGCAACAATTGCAACCATTAGAAATGCCACTTTCAGTTTTTAAGTAGAAATGCAGAAATATCCAGCTCTTGCTTCAGTATTTTCCTCAGCCTCTGACTTCCTCTAACTAAAGGACCAGATTTTTCCTAGCTTGTCTTGGCTGCATGACTCAGGCACTTGAAGCCTAGACTTGGTGGAAATATCAGCAAAGCCTCCCTTCCCGAAGAGGAGCTCTTTCTCTCACTCTGGACAAGGCAGAACAACTTCCCCATTTTCTGCCTGGAAAAAGGATTTCGTTCCTTATGACCTCAAACGCAGGATAACCCTTGTTTTCGAGTTGTGCAGTAGCTCACTCTCTCTCTTTTTTTTTAATTTTAAAAACTGTCCACAATTTCACAAAGATCCCTCAGCTCAAAGGATTTTAGTCATCTCATGCCCAAGGAAGCACAGTGGCTAGCATGGTTAAGACTCTGGGTTGGAAGTTAACAAGCCCATGTTCAAGCCCCAAGTGTTGCCGTGTGGTGGGGTGAGCTCACGTCCTTTGCTCCAGCTGCTGCCAGGAATATGAAAGAAGCCCCCAAATGGGCATCCTACAGGCAATGATGATGTCACCAGCTAATCTTTTCAACCCAGAAGTGCTTTGGTGCTTTTGACCTGAGTGAAATGTGATCTCATGCCAAGATACCGTATCAGACCTCTAGAAACTCATGGGATTTTTTTTCATTCTCACTGATTTGGTAATCTAGTAAGGTTTGGTCATTTTTATTTTAAAAATGTTAGAGGGGTAGCATTAAAAAGTATGGTGTATAATACAGATGCTACCTTGTCAATTCCTGATCTATGTTCATCTATCACAAAGAATAATAAATCTTTATCATAAATTTATATTACAAAAGCTGTATCATCAGTAACTCAAAGAAGAGCTGGATGTAGAAATCCCTGCTCTAATAAAAACATCTTGTCCTGTTTTCCTTTCCATGAAGGTCTCTCCTACAAAACTAAGAGAATCTACTGCAAGCAGAGGTGGGCTGCAGCCAGTTCTCACCGGTTGGGCGAACCGGTTGTTAAGATTCTGCGCAGTTTGGTGAACAGCGCAAAGCCCACCACTGGTTGGGTAGATAACATCATCAATACTAGAAGGAAGTGGAATTTGCTCTTATTTTCATATACTAGTGGATTACCCTATCAGTGTTGATCAGTTGCTTCACAGTGTTTTGATTGGTGACAGATCTCTACCGTCTTAGGTAGAGAAGAGCTATTCTCTGCACCCTTCCCTCAAATGTTCTTTAAAATACAGAGTTTCCCAGCATTCCTTCAGGAGCCTCCAACATGCAAACTGTGGTTACTCATCCTAAAATGAATCCTCTTTACCTGGAGCTTCAAATTTTGCTGTTTGCTGGGAAGGTGTGTAGCTAAAAGTCAGCCTACATTTAGTGTACATCTGACTTTGGGGATATTTCTTCATAACCAAACAAAAGTGTATTTTCTGTGCAGTTCACACCCCTTGCTTGCTGAATGTGGATGTCATAAAGCAGAGCTTCATTAACCCCCACACCTCATTTTGACTGGGAGAATGCTGCAGGTGACTGAGTGCTGTCACACCCCCTGGGCATGCCCACCCAGCCACACCCATCCAGCCAGTCATTAGGGCAGAGAACCAGTTGTTAAAAAATTTGAAGCCCACCACTGACTGCAAGGAATAGCTAAACCAGAATGTGATGGTTGTGAAGGTAGGCAATATTATAGCACCCTGATGGTGCAGGGGTTAGAAGGCAGTATTGCAGGCTAGCTCTGCCCACTGACAACAGTTTGATCCCGACCAGTTCAAAGTTGACTCAGCCTTCCATCCTTCCAAGGTGGGTAAAATGAGGACCCAGGTTGTTGCGGGCAATCTGCTGACTCTGTAAACTGCTCAGAGAGGGCTGTAAAGCACTATGGAAGGGTGTATAAGTGCTATTGCTATATAGCTGAAATTTATAACATAGCCTCACACAACAGTTCTTTTTCCTTGCTGACCTGAAACTCCATTAAGGGTTTGGGGTTTTTTTTTTTTCTGACTTAAAAACAGAAATCTTTTTTGGCATGCATAGCTGTTCATCAAATAATTAATTTGTTCCCAGCATATTATGCTAAACATGCATCTAAAAATAAGAATAGCATTGGAGACAGTAGCACTGTAATGAACCATTGCCTAGGGCTTTATATAGAAATCCAGCTATTTTGTGCACTTTGTGTATTATGCGTTAGGATTTGCAAGGTCTTAGTCATCAAATGACCCATCAGCACCAGCCTCCTGTGCCAGAAGAGGCAGGGAAGGAGACCTCCCAGTTGGGGCCTAGAAAAAAGTGTGTGAGAGAGGAAGGTTCAGGCTTTTGACTTGCCTGCTCCGGCACAGGCTCTCCGGCCAGCATCATGTCAGCTTCCCATGTTGGGGTTTTCAAAGACACACTCCTCTGAGGACCCATTGGGTTACTGCCCAAGGATTTTCTGTGGTTTATCTCTGGTTCTGCCCCCAAGAGAAAATGAATAACTGCCTCCATTAAGTGGCAGTTTGTCAGCAGTCCATGTTCCCTGGATCAAGATGATGCCATTTTAGACAATGGAAGATGGGACCGTTGTTGGCTCATGGTGAAAAGTGTGCATCGTTCTTTAGGAAACTGATCAGTGCCATCTTGGTTTAGACTTTAGGACTGGGATTGGTGATTTAACCTCTGCAATGACCTATGCTCTGTTTTGGACTGTAGATCAAAGCTGTAAGCAGAAATGGAGGCTGCCTTTTGCTTGCTTCAACATTGCTTCTTATGGATCATTAAATTTGCCTTGTCTGCTGGCTATCGGTCTGCAGAATACACAGTGCTCTCTTATTTTCCATGCTGTTCAATATTCTATACAGGTAGTCCTTGACTTACAATAATTCATTTGGTGACTGTTCGAAGTTACAGCGGTATTGGAAAAAGTGACTTATGACCGTTTTTCACACTTTTGACCCTTGCAGCATCCCCATGGTCACATGATCAACATTCAGATGCTTGGCAACTGGTTCATATTTATGACCATTGCAGTGTCCCAAAATCATGGGATCACCTTTCGTGACCTTCTAAGAAAGTCAACAGGGAGGCCAGATTCATTTAAAATCGGGTTACTAACAACAACATCAGTGATTCACTTAACAACTGTGGTAAAAAAAGTTGTAAAATGGGGCAAAGCTCACTTAACAAATGTCTCACTTAGCAACATAAATGTTGGGCTCCATTGCGGACATAAATTGAGGACTACCTGTACCCAGCTGTGGGCTGTCATCATGCTGGCTGGGTTCACACCATACCCTAAGCCAAATTATTCATGTTATATTATGGCCTAACAGATTATGTCAACCCAGCCATGATTGCTTTGATCTTGTCCACCACCACCCCACCCCCCCACCCTAGTCATGACTTAACCTTGTGCCTTTGCACTCATTGGTCAAGACGCCACGAAAAGGAGGGAGCAAATTTACTTGGAGAGCAATTCCATGGAATGAGTTTCCCCAGTATAGTGACCTCAAGGGCTTTCAGACTTCAATACCCAGCCTTTCTACCTACTGTGGCTAGGGCTCAGCAAGTGTTTCCAAGAGGCTTCATCAAGGGAATTAGAGGATCTAGGCTGGAGAATATTGGCGGATGTTTGTATGAATGTCATGGATGAAACTTCATCTTCAAGGGATGTCCCCAGGCAAAGCCTATTCTGAAAGGATATCCAAAGCAAATTGAACTGCAATTGAGAGACATTCTTAGAGAAGGCAAAAGTGTCATGAGAAAACCAGCCAAAACTCAAGGATTTGGCTTGTTCCAAGGTTACCATCAGGTTTTGTGCAAAATAACCTGGAAGCAAATTTTATGTTTCTCACGCAGCACAAATGTCTGGGGAAGTTTAAGCTTCCTAAACTTTCCTATTAACCTTTCCGTATTTCCTATTTTTCATTGATACGATTATTTTCTACCCAGATTGTTCCTTTAAAGGTTTTTCAACACAGGTTTCAAGTTCAACGGCATCAAAAGAATTTGTTGTGTGGCAGTCGTTCCCATTTATATGACCTTCAGCATGTTCTTCAAACAGAGACAGCTAGGATGCTTGTCGAGGTCTATGAGCAAAAAAATTGTCATCACTAAAACAGGGCATAGGAGCTAGAAGCTGGAAGTGCCAGCAATAGCTAATCCTGGATCTTTTGAAGGTGTGCATTTCACAAAAGAAAGCTAGCCTGTGGCTGGTGAGGTTTCTTCATTTTATGAATGCCTGGACCAGAACCTTTTCAAAATAAAGGGTGGATATGTGCTTATATGGCAAGGCCAATCTGCTGTGATACAATCCTTAAGCTGCAGAGCAGAAAATCGAGTTAGTGACTACTGCCAAAGCATGAATCAGTTACAAAATGTGAGCTTGAGGTATGCTTCTTTTTTTCCATTCTCTAATATTTCTCTACAACTCAAACAATTGCTCATAATTAAGCTGATTTGACAAGCAGACGCTGGCAGGAAACATTGTGCTGGCTGCGATCCCAATGAACTTCATTGTATTAGATATAGGACCATGACATCAGTTCCTTCCATTGCACAAAGGAAGAATTACATTTGCAGAGCAGCAGATATGATTTTTAAAAAAGGGAGGGGGGGAAATGGCATTTATTTCATTGCTTTTGGCATCCTTTGGCTATTCAGAACAGAGTTGTGAATGCATGATTATATAGAGAAGCAAGGATTGATTGTACTATTCAGCATTCTGTGATTCTTATTATACACTTTTGGGTGCATATTGCCACAAAAATGGATTTGAATAGTTCCACTCAAGATTTAGATGGCCCTGACCCTGTTGGTTTTTCATAAGGCCTTTAAAGACTAGGTTGTCCCATCAAGCCTTAAACTGGACACTAAGTGAGTTTGGAGTTGAATGATTTCTAAGTTGGGAGGTTTTAAAGTTAGATTTCAGTGCCTTGGTACCATGCTATACTTATCATTTGTCAGGAAGAAAATCTATCTGGGTGGACACCAAGAATCAACACCAACTTGATGGCACATAATCAAACAATCATAAGGTTGTTATAATTATTTTATTTAGTTTGTTGGTGCTGTTTTAAATTATTGTTAGCTACGAAGAGTCATACTGAGACAGGCAATTCTATAAAGCTTTTAAGCACTTGTCTAAAGCATGGTACAATTTTAGAGCTTAACTTCCAGGATAGCAGGATAAGATGAAAATATGCTTCAGGTGGGATGTCTGAACAGGCTGAATACTGTTAAAGACTGTGTTGAAATCCTGACTTCTTTCATTCTATGGTGTACAAGATTCCCAGAGGAGAATATCCTTGCAGTGATTAAACAATAAGCAGCGGGGAGGGACTGGGGGACTTCAGTTCTAAACTTTGTCCACACCGAAAGACTATAGCTTGTATCACAAAAATACTGAAGTTATCTAGAGCAGGGGTCCCCAACCGCCGGTCCGCGGACCGTGTACCGGCCATGGAACAAGCCTTACCGGGCCGCTGGTTGCTGGCGCCGCCATCTTTTTGGTAAAAAGTGCTTCGGTGAGCTTTTCGGGTAGAAAGCTCACCGGAAGCACTTTTTCATCAAAAAGATGGCGGCATCAGCGCTCGGTGAGCTTTTCCGGTGAAAGCCATTTCTACCCGAAAAAGCTCACGGAGCGCTTGCGCCGCCATCTTTCTTGACGAAAAAGTCACCGGAAGCACTTTTTCATCAAAAAGATGGCGGCGCCCAGTTGACGCCGGACCGGGCGCGGCGCCCAGCTGATGCCGGAACCGGGCCGCGGCATCGAAAAGGTTGGGGATCACTGATCTAGAGGATTCTTGCACAATTCAGGAGGATGAATTGGTGATCAATCGATAGGGATTCCTTGTTCAACTCATTCATGCTATGAACAGGAGGAACAGAACTTACTTCTGGGGTTCTGTCATGTATTTCCTTGTCCATAGTAATCAAGTGGGCTTCCTTTTCCTCCCCCATCCCCCGCTTCAGTCTATTCCCATCTTTTGCATAATGTAGACCTCAGCAGGATTTCAGATTCCTATAGACAAAAGAACTGGAAAATGAACAGGCATAAATATTCTCCAGATTTTGACCTTGTTTAAATTCCAGGAAACAGCAAGTGCCTGTGGTGTCTAATGGTTACTATGGCTCCTGTACTACATGAGACACTTTGGGTGGAAAAAGCCTCTCATACATAGTCAATTGATGGGAACGGAACGGTGTGCCGAATTGCTCAGCGGGTTTGTCAATGGACAGCTTTATTAGATTGATCTGTTTAGACAAACACCACTGAAAGATGGATGTCAACAAAATTAGTGAAGGGGGCAGCGACCCCTTCCTTGCTGGAGACAGCTGGGAACAAGACTCTGAATATACAATAAGATTAAATATTGTAGCTTTTAATGTGTAGGTTCACTACAGGTTCTTAGATGAGACTTTTCCTATCTAGTTTTGTAAAAGGCTGAACTGTGATTAATCTGGAGTACGGCTCAGGGACTGCAGAAATGTATTGGGCAGGAGCCAGATTTAATTCTATATAATTCTACATAAAATTAACATCAAAGAGATGTCAGGCAATCATGACAAATTATGAATTGTATCCACGGGCTTTTCCAACATTTTGACATTGCTTTGACTTCCTCTAGTCTCTCCATAAATTAATGCATTTCTCAAATTTGCTCTGGAAATTTGGGGCTCCATGAGGAATGGATTTAGGAAGAAATCAGGATCTTCTCTAAATACAGTTTAGATAGGATAGAGTGTCTTGCTATAATATGAACCAAGCCACAAATTCTCTCTCCACTATAAAATGTAAAAACAGGTTTGCTAAACAATTATGAAAACATTGTAGTTGAAAGTGTGGATAGACAGCAAAGCTCTTCCCTTCTTATCGAGGTCTCAGCCTATGAAAAAGCATCCAGGTCTCCAGAGATTATCCAAACGAAGCTGAACATAGTAGCCAAACAAATGTGGCTACAAAACACCATCTGGCATACTTCTGGGAATATCTGTGTTAATGAGATTGTCAGCAGATGGCACCTCTAGTTTTATTGGGGTAGGGTTGGGGCTTTCCCAGAGAGAAATTGAAGAGAAACGGTCCCTTTGGGCCCCACTTTTATTGAAGCTGTCTTATGAGATTTGTGTGCTGCTGTGACCTTTTATTTCAATTGTGTTTGTCCCTATGTTTCAGTCCAGCTGGGAAGAACAAGCCTCAGCATAGACATTCCTTCCTTGTCAATAGCCTCCCAAGTCACACTGAGCAATAACTTCTAAAAAGTTATTTTCTTAGTTCAGTTTGGTGGAAACCAATACCACGAAACCAAGAATGCCATATAAAGGACTCATGCGTCAGCTATTTATAGACCTGCTGGGAAAACACAGTTACAAAGTTTTAATCTTCAGGTTAGACATATGCTGACATTTCATGCTGAAAAAAATAAATGTAAAATAATGGTATATCTTGATTGTCTTCCACTAATATCAGAGTGTGTTTAAGTTTATTCAAGGTTTATTTAATATATTTGGTTTAGTCAAGGTTTAAAAGGTAATTAACAAAAGTTTGCAAACAATGATTCAGTTCTTGTTTTTAAACCAAGATAATCATCACTGTATTATAAAAGCTAAGGCAATGTTGGTCTAGGCAAAAACATGTTTTTACAAACATGGCATAGCATATGTGATGTCTATTAAATAATAGTATAGAACATATGGCCAAAGGAGACGGTAGCTTTTGCTAATTCTTGATTGATCTAAAAAAACTCAAAACCCCTAAGTTGGATCAGTCCTGTCAAGTACTTGGAAGGGAGGTTTCTAGGAATTCCAAGGACTAATCTGAAAAAATGAGGAAAGAGAGAGAAAAGAAGAAAGCAATGACAAAAGCAATCCAGAAGAAAGCACTGTTACCAAGGAATATGTACAGATGTATCCATTTAATCACCAGGAATTGAGCAGCTCTTTTGATTCTTGCAGATATAAGGCCAGGTTGACAATAATTTGCATAAGGAATTAATCAGCAAAGGCAGGAAGAAGGAAGTAATCAATAAAAAAGAATATTCAGGGATTGAAAGAATATTTTCAGGGTTGAAATGAGGGGTCATTGGTGCTTCCCAAGCTTGGTTGTTTTCTTGCAGACGTTTCATTATCCAAACTAGGTAACTTCATCAATGCTGGCTATTATTTATCAAGTTTGTTATGATATGTACAGAATAACCCTTGAGTAACAAGGATATGCATATGGAAACGTTTATGAGAATAGTTATGAATAATTATCCAGCCACACACAAATACACTAAATTGAGTTAAAGCTTACTTTAAGAAATAGCACACTCCAATAAACGGTCCAGGTCATATAGGTTTAACAGTCCAAAGAATATCCAATTACAAAATCTTCTTACCGGTTGCCTTTGTCATTTACAGTAAACAAAAATATCGAAGTATAAGCACAGCATAAATACAACAGAGAACCTTAGATAGCAACAGAAAGTCAGAGAGACAGAATGTCAGAGAGAGCAAGCTCTGATCTCTAGCTCCCTCTTATGGTAATTTGCAATATAATCAACCAATCGGAATATAGTATAAATCAATACAGTGATTTTGTCTTAAAGCTACAAACATATATTGTTGGTTTATATATTGCCAACCCAACTAATTGGTGGACAGATTCCTAACAAAGTTCTTGGTGACTTTCCCCCCATGCTCTTCCATTAATTCAATGCATTGTTCTGTGAATACTAAATAAGCTAATATTTTCTACATAGCATAGTGCCTTCACCAACATTCAACTGTATTTTCATTGAGAACTGTCTTATGCCGTTCAGATGAGATGAAGAAATTAAATTGGCAGGGGAGCAAGGACAAGCTTGCAGAAATATAGCTGATTGATGCATTCATTGATGCCCAGATTTCCACCAAAACAATTTCTGCTTTGATAACCGATTCAAGAATTCAGCTAAATACTGGGCTATTCTAATTTTGGAACAAGCTGGATTTTGTGGTATTTGACTATGGGGTCCCCTGTCAGGCATTTGAGGGTGTCCGTCACAGGTGCCAATCCAGAGGGTGTTAGAGCAGCACTTTCTACCTCAGGCTTATGAGGAGCTCCTGAGATCAGCTCCTGGCTGCACAGTTCATGGACGCACTCAGTGGTGGATTAAGGCCTAAGCATTGACAAATCTTGGTGCCCCCCTTCTTTGTACATATTGTACAAATGAAGGCAAATTCTCAACTTTGTGGAACCCCGTTTGGGCCTGGTGCCCTAAGCACGTGCTTAGTCTGCTTAATAGTTAATGCACCACTGGATGCACTGGATGCATGCCTGGAGAGGATGACTAGGGGTGAGGGGAGAATTGAGGCTGCCATCTTTCTGTGACTCATCAGAATGGCCTGAATGTTAAGGATGTGTTCCCAGTTACTTTTGGGGGGCTTCTTTTGCTCCTGTTTCCCCCCTTCGTGTGAATGTTGTTGCAATTTGAGGGCAGTTCACTTTATGTAACTTTTCCTTTCTTTTTTTCAAAAGCTTTGTTTTCCTTGCAAAGGACATCTTGGTTTGATTTTTGGAGTGCCAGTCTGATGGAGTGGTGGGATGGGTAAGACTGAGAGATGTGAACAGGATGTGGTTGATAAACATATCTTTGAATAGAGCTTGTCCAAAGGGCCAAGGGAAGGGATGGGGGACTTTTATATCTTGCAATGAACAGGGGATTTTAAGTGCTGCTATTTCTGGAACTTCCCTTCACTCTCCCTTCACCTTTGGTATTCCCCCCCCCCCCTTTTTTTTTCTCTCTCTTCTGTTGATGTTTGTCTGGACAATGCAGAAGAAATGGGTGAAGTTATGAAAACACACTGGCATTGTTCTGCTGGAAAAGTTCATGGGAGACAAGGAACCTTCCCTGTATAGAGGGACTGCACTGAATGATCCAGTTAGCCTAATCATGTACTGTCACCCACTGTGGAAATGTGAGTGGGTCAGTAAATAAGTCAAGGCCCTTGCAGGAATAGAGATCTTACATTAATTACAAGCAATGCAGTTAAGCCTTTACATTTGTTTCTGTTGAACCCGTGGGGTTTTAAACAACATTGGACAGCTTTCCCCAGAAAGATTCAAATTTCACCCCATTCCCTAGGTATATGTAGGAGCAGAGAGAAAAGAATACAGATAGCTTATATGAGTGCCAAAAGAGTCAGGTCTATGCTAAGTAATTAATATAGTATGTGCTTTGATCTCAGGTTCTTTCTCTAGCCCAGTTGTAAAACCCTTTGAAGTAAATATCATGCCAGTGATTAATTTTGGTTTGGAAGTCTTGCTGCTTTTTAGTTAAGTGCATGTTGCTTTGAATCACAAACCCCTTTCACATTTTCCACTTGGTCCTAAATACCAGTATGTGGATCGGCCCAGTCCATGATGTTTTCCATGCTGCAAAGGCATCCATACTTCAATGGATGACATTGAAGTGAACGTCTGTGGAAAATAAGTGAACAAAAGGAATATTTGAACAGGTTTTTTTTTTTAACTGTGTATCTTGTTCCTGGCAGTCAAAACTTTTTTTGCTTTTTGTGGACCTTATCATCTCTTCCTGTTTCTCCGTCTTTGGTTTCAGATTCCTAAAATTCAACTTGGACATGTAGTTTTATATTTGTTATTCTGTCACTTGTATCCTGTGAAGTATCCACACGCAAGAAAGGAAATCCAGGAACTTTCAGACAATTTCTGTTAGATTATACTAGTTTTTATTTTGAAAATTTATCCCCTTGATTTTTGTTACAATAATAAGCAAAAGTCTCTTAAGTTCGATTCAGGTGCTATTTATACCTCAACCAGTTTTCCAGCAATGTTAAAGCAGGAATGATTGTAAAAATGCTGAAACTTTTAAACGGTTCAACATTTTTTTTATATAACATCCATAGTTTTATGAAATTGGCCAGATTTTTTTTTAATGCCATGAAAAGGCATGAAAAGTGAGCTGAATTTGTTTCAGTCATCTTTGTTGAAAGCAAAGCATTTCTGAGGTGACTGAAAATTACCACACTGGGTAGTAGACAGTAAGCCATGTTCTCTTCTGGTAATTTGCCAGGCCACATTTTGAAAACTGTGACAGATTTGGTCAATTCCCAGGTTTTGTGCAGAGGTCTTGACATACACTAAAGAAACTTTAGAGAGAGAAAAAGCAATGTCTAGTATTATAAGTTCAAACATTATGCTATTTGGCTTTTTTTCTTTTTAACCGCAATGCATCTCAAACACTGTCCCAGCTAAAACCAATATAAGAAACGTTTCGGTTTCAGTGCACAACTGCCAGGTCAGGCAAGCACTATGCTATAAAGATTCTTCATCATACTACGCTTCCCTCCTTGAAAGAGAACAGAATGATCTTGTCTGATAATAGAAAAAGCACATGCTTTTATGGACTCTTGTTGCCTTTCAACCATGAATTTCATTTTTGCCAGTTTCAGGGCTTTCAGAGAACTGGGAGACAGAAGGGTAGGGAGATTAAATATATCCTTTGTTATGAACAGCTTTCTTCTTATGAACAACTATTTTCTGTCCTTGGGAAAAACACACTAAATAACCTTTTATGGTAATGTGTGAAGTGTATGTGAGCAAGTTTTTCATTCCACAGGTTAACCTACTCAGGACTACTTAGTTGAATTATGTGTGTGAGAAAGTATCCCTGTGGCCAAAAAAACCTCAGTATGCAGTAATCCAGCTTTCACACCATACAGTACAAGCAACCTCAGGCTTTTTTCTCTTTATTATTTTTGTCTGCAGTCCATCATAGGAAATACTGCTAAGAAGTAATCATCAGTATTTCATGAATATTTTTTGTCTTATATTTTGTCAGGGATTTAAAAACTGTAGGCAGCTGCACAAACTAACTTGACAAAGACAGCAGAGCATCCTCAGTTGATCCATAGCACAGTAAATTATGAATAACCATTTGCTTCATGGACAACTTTGCCTGCCATTTTGCTGCTAGGCAAAATGCGAACAGAAAATTAGATCTAATTAAACACAAACGCTACAAGAAATTTTGAAAACAAACCCACCAAGTAATAAACCCAACAATATAACAAACAGCAGAATTATATATTTCTGCAGAAAAGTAGACAGTCCTGATATTAACCTTAAATTCAACAGAAACATACCAACTTTTTTGCCCCTTAAATTGTCACTGGGAGTCACATGAGCATCTGCCGAAGATTAAAAATCTGCAATAGGGTAAGTGCAACATTTGTGGTTGAAGTTGTGTGCCTTTCATGTGTGACATCACTGCGCTTACAAAAGGGACAGGCATTCTATTGTGATGTCACATCTGCCATCTTTCACATTTTGGCGCCTCCTATGAATGCTTCTGGTCTACAATAATTGGGCCTGGTGCCTAACTTGAACTCCCTTTCTGTTGTTTTTTTTCACGTATAAAAAGACAGGCCTTCTGCATGATTTTCTAATCACAACTCAACCATTTTTGAGGCCACATGTTCATATTGTCTCGATTCATGCCTGCAGTGCCCACAGTCGAGGCAATTTACCTTTACCCTTAGTCTGTTCTAGCTGAAGAGAGTTTTCTGTCTTTCGCTAGACAAGTGTATGGATAATTTACCGTTCATCCGTGAATTTTTGGTGAGGATGTGGCTAAGGGTTGCTTTCCCTGAGGAGGCCATTAAATGAATGTGTGTGTTGGTTAAGCAGAGCATGGGAAGCCTCAGGGATAGGGGCCTAGCACAGGCCCAGGCCTGTTTGCCCTAGGCCTCCCCCACCCTGCAGCATTTTGTGCTCCACTCCCTGCCCCCTGAGTTCACTGCAGGCCTTGAGCTGCTCCCAACCTGGCCATTCAGCCACCCAAGGCAAGCCAAAGGTGGGCAGTGTGAGACTAGGCCTAAGCCACTGTACCTAAAGATAGAAGTAAGCATGTAAAGCAGGGTGGACAAAAACCAGGAAAAGCTCCCTCAAGGAAAGTAGATAAGAAGGAACCAAGTCTTTAAGGAAACAGGGAAAAAAATGTCACCCGAATCAGACAAAAGAAGTTGGGCCTGAGCACAATAGGAATCCCTGGACCTATTTGCAGTACAGCGCCTGTATACACTGATCTTCTGGAAAAACACACCTATTATTAAATACAGTGGTATCTCAGTCCTTGTTCATTGGTTCTGGGAGGTGCGATGAATACCAAAAATGACAAGTATCAAACAAATTTTTCCCATAAGGAATAGCACAAGGCAACCAACACCAGTTTCTAGCTTGTGCATTGAGTACCAAAAAAAACAACTTGTATCGGGACAAAATTTTCCTGCCTCACATCGCCAATCTTTAAGCTGGGCTATTTCTGAACATTGGTCAACTTCCAGCCTAAATCCTAGAAGTTCTCTGTTAATAAGGTAGCAATTTTTGGACCAATGTACATCACTTCACTCCTGTTTATGATAAATTACATTCATTACCTTAATACTACTTTCTGCAGGATGCTTAGTTACATTTTGAACCTTTTTCGCATTGTAAACCTGTTGATAATTTGGAGTCAGCTGCAAACCTAGTCATCTCTCATTTTCCAGGCAGTTGGAACTATATGGTCCCATTGTAGAACAATGGCTTTCATTTTTTCATAATATACACCAACCATTTGTCTACACTGCTCAAAAAAATAAAGGGAACACTTAAACAACACAATGTAACTCCAAATCAATCATACTTCTGTGAAATCAAACTGTCCACCTAGGTAGCAACACTGACTGACAATCAATTTCACATGCTGTTGTGCAAATGGAATAGACAACAGGTGGAAAGCATAGGCAGTTAGCAAGACATCCCCAATAAAGGAGTGGTTCTGCAGGTGGTGACCACAGACCACTTCTCAGTTCCTATGCTTTCTGGCTGATGGTTTGGTCACTTTTGAATGCTGGCAGTGCTTTCACTCTAGTGGTAGCATGAGATGGAGTCTACAACCCACACAAGTGGCTCAGGTAGTGCAGCTCATCTAGGATGGCACATCAATGCGAGATGTGGCAAGGTTTGCTGTGTCTGTCAGTGTAGTGTCCAGAGCATGGAGGTGCTACCAGGAGACAGGCCAGTACATCGGGAGACGTGGAGGAGGCCGTAGGAGGGCAACAACCCAGCATCAGGACCGCTACCTCCGCCTTTGTGCAAGGAGGGACAGGAGGAGGACTGCAAGAGCCCTGCAAAATGACCTCCAGCGGGCCACAAATGTGCATGTGGCTGCTCAAACAGTCAGAAACAGACTCCATGAGGGTGGTATGAAGGCCCGACACCCACAGGTGGGGATTGTGCTTACAGCCCAACACCGTGCAGGACATTTGGCATTTGCCAGAGAACACCAAGATTGGCAAATTCGCTGACACCCTGTGCTCTTCACAGATGAAAGCTGGTTCACACTGAGCACGTGGCAGATGTGACAGGGTCTGGAGACACCATGGAGAACGTTCTGCTGCCTGCAACATCCTCCAGCATGACCGGTTTGGCAGTGGGTCAGTAATGGTGTGGGGTGGCATTTCTTTAGGGGGCCACACACCCTTCCATGTGCTCGCCAGAGGTAGGGTGACTGCCATTAGCTACCGAGATGAGATCCTCAGACCCCTTATGAGACCATATGCTGGTGCGGTTGGCCCTGGGTTCCTCCTAATGCAAGACAATGCCAGACCTCATGTGGCTGGAGTGTGTCAGCAGTTCCTGCAACACGAAGGCATTGATGCTATGGACTGGCCTGCCTGTTCCCCAGACCTGAATCCAATTGAGCATATCTGGGACATCATGTCTCGCTCCATCCACCAATGCCACGTTGCACCACAGACTGTCCAGGAGTTGGGGGATGCTTTAGTCCAGGTGTGAGAGGAGATCCCTCAGGAAACCATCCGCCACCTCATCAGGAGCATGCCCAGGCGTTGTAGGGAGGTCATACAGGCATGTGGAGGCCACACACACTACTGAGCCTCATTTTGACTTGTTTTAAGGACTTTACATCAAAGTTGGATCAGCCTGTAGTGTTTTTTTCCACTTTAATTTTGAGTGTAACTCCAAATCCAGACCTCCATGGGTTGCTAAATTTGATTTCCACTGATAATTTTTGTGTGATTTTGTTGTCAGCACATTCAACTATGTAATGAACAAAGTATTTAATAAGAATATTTCATTCATTCAGATCTAGGATGTCTTATTTTTCTGTTCCCTTTATTTTTTTGAGCAGTGTATATTTTCTACTTTGTTTTTTTTAAAATCAATCCATGAGACAAGCCTGTTTATTCACTGACTCCAATAAGGAATTTCATCAAAAGGCACCACACAGTAAAAATAAACTTCACTTATTATCCCCGGGCACACCCAATGTAGGTTTAAAGTGAGAAAACTTAAAACTTTGCTAAAGCTATATCTGGCTATATGCTTGGCGCTTCAACTAAAGCATGGCTTTGCAGTTTATTTGGTATAGACCTTAAGTTAATCAGCCTGCCACTTTTTAAGATTACACCTCCCATCCTCAAAAGTCTTTTAAAAATCAGTGTTATATTGGCTGCCCTCCAGCAGTCTGGTACAAACACATCTGAGGCATATAGAATATCTTTTTGTTAGCAGAGGTGTCTCCTGATCAAGAGACTTTCCACAAATAGAAAATAATAATTGTAAAAGCACAATGTGAACAGATGGATACAACAGTATGTGAAAAACCTATCACATAAGGGACTTAAAAGAAATGGAGAAACTTTTTTTGCAAATAAATGCAGAAAGAAATGGGGAGGGCCAGGATTGCAGATGAGAAACAAATAATATAGATGATATATTTGTTATTTGTGTGTGTATGTGATACCCTTTAATATACAATAAATAGGCAATTTTTGTCTTGAAGAAATGGGGTTTGCATTTTTCAAAGCAGATACGAGGCAAGCATAATGAAGAACATCTCTTTCCCTGGGATAAAAGGAAAACCACAGCAATAAAGAGAAGTGGACAAGATTTATTTTGTATATATTTTTTTTCTGCAAGCAAAACTGCTTTGATATAAAATGAGTCCAATGATACAAAGCTATCATCCACTCAAGCAAAAGAAAACCTCACATTACAATGAATGCAGGTTATACTGATATTCTAATGCTAGTGTAACATCCCCCCTTCCCCGGACCAAGATTGTTTCTGCCGTCTTTTAAAGCAACAGCACACTGAAAACCATGGGAATATATTGCAATATGTATGAATTTACTGGAAGAAATTGTTTAATTAATATAATGGCAAAAAGAACTTCTTCACATTGTTGTTTAAGTTTCGGTCACATGGTATTAACATCCACGTTGTTAGTTCAAAATGTATTATTTAAGTTTTTGTCATCTGTATGAAGATCAAGTTCTGAGGTATCCTTGACTGTAAATGATGAAGCAACAGGCCAGGCGGATGTATGATGCAAAGAGTTAGCGATAAAAGCTTTTAGTGACTTCTCTATATGTTACTGCAAACAACTGTTAGTTTACATTAAAAAATGTTCTCCTATTCACATAGAATATGGCATAAACAAAAGAAAAGTTAACAAAAACTATACACATAAAATATCAAGACTGATACACAAATAAGGCCATTTGCAAAATTAAAAATCCAACTCTTGCCATATTTCACAATAATTTCTACAGGATAATTTACATCTTAGAAACTTAAATATTTAATGCACAGAAGAAAAGAAAATACTTTGAGGAGCCAACTGCATTATCTCTTGGAGGACTTGTCTAATTTTCTGACTAGCAATCGTTTTTGTGGAGTTGGAATTTTGGAAGGCTTTCCCGAGGCGGACCGAGAATTCGGTCGGGATCTTGGTCTAATTGGGGTATGAACAGTTTCTGACATATCTGAGCACACTGACTGGATTTCTGAAATGTCAAAGTCAGAGGCATCGCTGCCCCGGCGGCTGCTCGCTCTGCTCCCAGCTTTACTTCCAGCACGACTGCCAGGCCTACTTGATGTTTTTCTAGGTTCTGCAAGACAAGATGAAAGACATCCATGGTTAGTGGAACAAAGCAAAATGAGGCTGCTTCTGAAGAGGGCCTTGTCCCATACTTGAACTCTGACTCAAGTTAAATGCAACTGGCACCTTCTACTGCTTCAGAGCATTCCAAGCTGAAAAGACCCATCTTGATTATAATAAGATTTATATAGCAGTAAAAACAAGAGATTGAGTTACAGACTGAAGGCTAAGGAGAGACAGATACTTTCAACTTCTGCAAGTGGGATGTCCCCAAGGATGCAGGTGCCCCATCCCGGCAAATCCAACACTTACCTGCAAAATGTGCTCTGGCTCTTGTAGCTGCTGTTGAAATTAGGCCATTATTTTCTCCAGAATGAAAAACTTTCCCAGAAAGATATCCTGGAAGTTTAAGTTTACTCCCTTGTATTGGAGTTCCCTGTAGGATATAAGAGCACTGAATAAAGCACGTGCATTGAACAGGGCTGAATTTGGAACTCCACCCAGATCACAAAAAAATGCTTTGACCAAAATTGACCAGATAGCACTGTTTAGAAACCTATCAACAGGAAAACAGAGAGAGACTGTATTTATTGCTGCCTTCTTGAGGTGGGGACTTGTCTGCGCAATATAATATATCAAGCTACAATATACATTGATGGGACTACAGCAGGGGTCCCCAACCACCAGTCCCCGGATCGGTACCGGTCCGTGGATCATTTTTTACTGGGCCGCAAAGCTTGGGCGCCACCATCTTGTTTTGACGGCGCTTCCGGGTTTTCGGTTGCTTCCGGGTTTTCGGTTGGAAAGCGGCGTTTGGGTGCTCACGCCTTAGTTTCGTCGAAGGGGGGGGGGGGCTTCGAATGAAGAGCCATCCCGATGGCGGTGGAGTCTCGCGTTACTCAGGTACCGGTCCGTGGAAGAATAAATAATCGTGAAACCGGTCCCTAGTTCAAAAAAGGTTGGGGGCCACTGGACTACAGTATATGAACAAATAATTCTTACATGTCAGGATTATCTATCATCTGCCTGCCCGCCTGCCCGCCTGCCCGCCTGCCCGCCTGCCCGCCTGCCTGCCTGCCTATCTATCTATCTATCTATCTATCTATCTATCTATCTATCTAATCTATCTAATCTATCTATCTATCTATCTATCTATCTATCTATCTATCTATCTATCTATCTATCTAATCTATCTCAGTTTAGGATCAGATTTCACAGTAGTTGATTACAGCCCTTAAAAGCTCATAGTGTATTTACATTTATTACTGTTTATGGTGCAGCCATTTTTTTCCTGTCACACAAACCATCGTATAGCAGCATAACTGAGCCCATAAAATGGAAGACTGGCCCTTCTCAGAAGCCCTCTGAATCTTTAAAACCCGGGCCCACCTCTTTCCATGGAGTAGCACCTTCATAATGTGTATATCCTGCATACAAGTTCAAGGACCAGAGTCTGCAGGACTGTGAATGTAAATGAAGATGAATATTGTTCCTTTCTGGCAGCAGGATCAAATATTGCATAAATGTGTTCTTTCATCTATTTTATTATTTTTACTGGATCAATACAGGTAGTCCTCGACTTATGACCACAATTGAGCCCAAATTTCCTGTTGCTAAGCAAAATGGTTGTTAAGTGAGTTTTGCCTTATTTTGCAACCTTTCTTGCCACAGCTGTTAAACAAATCACTGCAAGTTGTTAAATTAGTAACATAGTTTCCCCATTGACTTTGCTTGTCAGAAGGTCACAAAAGGTGGTCATGTGATTCCAGGACACTGCAACTGTCATAAATTTATGCCAGTTGCCAAGCAACTGATTTTTGATCATGTGACCATGGGGATGTGGCAACGGTCCTAAGTGTGAGAACAATCATGAAATACCTGTTTTCAGTGATGAAGTAACTTTGAATGGTCACTAAATGAATGATTGTAGGACTATTTGTAATAATCAATATGGATAAACATGTAGCACCTTCCAGATTTATTTCTAGTTAACATATTTAATTAACATCTTCAAATATGCAAATATATTCCATTGGATCAAGACTTAGCACAGATGTACTGAAATTAGTGGGACTTGATTAATTGTGAATGACTTAAAAGTTGCACTGGTATCAATAGGTTTGCCCTAAAAATGATTAAATGTAGATACTGCCAATGAACAGTAATTAAATAATCTGAAATGTTAATTTTTATGGATGAAAAAGAATTCCATTGTCCACCAGCGGGCATCACATTATGTTCTGGCCAGTATAACTCAAAACATTGTGTAACAATTGAAATCCCATCCCCTCCAGCATGGTGTTGGTGGATGCACATGGGAGCATGACATAATGTACCATCTGTGTCTTTTTTGCTTGGAGACTGAAAAGAAGTGAACTAAATATTACAACACTCTTACTGTCTATGTATAAAAAGTGTTGGGACGTGATGTCATAAACTCTCTCCTTAATGTTCAACATCAAGAAGCAAGATGCCTAAATTGATGGAATTCAAAGGAACCCTCTGATCTTTTAGTGAGGGAATAAATAGAAGCCAGACTTCCCAATATGAACCCCAGGCTAAATAAATCACAGAAATTTCTTCCATGGTTTATTTAAACACTCCAGTTGATAGAAGGAGGTATTTTGTTCATTTGTATTCCAAAGTAATGTGGTTTAATGTGATGTGAATATGGTAATGTTGAAGGTGATATAAATACTTTTCAATGTGCGGTAACAATTTAATGTTCAATTTTGCCAATGTTTAGAATTCTTAATTTTTGTAGCATCCGTCTTCTGTCCTGAATATTCCAAAGAGTTCAATATGCTGAATTAAGTTATTTTTAAGTCATTTTTGTTACAGTTGGCTAAGAACGGGACAAAATAGAATGGAGTGCAAGTACTCCTCAATTTATGACTGAGACTACCATTTTCATTGTTAAGCAAAGTGATTAAGTGAGTTGTGCCTGATTTTATGACCTTTTTTTGCCACACTTGCTAAGGGAATCACTGCAGTTAAGTGAATCATGTGGTTGTTAAGAAAAGCTGGCTTCTCCCATTGACTTATCAAAAAACAGCTGGGAAGGTCACAAATGGCAATCACAAATGATTCTGCAAGTATTGTAAATGCAAGCCGGTTGCCAAGTGACTGAATTTTTAGCATGTGAACCATGGGGATGCTGCAATGGTTGTAAGGGTGAGGAGTGTGTCAGTCACTTTTTTCAGAGCCACTGTAATTTAGAATGGTTGCTAAAAGTCAAGGACTACCTGTATTTAAAAACTGACAATAATTCATATTCCATATAGTTTTATACTTAAAACAGCAGAAATAATCTGGCATTTTTCTGTTCTAATTGCTGTAATACTCCATACAGAAATGTGATTATTAAATGAGATCAGATTTAGTAGAAATTATGTAGTTCAATATATTCTGCATAATTTGAAGTATGTAATTATTTAAATTGGTTAATACACTTCATTCATTAAAGGCCAAAATGAGATCCTCCTTCAAGATGCCTTTTGGTAAATCAATACGGTGGCAGATGAAGAGTCACTCTTTAAATTCTGGCTCATCTTGGTCAGGGCAAAACATGGGGAATTATAGATTTCCTCCCCATTCCTCTTCCCTCTTCTAAATGATACAAATGAGAATGGAAAATTTCATGTTGTAAGAACCAGGGCTCTTTGTACCCAAAAATGGGCCAATCCACGGCATGCCACGCCAATTCTCTAGTGTTGCAGCAAGAGCTCCTGGGAATTGAAACACTACCCTGCAAGCAAATCTTTTTTTCTGGAGTAACACATTAAAAATAATCTCCCAAATTGGTGTCACGTAACTTAATGATTGTGAATCAATATCCATTCAGCAGGAAGGTGTTGGGAATTGATTTCAAGCTCATCAGGAGAGCATCAGGTTAAGGAAGGCTAGCTGGAGGCCAGTTGAGGGTATGCAAAATTTGAGGCTAGAACACCTCAAATTTAAATTTATCACTACACATTTTAGAGCAGGGGTGTCCAACCTTGGCAACTTTAAGAATTGTGGACTTCAACTCCCAAAATTCCGCAGCCAGTTTTGCTGGCTGAGGAATTCTGGGAGTTGAAGTCCACAAGTCTTAAAGTTGCCAAGGTTGGACACCCCTGTTTTAGAGTTTTACAAATTATATTGCTAATAGATTTTCCCAGCCATTTTTAATTTAATAAATTTCCTGACTTAAACCTAAGTGTTGGATAGGTTAAATTATCTGAAGATCATAATTAAACTTATGCACGTTTTACCCTTCCAACGAGCAAAATAACATTAGATTGCAAGCTAATTTAGGAATAAGAACCAATTAGTATCAATGATATATAATCAAATAAAACTATATTTAACCAACTTACTGTCAACATGGGAATGAAGATATCTGTTATTTTTATGTAAGTCTTTGTTAACAAAGATTTCATATATAAATTTATATATATAAATTTATATAAATCTAAAATTTCACTTGTATAAAATCAATTATCATTTTGACAAGGACTACATGCTCAACAAGGCCCAAATAGGAGTCAAACAAACTTTCAACAATTGATTAATTTACAAGTTTAAAAAAAGGGGGGAGAAACAAAATTGATGGACAGAAGAGTGAAAACAAATAAGAGTGCATTAATATGGAAGGTACAGCACAGTTGATAAGGAATGGAAATCACTGTTAGCTAACAGGATAGTTTTAGTGAAGGAAATGTGGTTAGACTAGAAAAAAAATCTGTCCATTACTGTACCTCTGTGGATGATACTTGATATTCAGAGCACTCTGATGGTTTACAAGGAGATGACGTTTTGCTGTTTATCAACCATGGTTTACCATAGTTGCGTGTTAAAGGATGGGGTGTCTGTATGAAACAATGGCAAATCAAAATGTGAAGAACAGTTGTTGGAAAACAATGTCATGAAATGGAACAGTCAGGTTATGAAGAATGAATTTCACAGTAAAAGTCCAAAACAAGACACCAAAACTGAGCAGGAGCAAGTGAGGACAAGCATTCTGTATGGAAAAGGATTATGTGTGTTTCTAAAATGCAATGGGGGGTTAATGTTTTACTCCTTGAACAAGTTCGTTCTGTGGTCTAAATGGCTTACATGTTTTTTCCCAGTCTTGCATGACCGCTGCATATTGTAAGGCAGGGGAGAGGAGGAAACAATAGAAAACTTTGTTAGAGTCTTTGGAAAAAATAACTAAAATCTCCCTATTGGTTTTAAGGCAGCTTTATTGCTACTAACTGAGGTTCAGACTCAATCCTATTAAGTAACATTAAAGATTATTGTAAGGTATATCAAATCTTATATCAAAGATTATTCAAACTGTACCTTGGGCGTACTAGCAGCAAGAGCTGAAACTGGAGTTCCTTGGGCAGGTTGATTGGACACAGACATGGATCTGTTGGGAGAAGCGCCCCTTGAAGAAGGCCGTGATCTACGTCCTCTTGATCGGAAGGCAGCCATACTTTGGGAAGGCCCATCTGCTAACATGAACTTCTCGCGGAGCTCCATGTTTGTCCTTCCTTTTGCTACAGTGAATGAAAAAAGAAAATTAGGAATCTGATCATTTGCCTCCCCTTCCTCTTCCACACCATTGCCTTGCCAAGTTCTCAACAAATAAACCAAACAAATCAAACACATTAGTAATGCGTCTGAAAGAAAAGAGTTCACTGGTAAAATGTGCGCATCTAATGTTCTAGGCCAGCAAAGATGAACCACGGTCAACATAAATCAGCATGATAATGGAATGGCTCAACATGCTATTTGGTTACTGAGGCACAGACACAACCTGAGGACCCACTCAACTAATGCTATTTTTTCTTGGGTGATTCAGAAACAGAAACAGATGTTGGCTATGATAAGCAGACAAGAGAGAGCAAAGGGTAAACCATATTAAGTCTAAATTAGAAATCATACAGTTTGGTAACATGCAATGCAACAAGGAACTCCCAAACTCTAAGGAAGGGTTTGGATGTTAAAATACCAACGGAATGCTGTTATAATAAGAGAGGACAATGCACAAGGATCAGACGCATAAACATGGTTAGCGTTTGATACCTCTTTGGGTTAGCAGCAATGGCTTTTGAGACATTTTCTCAAAGTCATTATTTAAATTTAAAGGCAAGCTCTCAAGCACCAGCCCAGTGCAGCAAGTGTTAATCTAAAACTTCAATAGGTGAAGCGTTTTGTTAAAACAGATTTTGATATATATTGAAGCAGAGCGAGAAGGAAATTGAAAAGAAAATAAGAACAGGAGAGACAAAGAGAGAGGGATTTGCCCACCTATAGTAGGCTGAGTGGTAATTGAAGAGTTTGATTCCGAACGTAACATTTTACTCCCATGATGATGAACTAGAAAAAATGACACAGGACATGGGTCATATTAAAAGAAAATTGTTAGCAGGAGAAGAATCAATCACACAGATGCATATGCAAGAGACTCAAAGCTGAAGAACAAGAAAGAGAATCAGATACAACTTTTTGCTTGCTCTTCCTACCCGAGATCAATTCTCTCAGGAAATACCAAAGACTCCTATATGATTTCAATAGCAAATACTTCCAATGGCATCTATGTTTAAAAAACAAAAACAACACTTCTCTGTCAAAATGAAGAAATGTAACAAAAAAAAAAAAAAAAGGAATGGAACAAACCATGCTAACCTGAAAGAGAAGACAAAATGCCACACAATATTTAAATAATCACTACTATTCATATTTTATCTTTCTAAACACAGGGCTAGTTTTTTTATTATAGATTTTCATAAGACTGAAATCTTGTTCCTCTCTTTTTTTGAGTGAGGCCAATCTTAAAAATTTTTATTCTGTTCGGGAAAATTTTTTGATTTATTTATTTGTTAATTTATTTTCAACCTTCTCTCAAGAAGTTCAATGTGGCCTGCAAACCACTCCCTCCCCAAAGCACATTTTTTTCTGCAAGAGCAACTCTGTGAGGATGAATGAGTTGAGAGTGGCTGGCCTAAAGTCACCCAAGGAATTTCTGTGGTTGAGTATGGACTTGAACTCGAGTCTCTCCGGTTAACTAGATCATGCTTGGCTAGTCTGGACTACTATGGATGAAACACTTCATCTTAACTTCACAAAACTCTCTTTGGAAAATTAAAAAAAATCAATTTTGGATTCCTATTCAGGGATATTGAAATTTATTTCAGTAAACCACAAAAAAACAATTCAAAACTTTCCATATTGCTATACACTGGTATTTAAAAGAATTTCATTCTTGCAAGGTGAAGTTTGTTTATGACAACACAAAATATAATATAAAAGGAATCTTTCTCTTGATCTGTATAGAAAAAGAAGAAAATCTGGCTGTGTTACAAAATATTGGTGTCCATTCCCCCAAAGTAAGGAGCATAATGTCTCTTTATTCAACACCTATTTGTAGAAACTGCCAACTGCTTCAAAGCTAGAATGCTTTTGTTAGCCTGAGTATTAGCTGCTAATTTGATCCCTTTGAAACAACTTATTATAGTCTCTCTTTTTTCTTTCCAGTTATTTCTTCCTGTCACCTCACCAAGTGTCTATTTCCTCCTTTCTCTTTTCTCCCCTTCCCCATGCAAGAATCCCTTCCCTTTATTCTGAGTCTATCTTGTTCCTTCCACCCTTTGTCTTCTCTTTTGTCATGTCTGCTGGAAAAAGAGGCTGTGTACACAGAAATGTAAGTTTTGGCAGGAGAGAGTGGTTTGTAAATAGAGATGGAGATTCATTTTGTAATCTGATGAACCATAAAAGTTGTAAAATAACTTGTAAGTCCTGATGTTCTTAGCATGTTGCATATGGACAATAGTACGCTAGCTGGCAAGTCAGGCTCTAGGTTAGAGATCACAGCTTGTATAGAACAACATGAACAGATTTGGGTTCAAAATCTACTTGTGTTATGGCACTGCCAAAAATATGTCAAACTGATTAGTAACATTTTCACTAGATAAGATGAAACAAACTAATTTTAATTCCAGTAAGATGGAATAGTTGTTGGTTCAAAATTTTTCTTATTCCAGGACAATCCCCTCTGCAACTGGACAGGATTATACTTTTTCAGAAAGAATTGGTCCATAATCTGGGAGGTCTCCTGGATTCACATTTTACTCAGGAGAACAACAAGCAGAAGTCATGGTCAGAATATTCTTTGCCAGATTTGAAAGTTGGTACACTGGTTTCTTCAATTCATGGAACGGAAAATGCAGTGGTAATTCACATCCTTTTAATCTCAGGGTTGGACTACTGCAGATTGCTGTTCATGGTACTGTCCTTGAAGACTACAGAAGTGCACACAGCCTCTGTCTGCTAGTTTACAAGTGAGAAAAGTTATAGCCGCATTACACTTTTTAAAATATGAGTTATACCATGTTACAAGCTTGTGTTCTGCACCAGTTGTGCTCCTTCCTAGACTATGAAGCCCTTCTTTCAGTCTCTCACATCCTGGTTATCTCCCGTATGGACTACTGCAATGCATTTTATGTGGGGCTACCCTTAGAATATCTGGAATTTGCAGCTGATGCAGAATTTAGCCATCCGCTGTGTGGGCTGCACTGGCTGTCAGTTTGTTTCCAAGGCCAGTTCTAGGTGTTGGTTATCACCTTTAAAGCTCTTCACAGCATGGGATCAGGCTACCCAAGGAACTGTCTTGTCTCAAGACTTGTCCCATCCAGTCAGGCACAGTGGGTATATTACAGACCTCATTGGTTAAAGAATTTCAAGTGGAAGGATTTAGGAAAAGAACTTTCTCTGACACTGCCCCCACCCTATGGAACATTTTGCCCACAGAAATGAGGCTGCCTTCTCAACCGTTCTGACCTTCCAGAAGATGGAAACCTGTGTCTGCCAACTGGCATGGAATCTAAGAGCAGCAGGCAATCTTGAGTGAGGTTGGTGGCCTTTTTACCTTGCTGCTTTTGACACTATTTTTTAAACTGTGTCTTTGTACGTGTCTTTCATTTCTAAACTGCCCAGAGTCAACTGGATAGTGAGATGGGAGGTGTATAAATTTGATAAATAAAGTAAAATATTCATGTTTTAAAAGACTTTTGCCTGAACTTATAGTACTTCTAACTCTGGCAGAAGGAGCCTATGATACAGATAAATGTAAACACTATTTTCCACATCCCATCTTAACATTCAATATCTTTTCTGATCTCAGATAAAAAATAATCCTATATTATTCTCAGTAATAAATAAATAGCTACAATTGAGTTACCATTGCTTATGGACATTCGTATTTTCCTGCCAGGCTAAGCAGGTAAAGCCTTACACACTGGGAGAAAGAAATCTTCTCTGCAAACTGAAAATATTGAAAACCAAAGGCCAAACAAGTCCCAAAGATTCTTGTATCTACCAAGATAAGAATTCTAAATGTACCATCTTAGTACTATCAGCATCCCATTTTAGTACCATCAACAAATATGAGATCTTTTCTTCCTCTTCTGCTTATTGTGTGAATTCAGAAAAATAAACTTGCAAAATCTTCAAAGGGCCTGCTCACCCATTCATGCTTGGACTATAGGGTCTGTTTATGTGCCACGTGGTTCTGCCTCAGTATAACACATCAGAAACTACTACTGATATTTGTTGAATAAAGAGGGTGGCAGGGCAATCAAAGACCAGAGAAAAGAAAGAAAAGAAAAATGCAAATCATCGCATCTGTGTCAGCTATTCGCTTTTCTAACATCTCTTATTTCCCCAAATACAGACTGAATTCATTTTTCTTGCTAGCACCAGTCACAGAAGCAAACAAAGATTTTTTTTTAAAAAAAATTGCATCATCAAGATATTCAGTTAAATCGACCCCATTCAGACCGAAACATTTTAAAAAGCTGACATTTGTAATCTTAAAATCAAAGTTTTATAATACTACCCCTAAAGTGAACAATTAGCAATTTTTTCTTGTTAATTAGGTAGCAGGACAAGAGTACTTATTATTGTCATCTGTCTTCTTCCAGAGTGATTCTTTTTAGAACTGCAACTGTTAGAAACCATCCTTAATTACTTCAGGTATATTACAGCCTGAATTAAAATGGAGGGGGGAAACTAAGCTGTAGAGTCTTTTTCTTTCAAGGAAGAAGAAATAGTTGAAGGGAAGAGCAATCTGATACCCAATCTGAACTCATTACCCTTGGCAAATGAAGACTATTCTGAGAGGCCTTTACTTTGCACCAAGAATTAGACTCACACCACAATCAGTACCAATCCCTGTTGGGTATACATGGGAGGGATTAATCCCATTAAATGCAGCGTGAAAATCATTTTTTGCAACTCACCGAGAAAGGAGATGAATTGGTCTGTCAGCTTTCCCAGTCTCACCAATAAGGGGCGGAAGACTGAGGCGAACACTCACATTTCTCCCAGTACTGAAATACAGGTAGTCCTCGACTTACAACGGTTTGAAGTTACAACAGCACTGAAAAAAGTGACCTAGGACTGTTTTTCACCCTTGCGATCATTGCAGCCTCCCCTTGGTCACGTGATCAAAACTCAGGTGCTTGGCAACTGACTCATAGTTATGATGGTTGCAGTGTCCCCGGGTCATGTGATCAGATTTTGCAACCTTCTCACAAGCCAGAAATCAGTGAAGAAGCCAGATTCATGTAACAACAGTGTTACTAACTTAATAGCTGCAGTGACTCGTTTAACAACTGGTGGCAAAAAAGACCGTAAAATGGGGCAAAATTCAACTTAACTTTCTCACTTAGCAAAAAGTCACTTACCTCAATTGTGATTATAGGTTGAGAACTACCTGTATATAAGTGTGTGTGTGTATGTATGAGTGTGTGAAATCTTGCTTCCTATAGCAGCACACTAACTGGTGTTCTGGACTGCTTTGACACATCCCCACCTCCAGGCAGGAGACAGCTCTATGAGAACTTCATTAGAATGGCTAGCTATTAACACGAGCTATTCCTGACAGAACCTCATGGTTGGTTCCGGCATCTTCCCTGCTCCTCCCCACCTCTAAGGTCAAATTAGATTCTTAGGAAGGAGAAAGGGGGAAGTAGGGTAACAGCTTTCTTCCTTTACTGTACATATGTTTGCAGTACAGGTAGTCTGACCGCAATTGAGACCATAATTCCCATTGCTAAAGCAAGGAAGTTGGTGAGTCATGCCTGATTGTATGAATCTTTTTGTCATGGTTGTTAAGCAAAGCATGCCATTGTTAAGTGAATCATACAGTCATTAAGCGAATCCAGCTTTCCCTATTGATTTTGCTGTCACAAATGGGCGGTTACTGCTACTTTCTTCATAAATACATGCTGGTCCGCAGGTGCCCAACTTTTGATCCTGTGTCCATGGGGATGTTGCAACAGTTATAAATGCACGAACTGCTTGAAAGTCACATTTTTGAGCGCCGTTGTAACTCTGAACAGTCACTAAATGAATGGTTGTAAGTAGAAGACTACCTGTATCTTGTTCAGTTTTCTCAGCACGTAAGTGAAATTTCAGCCAACGGAAGGCTTCTAAGTCTTTAAAATGCCATGCCCATCATTCCTTGCCATTATCTGTGTTATCTGCATTGCAGAAATTGAAATCCAAAACATTTGAAGACCATTTGTGTCTGCTCACCTCTGCCCTGGTTTTTTCGGTATGCAGTGCTTTTGCAAATGAATATGCATAAAAGTATACCATTGTAAGTAAATTAAGATTGAGTTAAGCTTATGGAATTGATACAGATGACATTTCCTTCCTCCCATTAAACAATGGTGGCAGTTATAGACACAGTTAATGAGTGTGACGTCCAAGCTATTTTCTTACATACCTCTGCAGGGATCATTTTTCACTAAGAACTCATCTAGTGCCATCCAACCACCTCCAACACGAACCATAACGGTGCTTCGCAGGATACGGACAAGACGAAGCTGCTGGGAATCACCAAACTGTGCCGAAGAAAGGAAAATAAGCTAAAGCTTTCCTATATATTCTAAACGGCAATGTACTTCTCCAGGCTAAGTAGGTTAAAATTAGCCACAGATAGATTATTTTAAATCATTAGTAGAAAAATTGCCAAAGACATTTTCATTAAGCATATGATGATCAAAGCTGTGGTCAAACTGAATTTATTAATCCACCAGCTAGCAATGAGTTTGGGGTGGAGGAAGGTAAAAGCAGAACATAAAGATCAAATGCTGGTTTCATTTTTCACAAAATTGGCAAAAATCATGAAGTAGTAGAAAAAAAATACTAAGAGAAAGTATAAAGTTCTTACATCAGACAACTTGTTCCTTCATTATAAAAACCCTCTCTGAGCTTTCCTTGCAGAAATAATTAAAAAAAACACACTATGGGTTTCATAAAATGGAGAGAACTCTAAAGTTTTATCCTGGGAAAGAAGAAAAGTAATTTTAATTATGACATGAAGCTCCTTTCACTTTCTTGCTTTCAGGAAAACTTCCCCTTTGTATATCCAGTGTATTGCATGGTATGATTCAGTTACCTTTTCTTCTTTTCTAGATATTCTCATATCTGGGAGGTAAGCAGTGATTTCTTTCTTCTGCTACATACTATTTACATCACTATATTCTGATCACATATACTGCTACTATTTTAGTTAATTGAATTGAATTTATCTTTCAATTCTTTTTTTTTAATCATTAAAGGTCCAATAAAACCTATTGCATACCTACCATTCCTCAGCAACTCCTTGAGAGGTTCCTTTTTCAACACCAACCACAAAAGCATTACTAGTTTTGCTACTGGTCTTGCAGGCCTCTTAGTATTAATGTAAACTAAGCAGACAAGCAAAGCAGTAAAATAACCATGAAGACAAAGAGTTGGTGTCCTCAAAGATCAAAATGGAAACCTCTCCAGTCTGATGGACTGCAGAAGTGTTAGGATTACAACTCCCAGAATGCAGGTGTGGAAAACACTGTGGATGGAAAAATTATGTTTCTAATAATCCTCACTGGTGGTCAGAAGCACTCCTTCTAAGTATTGAAGAATATAGTACAATCCTTTAATAACTGTACAAAAACAAATGGCTATTAAGATGTGAAAAAACCAAAGCAAATAATTTATGAAGTTTTAAAAATTAAAAATAATGATTGATAAGTATCTATTTTAATTTTATTCAATTTCTCATTTTTTCAATTTGATTTGTATTATTTCTGCAAGTACTTTTTAAAAAAACCACATTCAAATGCTTATTATTATTTTTCTTTTTCAGTACATTTTTTTATACATATATGAAATGTACTGAAAAAGAAAAAATTATGTATGTATGTATGTGTATCTATGCGTGTGTATGTATATATATATACATGTACTATATATATATATATATATATATATATATATATATATATATATATATATATATATATATATATATATATATATATATATGGTATTTAGCTTTGTTTGGGTATTTTCCCACGTCATTATAGTTTACGAACACAATACAGAAACCTGATGATGGCAGGTGAGATTCTGCCGAAACGTTGCTACAACTTTAAAAGCACAACTATAATACCCGAACAAAGCCGAATACCATTCATGTAAGTACCCGCAAAAACTTCACACACACACACACATATATATATACACACAGTATTTTGTATGTAATTTCTAGTTTATATATTTATTTGCCATGAATTTTCCTAGTATTATGTTATGTTAATTACTACTCAGACTAGATAAGATAGCTTCTGCCTTTATTTAGTTTTAACCTCTTAGCAGCCTTTAATACCACTGGCCATGATCAGTTCCAGGGGTTGGGTGGGGGGAGAAGTCCAGCCCATGGTTCCCAGCTTGTGGAGTGCCACAGGGCTCAGCCCTCTCATGTTTTACATCTACATGAAGCCACTGGATGAGGTCACCCAACAGTTCCAGGTGAGATATCAGTATTCTGCAAATACTCAGCTTTGCAGCTCCATGCAGGACTATCCAAGGGATACCATGGAGCCCTGTCTCAATGTCTAGAGGCTGTGGGTGTCTGGATGGGGAACAATAGGCATCAGGTGTAGTAAGTCTCAGTGGCCTTGAGTTTTAGCCCTTCTGGTTATGGGAAACTTCTATCGCTTGTTTTGGATGGGGTTGCACTACGCTAGATGGAACCTGGGTGCAATTTTGGAAGTCCTCCTGGACTTGTAACCACAGTTCAAAGAGCAGGTGACAGCTATGGCTAAGAGGGCCCTTGCCCAGGGGTGGGATCCTACCGGCGTAACAACTGGTTCGGTGAGCACATGCCTTGCGCGTGTGTGCAGTACTTGTAAATCAACTTCTCCTGCAAACAATAACCTTTTCCTGCTGTTGCCACGCTAAGCAACTTAGGTTGCTTTAGCAGGGAATAAAGGACAGCCTAGAACCTGGGTGGGCAGGTGGGCACAATCAAAGCAAAGAAGATCTTCCGAGCAAACCTGTTCGGTGTCAGCTGCTCTTTGGAGCTATCGGTTCTATAGAACCAGGCTGAACTGGTAGAATCCCCCTTGCCCTGATAATGCATTGTCTACCAATCATGCCTGTTCCTAGAACAAAAGGCACTGCTCATGGCCGTTCACAATCTGTTTAGAAAAGTGTGCTTAGATATAATATTAAAATGAAACAAAAATGATTTTTCTTCATCCCTTATCTAAGTAATCATGAAACTTACATGATTGTTTAAGCATGTATAGATAATCTTTGAGCTACAGAAGTTTTATCTATTGTTTGATTCTAGTTTTTACACAGCTCCTTTATTTCTTGGCCTGCTGTAATAAAGAAGAGTTTCTTATCATGTCCAAACAAGGAAACAATGGTTAGCAGATCTGGAACATGGCAGAAAGCCAACTTAACTGAACTCGTTATTCAGAATCTTAATAGTCTCCTGGTTGAGACTCAACAGAGAATCTGAGGCTTCTGATTTATTACAGCACATCAGGAAAGAAAATTAACAACAACAAAAAAAAGAGCTGCAGGAACACCTCATGACGTGAAGCTAATGTAGGATTATTTGTATTGGGCAAATAGGCAAAAGGACAAAGTTTGCACTGTTTTGTTGTTTTGGGATCATAATGGCCAAGCGCAGACCTTCATGTTATGGGAACACAGAATGAGCATTGTAAAGCCAAAAAGGCTGTTGCAATCTAGAGGTGTGTACTGTACTTTTAAGCTCCCTGCTAGAAGAAGAACATACTTCCCTTTTTATTTCCTCTGATTATTATTCTCTCCCTTCATGTTGCTCTGCAGCACATTTGCACTCCAGATCATTACAACAACTAGGTGAGAGCACAGACAAGACCAGGAAGAAAAGGCCCAGGAAACCACAACTAGTTAACTTTTCATTAAATGTATAATGAAATTCATTAGGTTTAAACACTTTCATCCCAATCACTGCCTAAAAAAACTTTTGTATGATCTACCCTAGTGGCTTGTGCTGCAAATCATTTTACCATTAGTTTCTGCTATGAGAAGAATTCAGAACTTCTCTAATATTTAATGCCTGATCTTTCATGAGGGCACGTATCCCCAAAAGTCCAACTGGAACAAGAAGCCAAATATTATCTTTCAAAATTGAAGCAAACGTTGTTTGTCTAGTAAAACTTCCACTGCTAAATCATACAAGCGAGCTTACTTTTTAATATAACTTTAATAGCTTAAGCAAGGGGGAAAGCATATTACTTCTTAGGAACCAAATAACAGTAAAGCAGATAAAGCTCACTACGCCAGGAACAAAACTTTTATTTTAGAAGTATGCAAAAATGCTAGTTTGGAATGTGCACTGTGTGAAATTATGGAAATAAACATAGCTATGAAGACTTTTTCCTTTCTTCTTATAAGGTTTTATGCTGTAGCAACTGTTTTTCATGAGAGTCCTTTGGAAAATGGACTTTGCTTAAATAGTTCTGGGAAGAAATTAGCCAGAGAAATTGGAACGATAACATGAGACATTCACCCAGGCTCTCCTACAGCCACAACTTCATCCAAATGCTGACTGTAGTTATTTTCCTAAAGCAGAGTGGGAAGTTATGACCACATAGATGAGTCAGGAAAGAATATCTCTTCCTGCTTCCTAGACTCTTTTTTTGAGAATTCTACCTTGGTTCCAAGCTGTAATATTCACGTTTCAATGTCCAGAGGCTCTAGCAGGGGAACCTGACACAATTTCATTTCATTTCCAACCAATCAAACTTAGGAAGTTGTTTGAGGCGTCTCCTTTTTTGCAGTATTCTTTGGGAAACTTATCCTTTCCTCTAGTTGTGTTTTTCCAAAATCCTTACAAGCGCAACCTGTCATAATTATTTGGAGTGGCTAAAATATCTACATTATTACAGTCCTGTATCTAGATACTTAATATTCCTGAACATGCCTTTCAAAAATGTAAAAAAAAACCAAAAATGGGTAAATAAGTCTACTATATTTAAGGATGCCCAGCTATTGCAGCTCTTATCTGTCTCTATCTCTCTCCAGAAGCACCAATTCCTTCAAGAATTTGATTAGTTTTACACCATCTTATATTCTATCGTTTCTATTAAACATTCAAGACAGTATATCTGACAATACTCTTCACTTAATCCTCATCATAACAACTGTCTAAGCATAGATTTAACTGAGAGTGTGTCTGATTGGCCTCAAATACTGAGTGAGCTCCATGGTTTAGGAGTAGATGGGAAATCCTATCTCAGAATTTTATTAATACTGTTTTATATAAAGCCAAAGCAATGTCCATTATTAAAGACATAGTTTTATAATGATAACATTGTGTTATCTTTATTTATCAAAATTCCTTTTTAATACATATAACTTTATAAAAAGAATCATAGGAAGATGGACTTTAAAAAGAATTGAAGATCTTCTGTGCCTGGCATCAGTGCAAATTTCAAACTTAGTGGAATCCATGTTCACTCATTATACGTTAAATCCTGACTGAAAGCTGAGGTCACTTTCCACCAAATGAAACCTGCTTGCCCCCAAATGTTAATTTTTTTCTTGTTTTGAATGATATAATATTGCTCTGCTAAAAAAGTAAGCAGAGTAACAAGGTATATTGAACAAAATAAACAAAATTCCCTTTTTGATGGATACAGTCTGAAAGGTGCTTGGTTGAATGCTATTGGTTTGTTTCAGAGTACCCTTTTCCTAGTAGTTTAAAAAAATGTGTAATGTAAATTACCTGACAGTGGGATGCAGCATGGAAACCTAAAAGCCATTCCATACAGCAATCATAGCACAATCTTAACTACAGTTTTCAAGTGCAAATTACAGAGAAAGTATCTGAAAGCATTTGCACCTCGAACAGCATTTGGCACTATTATCTGGTTCCCTTAAAGTAATCTTAATTATGAGGCAGCGACAGGCAAAGAGGCAATTCTCAGTGTAAAGACACCTGTTAAGGCACCAAAGTTGAGCAAACAAGAAATTAGCTCAGGGTGAAAGGAAGTGGGAGGACAAATCACTGCAAGCTGAAATGATAATGTATTAAAAAAATACTAGAAGAACTCCATGTACTGTTTATACCTGATTTCCCAGGAAGAACTGACAAGAGATGGAAAATGGGGAAAAAACACAATTAGTTTAACAGGAAATGGTGTCATGAATCTAGAACACACTATGAAAGTGCATACGTATTCCAAATAGCTTGATATAATATATACTTTACATGTGTACAGGTAACATTAAATGCTTGGACTGTAAATGATGGGGAATGGAATTCTAATTTATCTGTTACTTCCTTGCATGATTTTGATCAAATATCTTCTGCCATTTGACAAATTTTTCCTTCATATCTGTTTAAGACTCCCCCCACCCCTCAAAGATGTGCAACACATTTCCTAACTAATAAAACTGGGACATATGCTTTTTACGAAAACAGGATGATCATGAGATATATTATTCAATAACTCTGAATTCTAATTCAGTTGGGAAGTACACTATTTAAATGTTAATGAATAGTAAAATAAAAGATCTTGAATATTGGTGGCATGATATTATATAAGTATTACATAACACAGGGATTGCCAATCTTCTTGGTTCTGCTGACTGCTAGTGGTAGTTTCAGTAGCAGGGGGGAATGGTTTCGCACACACAACCTAAATCCCATGCATGTGCAAATAATCACCATATATAATAATTTCAAATGAGCATCAATAGGAATTAGGGTAGTTGCACAGTTAATCGCTGTTTAGACTGGATTTGACATTTTTATCCACTTAATGAATCAAAGACCTGAGACAAGCAGATATTGTTTAGTAATAATATTAAAGGTAAAAGCTGCCTTTTGCAACTGTTTGGTGGTGATTTTGTCAATGCCACTGAAGCTCCAGATGTTCTGGGAATTGGACTCAAAGTGCCTATTACTATTGGTACTATCTTGGCTTCCTTTCACAGTTGTTCTAAACTTCTATTTGCAGGTCTTTGTATTTCGTGATTTTCTCCAGTTTTTTTCTCTTCTATCCTGTTGTCTCCAAATCCTGAAGCATCCACTATTCAAACTTCTTTGTCTTTCTTATCAACAATTATTAAGTGTTGTGTGGAAAATGTTTGTCTGCTTCAATTCTAAAGTCCCAGCGCATTTAGCTTCTTCATTTTCTATTACTTTGTCTATGTTGTGACTATTATTTTAATTGACTGTTAAGTAAAATTTGAAATAGGTTTTAACACTTTAAGAAAATTCACAGAATTCAGAGTCTAAATTTAGTTTAATAATTCAGGTCTTCTGGTTCTTTTCAGAGTAGCTAGGTATAAATCAATAGATGACATGAATGTATTTTTTAGACTTACTCTGTACTTATTTTCGCCAATCTGCTCCACCTGGAACCGCTTTGCACATTTACATTTTGCTACTTGTCTTGTCACCTGTCAATATGATAATCAGAACCACTGTATTAGATTTTTCAACCATTCTGTATCATTGGTAAATTGTAAGTATGACGATCATTATGCAGTGCTAATGGAAAATGCTCATAATAAGAGGTGAATAGAAGAATACCTCATCTTCAATTTTGTCTGCATCTGTCAGAGGTTTGTATGCATCCTTGTTTGGATGAAGTGCTGCTACAAATTCATAATAGTCAATATAGCCATCGCCATCTCTGTCAAAAATGTCTGCTACCGCACTCATTTCCAGGCGACTTGTAGGAAATTCTATGGAAAAGAAGTAATACTAAACATTAGAATTACAAAGTTTTAAGAACAGATTACTTCTAAAATCATAGAATTAAAGAGAATTTTGCAGGCTTTCTAATCTATTTTTCTGTTTGATGTGGGAAGGCCAAAACTAGAGGATCTGGAAAAGATGGCTATCTACTCTTTGAATGAATGTAACAAGAGTTGAACAATCTTCTGGCTCAGTATTTCTTAATTTTGTTTTAATCCTTTCTTATTTTTAAAAATTAAGGATGACCCTCAAAAGAACTTTGTATATATGGGTTATGTTTATCAATATTAAAAATGATTAATTCATTCAGAACATTTACTGAATGATATAACTATTACAATATTGAACCTATTATATATTAATATAAAATATTTTTCACAAAAAAACTGTTTTAACAACAATAAATGAGAACAGTGACATTGTTTTAAATTTTTGCAAATATCTTCAATAGCAGGTAAATAATTTTCACTTCCCAGATCCCTGAGAGGGTCTTGGGGGAACACTTTTTGGACCATACTTTAAGAAACACATATTATCATAACAAGTTATTAGTTCCTCTGATTGACCATTCTTTCCACTAAACATTTATCTTGATGCTTCACTGGATTGTAACAATTTAGACTCTGGTTAGTTATATCCATTAGATCTAATTCCATCTATTGGTCACTAAGAATATATCTCTTATATGCAGATATTTGAGAAGTATTATTACCCCCTTTTCTCTCAGATTCTTTTTCTTCACAAGCAATCTGAAGTTTCAAGAATGGTTTGTTTTAAAACTTACTTGAAGAGAGAATCCCATCAATAAATTCCTGTCTTGTTATCTTTCCATCCTGATCTTTATCTATCCTCCTAAAGAAGTCCATTACTCGAGATTTCTTGTGGTTCATCCATCGCATATACTTCTTCCGCCAAATATCAAAATCAAAATTGGCAAATTCCCTCAGCTGGAAAAACAAATCATGAAAATGATTTAAGAGATGAATTAGCTTATGGTACCCAATATCCACGATGCTAAGATCCCGGACAAAAGTGAATACTGGTTTCCTCTGTAATGTGAAAAATCAAACTAGTCCTTTCTATTTCCTGCCTAGGTCTCTGATCTTGGACTCTCAGCGGCCTTGGCCAAGGTGTATGAGCCTGAAGGCGCCTTCAAACTGCAGTTCAACTACATTTGTGGATCCAAAGCTACATATCAACTTAGCGTGAAGAATTGCAGAAGTTAACTTCATCTGTCATTTAAAAATAAGGTTTAAAATTATTTCCAATTATTAAAAGAAAGGTGATTAGCATTCATCATGAATGCTCCTAAAAGAAAAATAACTCTAAACTTTGACTAATAGAGTGGGAAACTATCTTTTGAAGAGACTATTGGTGCTTTTTACCATTTGACAAACCAATGTGTGACTCTCCAGTTCCTTTGGTTCCTATTTTTGATGTAAAAACTTATTTGATTGCTGGGAATGGAAAATGAGTTGGTGGCACACAAACATTAATTCATTAATTCGATCAATCAATCAATCATTATTTGTTTAGATTTGTATGCCACCCATGTCATTTAGAGGCAATGCTGATCCATAGTTGGTAGTAACATCCCATTTTCTCAGTCATGTGTGTCATGTCTGTATCTTCCTGTTGGTACAGGCAGAAGCATATCGGTGTCCTGTCCTTCCATGGAGCGCCCTGGGTACTCAATGTATGGGTAGGTACTTTCTCTCCAAACAGTCAGAAGAGTAACTGTGCTGATGATCAAGAGCTAACCACATACCCTCTGAGTGTCAGATATGATGAATCGGTGGTCCCCCCCCAGCCCAAAAGGAATGCCACTGCCATTCGTGCATGAAAAAGAACTTTATTTAAGGTCCTGGGGCGGCTGTTTTAACTACTGTTGCTAACCTCTTCTAATCGGTCTAAGGCGTCATTAAGTTTCCTTCGTCTCTCCAGGGCCAGGAGCCAGACTTGTTGCCATTTGCTGAGCAAGAGGTTAATCCGTGGATTCTTTGTCTCGATTTGGGTCTGAGCACCTGAAGGGTATATGCTTGGGATTGGAGAACATTTTCCTGTTAAACATAAAGTGAATTGCATATGCATCAAAAACTGTGAATCAAAATTACCCCTTTCCGAGCAATTTAGAAGAAAGATAATATGAATATATACTTGTTTGGTTGCAAATAATACTTTGGTTCTGTTTATGGAGGGCAGCTATAAACCTAAATAGCATGAGTCAGATACAAGAGGCCATAGGAGTACAAATTGTCAACTATTATTTATTCTTGCCATTTTTTAAATGACAAAAAAGAGCATAAAACTACTCTATGAGATAAAACAATGGTGAATTACTGCTGCAATCTATAAATAGCCAAGAAATGTTGAAATATGATACTCTCAATGCCTCACAATAGAACATTACTTACTTCCTCCTCTTCCCTTATCCAATACAGGAATATGAGATTGGATTGGGCTGGTTTCAGCTGCTTTTCTTTTATGTGTCTTCGTAATTTTATCTACATCTGGCTGTTTTCTGGTCATTTCTTCCATGAATGTCTGCAATTAAACAGTGATTACTTTGACTAACATTGCATCCAAATAACCTGAAAAATACTCAGTGAAACAACAGCTTTGGTGCAGTGGTCTATTGGGCCTATCATATGTACTTAATGCAGATGCATCACACATAACTTTTTCAGTATTTACTTCAAGGTCTGTATCAATTCAGGTACTCCTTGACTTACAACAGTTTGTTTACTGATGGTTCAAAGTTACCAAGAAACTGGAAAAAGGGACTTATGACCAATTTTCACACTTATGATTGTTGCAGCATCCCCATGGTCATGTGATTTACATTTGGGTGCTTGACAACTGGTTCATATTTATGACGGCCACAGTGTCCTGGAGTCATCAAAAAAGCACAACAAAGAATGTTCTTTCTGCGCCAACTCAGAAAGCTCAAACTGCCCAAGGAGCTGCTGATACAGTTCTACAGAGGAATTATTGAGTCTATCGTCTGCACCTCTATAACTGTCTGGTTTGGTTCTGCAACCCAACAGGACAGACACAGACTTCAGAAGATAATTAGGACTGCAGAAAAAACAATTACTACCCACCTGCCTTCAACCGAGGACCTGTATACTGCATGAGTCAAAAAGAGGGATGTGAAAATATTTACAGATCCCTCACACCCTGGCCATAAACTGTTTCAACTCCTTCCCTCAAAACAATGCTATAGAGCACTGCACACCAGAACAACTAGACACAAGGACAGTTTTTTCCCAAAAGCCATCACTCTGCTAAACAAATAATTCCCTCAACACTGTCCAACTATTTACAAAGTCTGCACTACTATTACTGTTAATCTTCTCATCACTCCTTATCACCCATCCCCTCCCACTTGTGACTGTATGACTTTAACTTTGTTGCTTGTATCCTTACGATTTATATTGACTGTTTCCTAGTATTATTTGATTGCTTATGACTATTATTAAGTGTTGTACCTTATGATTCTTGACTCTCGATGAATGTATCTTTTCTTTTATGTATACTGAGAGCATTTGCACCAAGACAAATTCCTTGTGTGTCCAACACACTTGGCCAATAAAGAATTCTATTCTATTCTATTCTATTCTATTCTATTCTATTCTATTCTATTCTATTCTATTCATGTGATCATATTGCAACATTCTGTCAATGGGGAAACCAGATTCATTTAACAACCGTGTCACTAATTTAACATCTGCAGTGATTCATTTAATAAATGTAGCAAGAAAAATCATAAAATGGGGCAAACCTCACTTAATGAATTTCTCACTTAGCAATATAAATTTTGGGCTTAATTGTGGTTATAAATTGAGGACTACCTATACTATAAACTTTTTAACCCCTTAAGTACAATGGGACTAATTGTTCTTCTGTGAGTGGATGACAATAAAGTCCATCAACTTTCTAATTAATATGAAAATAAAATATTTGTACCACCACCTAAACTGACAGAAAAATATGTTTTGTCCAACAGAGAGAAACTTGTACCGTGTTTCTCACATAATAAGGCCGGGCCTTATTTTTTTTTGACCCCCGAAAAAACGGCTAGGATGTCTTTTCGGGGTGACTTATTCCCCCCTTTGCATCCTCGGGTGGGCGGGCGGCGACAGCTTGGATGTTCGGAGACCTTCCGCCACCGTTAATTTCCCTTCCCCTTGCTGCCGTGGCGTTACAGCAACGCCGCTGCGTTTGGCGCAGCCACGTGCAGCCAGTCAGGGCTCCTCCCTGCAACCGGGCCCTGAGGAGACATTTGGCTTCAGGCGCTCCTGTGGCCGCCTTCCCTTTGCCTTCGATGGTAAAGTGAATTATTTTAAAAACCTCCGCTCATCCTATCAGGGCTGTGCGAGCTGAGCAGAGCCGGGAAAGCAAGCCGCGGGTGTTTCCTGGTTCTGCCCAGCCCGTACGGCTCTGCCGCGCCCTGGCGGGATGAGCGGAGGTTTTAAAATAATTCACCTGAAGAGCAAAGAAAAGCGACCACAAAGCGCCTCTCAATTCAACAACAAAGGCAAATCCTCAAGGTGGGCTGGAGGGAGGTGGCTACGTGCCCCCGGGCTACTTCAATGCAAGGTCCTGACTTGCAGCATCCTGCCGTTGCCGCCGCGTCCTCCCTCTCCGACTGCAAAACTCGTGTGCTTCCCAAAGCGCTCCGAGCGAGGCGAGCTCTTCGCCATACATAGAGAGAGGGAGAAAGCGGCCGGCGTGCTCCGAGCTGGCTCTTTTCTCTAGCCGAGGCTGACAGGAAGTGCCTCCAGGGCCGTGGCAGGCAAGCCGCGGGTGTTTCCTGGTTCTCCCCAGCGCTGCACGGCTCTGCCACGGCCCTGGCGGGATGAGCGGAGGGCCCGGCAGGGAGGCACTCGTTGCCTTGGGCGATGGGTGAGGGAGGCGGCGGAGGCACCGAAATGTCACCAAGGCAACGAGTGCCTCCCGCCCGGGCCCTCCGCTCATCCGCCAGGGCCGTGGCAGAGCCGCGCGCTGGGGAGAACCAGGAAACACCCGCGGCTTGCCTGCCACGGCCCTGGAGGCAGCGCCTGGCAAATATCTCCTCAGGGCTCCGATTTGGAAGAGCCTGACTGACTGGCTGCACGTGCATCAAGCCGCGGGCAGCTGCTGTAACATTTCTCGGCAAATGAAGGAAATTAACGTGTGTGGTGAGTCCGATATGAAGTGCTCCACCAACGCAGGCAGCACCATATCCGGGCATGCAACAAAGTACTTCCAAACAGCAAGCCCCCCCGCCATTCCCCCCGCCATTCCGCATGTTTAATATGGGCCTTAATTTGGGGGAGGGGCTTAATTTGATTTTATGCCAATAAATCATGCGGGGGCTTCCTATTGGTGGAGGCCGTATTGTTGGAGAAACACGGTATTACAAAAAGATTTTTTAGAAATACGTTTAGGACAAACCTAATGTTTGCATGAGTCAGTTTTATTTACCAAACAGTCATTTTTGTTTCTTCTTTTAGTTCCCAGGCCTCAAAATCTCCTTTGGAGGTCTGACTGACTTGTTTAAAAGAAACTTTCTGCAGACCTTAGGCAGTTTACAGACAAGAGAAGAAATGCTGCTTATCTTCTGTTAAAACTATTCCCCTTAGCAGAAGCAGTTTTCTTTGAAATGACGGAAGGACATGCTCTCCGTTTGAGGACACAGCACAGAACATCATGCTTGAAACAAAGGCACTCTAATTTAGCACACACGTATTCTGGATTATTTTTGTTTTATTTTGCGTCCAAGACTTTTAGGCCCTCAAGCTACAACTTACTGCACTGTTAAAAGACTGGCCTTAGTTTGTCCTCTGCAAGGACACAAAGCTCGAAAGAGTCATGTGCTACTGACATGTTTTCTTGCCAATGTCATTTTTAAGAACTTTTTTTGTTCTCTGTGCTACCTCTTTGCTTTACACATGAAACTCACACAGTGCAACAAACAGATGCACAACCTTTAAGGAATGTGTATGTTTTTGTCAGATATGTGAGCAATGTAGGATTTTCAGTTTTGTAAATTTCTAGCCTGCTTGTTACCCATACCCATGCTGGGAAAGAGCTTGGGGAGAGAGCCATGGTTCTCTTACCTGATGCTCTGCTATGAGCGCCTTGACATCGTCAATCTCCTGAGGAATGACTTCTTTGTCTTTTTCAGTCAGCGTTGTCTCTGCCCACTGCAGCCAGGACAATAATGCTTCCAATAACTCCTGGTTAGCAATAAGAGCAGCGAGGGCCCCTGCCAATCTTTGCTGGTGTTGCTTTGCCCATGCTGCCACCTTAAAAAAGGAGGAACAGCAATCTGTTATATGATTTCCATATTATTGTTGTTGTTCATCCACACTAAAGTTAACCCAGGGTTTTTGCCCTCCACTCCCTCCTCGCAATTCTTAAGGGGCCGTCACTATATAACTTTTAATTATAATGGAACTTTCATGTGCTTTAGATAACATGTTTCATTGGCTGCTCAAGAAACAAGCTCAGCTATGACTTAATGTGATTATTGCAAATAACTTATGATTGTTTCCTGTTGTGTCATCAATTTAAAGCAGGGATGAATACCATAGAGTCCTCTAAGTGTTAGAACTGCATTTCCTGTGCCGATTAGAGGGCAACAATATTTGGAAATATTCGAGTTGTCCATTCCTGTTTGAAAGCTATGATTTAAGTTCAAATCCCATTTTCTAAGAGGTGGGGCGAGAAACTGACACAAATGTAAATGGATACATGTTTCTGTTCTACTCAATTTCTTTCTTTCTCCTAACATAACCGTAAAAAAGTCTAAAGCAAGGTCTCGTATACAAGACAGCATGGGTATGATAAACATTTTGCTCTCAACAGTTGGAACATGTCCTCATAAACATGGCCTTCCTAATTGCTGGCTGTCAAGGACTGACTTGACTGTGACCACATAGGACTGCTTGAATTGGACTGACCTCTTCAAATCTTGCTCGGATAATGGTTATCCAGTGCTTGATGGTAGTGATGGAATCTGGATGGCAAATAGCCAGGATGGCCTCTCCCATATCCGTGGCTTTACTTAGCCCAAACTTTTTTTCATCCAGTTTCTTCATGAATTCCTAAGTCAGAAACAGTGATTTCCGTAAGATGTTGGTAACAATTCAAAGGGAAAACTCAAGTAATTTCAGACTTTGCTGGCAAGGTCAAAGAGGTGAATGTTAAACTGAATCACATGAAGCATTGGCAGAATAGGTGCAGAAGGAAATAGCAGTCCAACATTCTAAAATAAAAGTTCTGAAATAAGAGTTGAACCGTTGCAGATATGAAACAACTGAAGTAAAAAATCAAATAATAGCGAGGAACATATTTCAGTGTGCAAATCATTAATATTGGAATAAAGTGGACAAACTAATAATTGCTACAACCTTAAAGAAAGATATATATCCTTATGTACTTTGAGCATGCTGCCATTCAAAAGGGACACACCCTTCATAATACAATACTATTCAGATCTTACTTCTTGTTCTTGATGATTCAGGAAAACAAATTTCAGCTAGTTACTATCTACTTTATTAAAATACTATAATAAAGTAGTTACTATCTACTTTATTAAAATACTCATTAAGAATTTGAGTAAACAGGACAGAATGTATCTTTATTTTCTGCCATTATTTTGTAGAAACAAATAATGGCAGAAACAGGTTTAACCTTGCAGGCTTTGGGGGCCCTTTTGGAGTATTTTCTTACTACTGGACAGAAAAGAACACAGAGAAGAGATGCTTATAATGCACAACACAAGGGGTGATTGTTGTGAGGTCTTGAATTCCTTTTCAGTCAGAATAAGTTCTGAGACAAGACAAAATTTCTGATTTATCCTCATGAGGCTAGTAGGGTTAAGATAGACTATCACCCAGTTCCCTTTAGCTGCAGCTTGAAAAACATAGAAAATCATATACCACTGGCATTTTAATGGTATGGAACAATTTTTTTCAGCTGCTCTTTTAAAAAGCAGTGTTATCCGTGCATTATACTTCCATAAGTAACACAGTTGTTTTACTGAACCTTCCTGTATCCTAGGATAAAATCCAAGGGCAGGCCTCAGTTTTTCCGCATTCATTGCAGCACATGCTGCATTTAGGCAAATCCTCATTCATCCAATGCACAAGTCCCAGGCACCAGGAGAATTTATAATGTTTTCAAGGACAAGACAGCATGGCTGGGAAGTCATGGGCAGGAAAGTCGAGATTTGTTTAGGGAGAAAGGAAATCTCACAATCTTTGCCTTAGTGGTTAAAACCTTTGAGCCACGAGAGTGGGGGGCATTTCTATAAGCCCATTGGGAGATGGGAAAGGAGGCGGATCAAAAAGAATACTTGGAAAGAAAGAAAGATTGGTGGGAGAAGATTGGAAAGGTGAAACCTGAGAATATCCGCCTGCTTTTGATGAGCTGGTTTCCAAAAGAAGCAGGGGAAAAAAAGGAGGGCTTGAGCTGCAATGCTCAAGAAAGCCAAAGAGGACAACTGCCGCAAGATTAACCATGGTTGCAATATTTTATTTTATTTAGTTTAGTTTGTCAAGCATGTATGAGAAAATAAGTATAAGTATGAACATAACACATAAACATGTAAGTATGAACAGGTATAAGTATATACATAATAAATGAGTACGAATAAATGGATAAATGGGAACAGTAGGACAGGGACAGTAGGCACACTGGTGTGCTTATGCACACCCCCTTACAGACCTCTTAGGAATGGAGTGAGGTCCACGGTAGACAGTTTCAGGTTAAAGTTTTGGGGGTTTGAGGATTTAACAACAGAGTCAGGTAGTGAGTTCCAGGCATTGACCACTCTGTTGCTGAAGCTGTATTTTCTGAAATCGAGTTTGGAGCGGTTTGCTTTGAGTTTGTATCTATTGTTTGCCCGTGTGTTATTGTGGTTGAAGCTGAAGTAGTCCTTGACAGGGAGGACATTGTAGCAGACAATTTTGTGTACTAAGCTTTAGTCAGACTGTAGACGGCGTAGTTCTAAGTTGTCTAGGTCCAAAATTTCAAGCCGGTTGGCATAAGGTAATCTATTGCAAGCTGAGGAGTGGAATGCCTGAAGGACAAGCCTAAAGACAGATCACCATGAAGAAAAATTTAGGAGTTGACACCACCTTGATAATACTCAGTCACTCAATCAAAGCTATTTAACAATTCCCTGATCAACAGTGAAGCAGCTGCCTCTGGAAGTATTTCAATAAAGGGCTCAATGGCCTTTCGTTGGGGATGCTGAGGTAGTAGAATCCTGTAATGGGCAGGGAGTTGGAATCAATGAACCAATGGCCCCTTCCAAGCTTTACTTTATCTGTAAGAATGATAAAATGCGCTGCTGCCTAATAACAACACCTCCATTAAATAATTAAGGACTTGTGATAGCACACTGAGGATATGCCAGTTGAATTTACGTTTCCGGTATTATCAAAAGCATCAGTTAAATAAACAGAGGACTTCATTCTGGAGCAACTGCTCTGCTTCGTAAGACCTCATTTCTAGGACAGAAAACATCTTTTCTCTGCTAGATATAAATAAGCCAGGAGTGCTTTCATTTTATTGTCACATTTCTATAAATCTAATTTTGAGAACCAGTCCATGATCCAACTCACTCTATGCTGATCTATTAGCATACGCAGGGCCTCTTCATCATCTGGTAGGATCCCATGGAAACGCAGGGTCTGTTCAGCTTCAGCCAGCCATTCCAGAAGCACATGGACAACTGAGTGGAATTCCTCTGCCTGCACAAATGGAGGTGTGTGTGTGTGCGTGTGTGTGTGTGTCAAGAAAAGAAAGAACAAATATGTATGAAAACATTGGGCCCAAAATAGCAGTTACTTATCATTCAGTAATGAAGTCATATTAACTTTCAAGTAAGAAATCTGATTAAAAACCCCTTGCTATCTTTCACTGTAAAATATAAAACCTTTTTTTAAAGAAAAAAAAATCTGAAAAATCTGTTTATGAATGCTTTTAAATGTTAAGATTTATGCCACACGACAGTTGTATTAGCAATTTGCTATCCTGCCTATAGATTACAAAAACAATGCTTAAGTCTATGAGCTGGAGCCATGCTAATGAACATCAGTTAGTCTGAAGGAGGAAAGGGGGAAGTTAATTAAAGCTGTGTATAGATCCAATTTTTTCTCTGAGAGTTGAAAGCAACACTACCACTGAGAAGGTAATTTCTGATGATAGAGTTCCCTTTTTCCTTTTACTTAGGTCCTGTACAAGCCTTAGTTTTTCAAATTATAATAGTTTTTCAAAGTCCTGAACAAACAGGGAAAACAAGAGTCTTCCCAAACATGCATGCACAGATAGTTCTCACTTTACAACCAATTTTATATCAAATGTTTGCATTTATGATGGACATCCCCAAGGCTACTTATGACCCACGCTCTGATGGGGGGGCAACCCTCCCTCCGTGGTCACATGATCTCAGTAGCTGGTCCACATATATAGCCATCTGCAGCATCCCAAAATCACGATTGTGATATATAACGTGTTTTTTTTTGCCAGAAACCAGCATTTACTTCTAGTTTCTGCCAAAAAGTACTTAATAACCTGCACTGATTCACTTACAAATGTTGCAAAAAAGGTTGCAGAATTAAGTGGGGTCACACGGTCATCAGCTTAATGACTGGCACAACTTTCAACAGTAATTTCAGGCTCAGTTATGATTGTAATATAGGAGTCAAGGACTACCTGTACACTTTGGAGCAAGTGGTGGAGACATTTAATAGTTATCATTTAAACCCATCCATCCATCTCAATATATATAGTTATAGTTATATATAAATGGTGTGAGGTTGAGAACCAGAAAAATTGCTTAAAAATTCAATTTGTTCTGTATAAGTAAGTCTGCCACTTCTGTCCAAATTGTTTTCAGTTCCGAACATTTCCGGACAGTTTGAACAAGACTGGAAAAATTTCTGGAAAATCAGAGCACCTGCAGACCATTAGATGGGATAATATATGAATGGGATTAATAAATGAAAACAAACCGCAATGGCTTGTTCATTAAATAATTCTGTTTAAAAGTTTTTTTAAAAAAATCTCCTGCCTTGATATCACATGTGGGTCAAGTAATTATGATTCCTTACATAGATGGAATTCAGAGCAATGCATTTGTTTCTCACCTGATGAAGGGCCTGTTCTAGTCGAGTTTGCTTGGAGACAGAGAGAGTACACACAGTCTCCCACCGAGTACCAAGCTCCTGCATTTGAACCTTAACCCAAGAGGAATCATCACGGCTACCTTCTATTAGCTCTCGAGCAGAACGTTTCAGGGCCTGAACACTACTGGTCCTTTTCCCCAGTTCCTTTTGGAAGCCCTGAGCAAAGGAAATTAAAAAAAAAAAAGTGTTAAACACTATTGAGCATCTTTATGACTTACATGCAACATGACTTCTTTTCTATGTAAAGAACCCTCTCGGTCACAGCTAGTTTTTTTTAAAGCAAAAATTGCATTTTGTTAATTTTTTTTAAAGATAAATTGGGCAAAATATTTTCATTTCAAAATTTTATTAAAATTATCTTCTATTCTATCCATTGCATTTATTCTTTGCAGTTTATTTCTTCTTGCTTTGCATTAATCAGTAGCTTTCTATGTGCATTCTACAATAAAAATCAGAATGGATATATTCAAACCTCATTTAGAAAATGGGTTCTTCTATTGGGAATGCTTTTAGGAGCTCTCTGGTCTGTAGGACCACTGAGGGTTGGAAATGTTTGTTGGTTCATTAACTGAAGTCTACTATGCTACTGCAATCTAATGTAATTACTCATTAATATGGCTTGTTGAAACCAACTAAATCCTATGGTTTATTAAACTATTTTTCAACCAATTATAATTAGACAATTCAGGATCCAAATTGAATGCTAATCTACACTGGACACTTTTAATTTCGTTTTCATGGTCCTATCAAGGAAGACAGGGAACAAGCTCTGTGAATTGGAAGTAAGCTAGGCCAAATCCCAACACTACTAATAACTATCATTATTTGCTATTTCAAAAATAAAACTTCCTTATATTATTTGAGGTCAAGAGAATATTGCCATACCCACAGAGGTAATTTACAAGGCACAAGCTGCAAACATCTTGAAACAGTCAGTTAAAATAACTTAGTTTAATAAAGTAGCACAGATTCCCAAACAAATTTTCAAGCCAACCAAATCTCCAGTTTTTCCTATGATTTTTTTTAAAAAACTACAATGTAGGGTTTTTAATGTATTAGTTTCATAAGTCTTTCTTACAATCTATGTTGATATCAGTCACCCAATCAAAACAATTAGTAGAGCAGACTTAAAAAGAATACAAACATTACTGTAATATGGTCATTACTTTGTGGCTATCTATTAAATTCATCACTAAATCAATGTCTCCGTGCACAGGCTGATCTTCGGCCAGCTGTGGTTCCACTTTGTAAAGCCAATCTATGAGAGCCTGAAGAGCATCAGTAAATTGCCCAGAGAACAGGAGAGCTTCTTCCAGTTTGTTTTGTCTGAAGAAAGTAAATAAAGGAAATATTTAAATAAGCCCCTTTGTGTGCATTCATTAAGAAAAGTACTATATAAATAAAAGAAAGAACCAAAATTGATTTTTTTTAATAAAGTAGAAGGTAAAAAAGGTAAACAGATAAAAATGTTATTATTAGTAGTCACAGCCAACTAAAACTGCAGCAAGCGGTATGGGGGAAGCATCTATGTGTGCGTTCATGTCCCAATGGATATGCAGTAGAACCACTGAATAAATTCAGATATTCTTTGCCCTATGTAAACCAACTGCTGGATTTACATTTATCCGCTCTATAGATTAAGCACCATTATGGTGGTATAATGCCCACTTTATGGAGCATGCTTCGTCCTGAAATACTAGGAGCTTTATTATCCCTTTTGACATTCCAGAAGGCCCTCAGGACCTGGTTATCTTATCAGGCCTGGAACTCCTAAGAACCAAAGATTTGCTCAGATGGCTCCATTGTTGGGGTGGCCATTTTTATCCCCTCTTTGCCTAACAGTTTATATAATTGTTTTTTTATGCAGTTTATTTAGATTTCTATATTTTTTCCATCTGATGTTTCTATATTTGTGTTTTTTATTGAATCGTTGGGTATGCTTCAGAGTCCCTTCTGATGATATGGGTGACTAACCAATTTGACTGACTGATGAATAAGTAATCCATTTTGAGATTGCAAAACAGTTGCTGCAGTCTTCTACCTAAGTCTTCCTCTGAATAAATACATGATATTTCTGTTAGTATGCCAGCCCATACTTCCTACACAATCTCCTAGTTATCCATCTTCGGGGAGGCTATATGCCCTCGCAGTACCCCAATCTCAACCCTAACCTTCCGTCAACTTTGACAAAATGTTATGCTTGTTTTCAGATGGATTAATACAACATTGAGATGCTGGTGTTTAGGTATGTTTGTCAATATTAGTTTCAGGAGAATAGTATATATATCAGGGCAACATTCATTCCTCTAGGAAAACAAGATCCTTATGCCCAGGCCTAACAGATGTGCAAAGAAAAAAAGATGCGCATTTGCAGCCATCTACTTCCCACTGTTAAGACACAGATCCCTATGCCATCCCACAGAAATTGGTTGAGAAGGAACAGATCTCATTTCATCACACTGATAAAAACAAACTATATGCATATGCTACAGCTGGCTGAGATTTAAACAGTTTTATTTAAACATTTCAAAGGCTGCATTTGCAGCCAAGAACTCCATCCTGTGCTTACAAGTGGCCTCTTGTAAGATTAGACTAATCAAGGTCAGATATTGACAATAAATTAAGATAAAAACCAATGGTATAAACAAATAAATTCCTGTGTTTTATGGGTCATCTTTTAAACGGGATGCATAGCTTTAGGTTCTACCTTTCTACAGATTTTCCACAGACCGTATCCCATTTGTCTCTAAGCTCGCTCAACATATCGTCCAATTTCAGGCTGTCATCAGTGAGGGAAGTTTTTTCTTTTAAAGAGCGCCCACTCCTGTTTGTGGTGTCATACACAGAATGTTTAGCTCCAAGAGATTTTTGGAACTCCTGTGCAAAAAATAAGAAGGGAAAAAACTGTCACAAGAAACAAGTACGGCACGTAAACTAAAGGATAAAACTTATTTTGTGCTACTTGGATTAGATCACAATGGCTACAATTCTGAGGCAAGCTGTATTTAGGGAAGAAAACTCATAAAATGTCATTGAGATAGCAAGAAACCAGAACCATTTAGTTTGTATCAACGAAATTAAAACATTCGCAAATCAACTTGAATTTAACTGGGCAATAAAAAGATGTAATCTAATAGAAACGGCAGAAGAACAAAACTCTTCAGTATGGTGTAACAGCCCATCAATTTGGGATTAACATAAACAAAACTTATTACTTATTCTTTTTAATTTAAATGGATCACAATTGTGTGAGTGCCAAACACTGTCTGGTTTAGTTGACTTCTGAAGGTGCAAACTGCTTTCCATTTCTTGCTGTTAAAAATAACACAACAGTTCTTAAGATTGTAGGCATTCTCCATATGGTCAAAGAACTCCTGAAAAATTTACCATGGTGGAGAGCACTATCAATCTCTTCGTGTAGGCTTTCAGAAACAAACATTATTTAAATCAAATTGTAAATTATAAGTTTGAGGCTTTTATAAGATCAGCTTCAATGACAAAGTGAATTAAAGTATATTTAAATGGCATGTGCTTGATTTTAACAACCCTTTCTTCTTCTTGATCATTCAATGCTTTAAACCTCAAAGAGCCTTTTACGCAGTAAATATCAAAAGAGTTATCTGATACAAGTCTTTGATCAAAGCTGCATCAGAGCTTTTGTCGTGGAGCCCTAAATGTGTACTATGTTTTCGCAGAACAAGCAGGGGGGGAAAAAAAGAAGAGTTAACTCTGTATTCTAGATTGCTTATCTTAGCCAGGACAATTATAAATCTGAATTAATTTAAACTCTAGAAGAAATAAAATGTAGAATACGTTTCTTGTAAACATGAATTTGATCTCCATCTCTATATATTATACATGTATAACATGATTCATATTTCAATTTTATGATTTTGAATTGTTTATTTTCTAGTTTGTAATTAAAAATAGCAACTTTCAACTATTTCCTTTTTCCTGATAATGTTTTAGAAAAACATCTTGTACAGAAATGTAGGCAAAAGTATATTGCTAATTGTTAAAGCACTTTTAAATATCTCATTCTTTAAAAATTCCTGGGATATGGATTGCATGAACAATACTTTCTGTTATGTTACATTTAAATATACCAAGGGAGACAAAAACTGATAAGAAAGCAATGAATGTGCCTTATTTTGGCACAAATATGAGACAGACATCTTTTTAAAAATTTTGGTTTCTTTCTATTTTTGGTAAAGGCAACATTCACGGAATAAATCCAAGTAATTCTGAGTATTACATATATCCTACTTTTATGTCCTTGATGCAAAATACTAAAACTACTGAAACCATGGTTTTGTGGTTTATTTCATAATGCAAAGTTTCAAGGAAACAGAAGATTATAGCAATCTACAGACCACAGGCAAACAAACTATTTGATAAATAGATTCGCTAGGATTGTAGCTACTACTATTTTTGCACGGAGAATGAAATGTTGATCTTTTTAAATTAAATTAATTCTGCTAGTAAACACACACATATTGTAAAATTCTCGAGTTCTCTTCTATGAGCTGACTTTTACTTAATCCTGCAAAATGCCTTGGGCTATCTAGAAAACTGAATCAAAACATACTGCTACTCTCCTCATATTATCATCCCTTCTTTTCATTCCCCAGAGCCCTGCAGAAGAACCACATCTTCACTGTTCTTCAGAAAAGTACAGGTAGTCCTTGACTTACAACAGTGCATTTAGTGACCATTCAAAGTTGCAATGGCACTTAAAAAGTGACTTATGACCATTTTTCAGTTACTGACCTTTGAAGCATCCCCATGATCATGTGATCAAAATTCAGATGCTTGTAACTGGTTCATACTTATCCCAAGGTCCTGTGATCAAACCTTTGGGATCTGCTGACAAACAAAGTCAATGGGGAAGCGAGATTCACTTAACAATTGTGTTACTAACTACGCACCTGCAATGATTCACTCAACAATTGTGGCAAGGAAGGTTGTAAAATGGGGCAAAACTCATTTAACAACCATCTCACTTAACAACAGAAAGTTTGGGCACAATTGTGATTGTAAGTCGAGGACTACCTGTTACAGGGAAGAAGTCGTCTTTATACTTAGGGGCAAACTGTTTGAGAAGAAGAGGTTACCACTGAGAGGGCTCACCTTCAAGGCCCCTGAAACCAACATTCTGTAGGAAATGGACTCATATCATGCTTTCCGTCCAATAGGAGTAGGTTCCAACTGGAGACGCAGTCTCAAAAATATCCAGATACTCCGGAGGTGGACTTCAAAAATTTTAGCAAAGAGTTCTCTGCCTGGTTGCTTGGTGGGCGTGGCCATGGTGGGTGTGGCCTAGTCAGCCTCCTGCACCACAGCTGGTGTGGGGGGGGCATTTTTGCCCTCCCTGGGCTCTGGAGGCTTTACTCAAGCCTCCTAGAGAGTGAAAATGGCCTCCCCGGGTTCTGGAAGCTCTCTTGAAGCTGGAAACAGGCCCATTTCCGGCCTTCCTGAAGTTCCAGGAGGTTCCTTTTTTCACCCTCCCTGAGCCTCCGTGCGCCCTGCACTTACCTGCATCCAAAATGGGCCATGTAGGAACTCCTGGGAGGGGAGGAGCAGGGTGAGTGGGGCCAGCCAGGAGTGGGATTTTTGGGTTCTCTGAACTGTGCAGAATTTTAGCTAGAGGATCTCCTGAACCCCTACGAACCCCCAGCAGCCCACTCCTGCAAGTACTAAGTAACACAGGGCTTTAAAGGTAGCAACCAAAACCTTTAACTACATTCAGAAGCTAAATGGCAAACAGTGCAGCTCCCACTGTAGATGTTATCACATGTGTAAATGCAGTCAGGACAACTAGTATTTGAGACAGAGCTATAGTTGGTTCAAAATGCTATACAGGTAGTTCTTGAATTATGACAATTGAGTCCAAAAATTCCATTGTTAAGTGAGTTTTGCCCCATTTTATGACCTGGCTGTGATGACCCAAGGCGTATCACAAAGGCAATACAGTCAAATAATAAGTAGCTTCTGATGTGGAGAAAACTCTCCCAGAAAAAGCCTTTGGCTGCAGAGATTCAAGTCCAAAATATTATCAACAAAAACTTTAACTATAAGTCCAATCAAGGCAAGATGAGGTAATTAATCCGGCAGGGCAAGAGAAGGAATTCCAGACATGAAGGAACAGCGGTAAATCAACCTGGTTGGGAGGATTCCAGGAACGCAGATAACCACAGTCAACACAAGATAAACTCACATTTGCAAACGCCGCTCTCAACTTGCATCTCTTTTAAACTCTCTTCCCAGGTGTGCCTAATGAAAGGAATCAGGGCCTTTTTCTCCCCCGTAAGCCACGCAACCCACATTGCTCTCTTCTCTGTTCCTCCCTGCGTGTCCTAGGATGAAGAGGGGGTGGGCCTGGGTCTTCCTCTGAATTCCCTCTCCCTTGTTCTATCTCTCCCTTATTCTATCTCTCCCCCTGCTCTGCCCAGCCAGACTTTGTTCTTCCCCAGTTTCCTCCACAGCCAATCAGCTGTTCGTCTTCCTCCTCGATTGAGACTCCAACAGGGGTAATGATACTTGTTTGCTACAGTTGTTAAGTTAATTACTATAGTTGATAAGTTAGTAACCTGGTTGTTAAGTGAATCTGATATTTTTGGTTTGAATAGTTTTAATATTGTGGGGATTGCTTTAAATTCAACCATCATTGTTTAGAATTTTGATAAAAGTTTTAATTACTTTAGTAAAATTCTCTCCATCCCCAACATTATTTGAAAAATATGAATATTTTTCAAATCAGATATTGTCAGACTAAGCTGACTGCATATAGAAATGGACAGTATAGAATTCAGATTGGGTAACTCATTGGCTCAAATACCCTTTAATATGGTCCTTCATGATCACATGTGGGTCCCTGCCACAAGAATAGAGCTTTCTACAGAGAAGCCTTTCAATTTCTATTTCTTTTATAAGCTGGAAAGCAGCCAATGTCTGAATTTGATAGCAGCAAATATTCCAATGTTGTGAACAATGAATCACTCTCCTCCTGCTCATTACCTCATGATGCCTTGAGGTAACAGATCAGACAGGCTCTACACATTCCATTATTAGTGACTCACCTTATGCTGGGCAAGCTGCATTTTGATTTTGTCTGGATCATTTGCAATTTCCAGTTCTGCATCTAAAGTCTTTTCTGAATCATCCAACCATTCAGTAAGTTTGATCCAAGCTTCATGGAACTGCAGAAAAATTAAGAGGTGAGCTTGTGTTTTTCCAGTGATAGATTATTAATAAGCATTTAGTCTCAAGATATTAAATGTGAAAAATAATCAAAATCAGGGGATTAAAAATGGATCTCAACAATATATTGAAAAGAACGGCTTGTTTTTCTTTCAAACAGGTTTTTTTGATTTGCAAATTATTTTACAATAGGTATTTGTTCTTGCTTATTCTAATATTCTAATTCCAGTAAAGTTGATGTAATGCAAGTGTCACGGATGGATAATTAATGTACTTAATGATGCATTCATGCATATGAATAAACCTTACTATATCTAATGTGAACTTGAAAAGTATTTTCAACTACTATTTCATTGGGTTGATTGCTCAGATGATAATGCCAGGCCTCAGGTAAGAATCAGAGAGCTGGAAATGATCATTTAAACCAAGTAATTCTGGCAGTATCTCTTCAGCTACCATATGAACAGTTTGATAAAGACAGTCCACCATTTATCTGAGCGCTTAGTTTGGACTTTGGGGAAAATGAAAAGAAAAAAGGAGGAAGGGCCTTCTAGTTATTCAGTATCTTTCAGAGAAGGTTCGGATGTGCCTTCTGGTCAGAACATGGGAGGGGATGGCAGAAACCTGCTAATTTTATGGGAGTATGCCTATCTGCAAAACAACAACAAAAACCTAAGGAATGTTTTTTTTCATAATTGCACCATCATTTGCCTGCAGTTACGAATATTTCTATCACTATCAATTTCACCACACAAAGACAAGAACATTTTTACTTATTTCTTTAAAAATAATCCAACTGATTATTAATGAAACACTTGACTTTTTTATGATTGTTTCTTTCATCCATGCCTAAGCTCCCCTTACATGCATTCATCCGACTCATGCTCAATTAACATTACATGTAGGAAACGATCCTGAATCACCCCTCCCCCTTCCCTTTCAGGCTCTTGTGGAGTTAGAATTAAAAACCTCTGCATACCCACTTAGATCTCATTTCAGATTACGAACAAGTTGAGGAAGTTAGTTAAACTTACATACATAATCCTGGGGACAAAGTGTGCGTTGATTTGAGATATAGTCTTTAAAATTGAGATGGCGCACTGCCGTGTTACCTGTTTGGCACGCTTCCTTGCATCATCCAAGGCTCTTCCTCTTTCTACTAAGCGCTGAACTACTTTTTCCCACCTGCTCTGGACACTAATGAGAAGATTCTTAATGAGGACCACATCCTGTTTCTGGCTGAAGTACTTCAAATGAGTTCCAGTTTTGTCTAGCTGGATAATCTGGTCACGATGAGCATTTACTTCATTGGCAAAGACCTTCCAAAGGAACAAGGCAATAGTGAAATTTGAAAGGTATCTAGAAATATAAAGCTGCCTAACATATTGGCAGAGAAAATATATTACTTAAACCAATCTTCAGAAGGTATATGTTGATGAGCTAATTTATGTACAATTCAGCCCAATGCATTTAAGGTAGAAAGTTGTGATTCTGTTCCTTTCTTTCATACCTTGTGTTCATCAATCTGAAATAGGACAGTGTCTAAAATAAGACTTGGCCGAGAAGCCATTGTCAAAGTTTGCTCAGCTTGGGTAAGCCAGTTGATAAAATCTTGTAGCGAATTGTGAAATTCCACTGCCAAGCTGAGAGCTTCTTCCAGTTTGATCTGTAAGAACATTACATAATTAATCATAGTGGAAGCTTTGCAGAATAGTAAATCATGCTGTGCTTGAATATAATTTGGAGGAGGCCCATTGCTGTTGGCTTTTCCCTCTAATAATTTTTCTAAGCTAATGCTAACATGCATTTTGTTCTAAAAAGTATCTAGATAAAATATTGCAACACAATAGTTAAGCAGAAAAAGAAGGAAAAAAATAGGGATCAAGCAAAATTTAACCCCATGTGACATACCGACCTCTTAAAACAAAAAACAATATCACCATTACATTACATGTTCAAATGTTAAGACCAAGAAGCATTTAGACAGAAATTTAGAAACACATGTTTTCTAGTTTTGATCTGATTTACACAAAAGGGACCTTGTGCTCAGTACTGTATGAAGGATGTCAAGAATGGCTCAGAAAACCATTGGATAAAGTTAACATTATAATTTAAGCCTTATAATTTGCACAGAAGACTAATTCTTGCTGCAGCATGAAGATCCTCCCCCCTGAGGCAATTACCAGGCTGGCTCAAAACAAAAAACTGAACAAAGAGAGTAACTGCCCTGTTGTTCTAGGGAACACATGTCACAAATGACAGAAGAACTTATGAACCAGAGTAGGTTATCTTTAAAAACATTTCACTGATATCTTGCCCTCCAAATAAATAGTGACTCCTAGTATTCATAAAACAAAACTGCCTGTATTCACAATAGCTCCAAATTTTGGGAGCTGTGATCCCAAAATATCTTAAAAGCACTTTGTGAAGGAAGGTTTATCTACATCGTAAGTGACAACACATGCAAAGAAGTGAAAGAGGGACCTCCCAGTCATGACTAAATGCTTATAGCTAAAAGGGGCATTACTGAGCCAGTCTGTTAATTTCTAATACACTAGTCCTCAATTTACAACCATTCGTTTAGTGCCCATTGAAAGTTACAGCAGCACTGAAAGAAATGACTCATGACCATTTTTCACACTTACAACTGTCACAGCATCCTCATGTTAACTTGATTAAAATGTGGATGCTTGGCAATCGGTTCATATCTATGACAATTGTAGTGTCCTGGGTCATGTGATCAACTTTTGTGACCTTAAGATAAGCAAATCAATGGGGAAGCCAAATTCACTTTGCAATCATGTTACTAACTTAAGAACTGCAGTGATTCACTTAACAATGATTGCAAGAAAGGTCGTAAAATGGGTAAAAACTCACTTAACAACTATTTCCCTTAACAGAAATTTTGGGATCAATTGTGGTCATAAGTCGAGGACTACATGCATATGAATAAATAAGTAAATAAACAAACAAACAAACAAACCCATCCATCCAAAAGCTTTTCTCCCTCCAAATCTCTTGGCTTATTCATTCGTTCACTTCTGCCTTTTATATTTGTATTTCTATGGCTTCCAGATGAAACATATAGTCCAAATCAGGTTAAACTGTTTAACTGAGAAGTAAATCATGTTTACTTCTATGAAAGCATATGTTTATCAGTAAGTTGCTCCTGACTCCCTAGACACAACATGGTCTCTTCGCTTAACACTCTGAAGAACTGTTATATTCACAGTATCAACTATGCTCTTAAAGCGTACTGTGTATTTCCAAATGGTAAAATGATGGATTAGGGAACTGTTTATTCCTCAAGCCTATGATTCTATAGACTCTAAAAAGATGTTTTTGTTTTAGAGACACTGGACTACTCCTTACAGTTTACTGAAACAGTTTTTCTTATGGGCATGGATGTTTGGCATTATTTACTATACAGACTACATGGTTCCATTAACTCTTGCTAAAGAACCTCAAAACTCTCCTACACTGAAAATAATCTAACATTAAACTTCCTAAATGCGCAGACAAATTTCTCATATTCCTTCTATAACATACTTTTCTTTCATTAAGTTTGGTCTCTACTGATTCCCATTTTTCTTTAAGATTATTTATATCCTGCTCAACATTAGTTTCCATAGACTCTGGGCATCTTGCAAGCATCTGTAGGCCCTTCTGCATCAGACATCTGTATGTTTTCTCCTTAGCTTCAAAGGCAGCACAAAGTTCCTAGACAGAAAGTGAGAATAGGCCATAATCAATGTTGATTCTAAATTATTAACCTCTAAAGCAGTTGTAGGGACTATGGGCTCAAGTTTTGTGGGGGGGGGAAGGCTGTGTGAGTTAAGAAAAACACATTGTGGATAATATGAAACAGTCACCAGATGTTTATAGGAATGTGTCCATAATAGCATACAGAATTGTGTGCATTCTTTGGTCAAAATGAATCAACAATTTAAAAAATGTTAGTCAAATGAATGAGTTTCCTAAGTTTTTATAGGCATTCTATTTGTCGTGTACTTTGAATAAATATTTGAGCAAATATTTTAATGTTATCTGTTAACTCATGTTCGAAGTTATTTTGCACAACTAGCCTTGAAGAATTCTGGGATCATGTGAGATCAAAGATAATTACATCTGTGGAGTCTTCAATCCATAAGAAAAAATAGGCATATTCCAAATTCAGAAAAACTTTATTATTTAGTGATTTTTTTTCCTAGAATAAAAATGCCTTTAACTTTAGCAAAGCATTTCTGCGACTTCTTGGACGAGAAGTGATACGTCTTCAAAGAAAAACCAGAAAAGCCCAGTTGCCTCTTGAAAAAGCACCTTCGGGACATTTCTGCAACTGAAAAATAACCCAGGAAAATCTGATCTATTACTCAGATGCAAAGAAAGACATTTAAAAAAAAGTCTACCCAAGAGGGAGGCATTCTCAATCACATCTTTGCATTTCAGACCTAGACTGGAATTTTGGCAAGGCTTACCAAACCACTAACTGTAAGTTATGAATATGCAAGTAAAATTGGACCTGGGTATGTTATATTCCAAGTCCTGGAGATAGGCATATTTTAATGAGCCTTCAACTCACTGAAAATAAAGTAATACAACTGTGCTGTCTGGACACAGAAAAAAAAAAGATTATATCTTTAAACACTGGCAATTGGAGTTGGATTAATCAAGAAATAATAAATGGACAATAAAGTTGAGGAATTAAGACACATAATAGTAACTTCTCTGTTTGGAGAACTTGGAGATAATTAACAGTTTGGTATTAGGACAAGTGGAAGAATATAAATTATATATACAACTTTATAGCAGCTAACCAGAGATCCCATATTTCCTTAAAATTGTTTTTGTCTCTAAATTAATGTGAAGATTGTTCACCTATGATAATTTACTAAATTAATGCCTTTAGTGTTATTTTCTTGTGCAGAATTTGCAAATTTTTCATTCCAAACAGCCACAAAGCGTTAGTTTCCAAATTTGGGCCATCTGCACTACTAAGATCCTTACCATATGGGTATTAAGCTGCTCTCTTGAAGTCTCTGGTAAGCCACCAACAGGCTTTGATGCCAAAAGGTGACGCTCAGTTTCTGTCAGCCATTGTTGTAAGTCTTCAATATCACCATGGAAACCCTGGGCCTAAACAAAATGTCATCATAACATATTTCATTACACAGGCTTGCTGTATCAGCTAAGACACTGCAAAAGTTGAACATAGTAAATCACAGTTTTTTTAAAAGCCTACAAACCTAAAAGAAAATGCAGTTAAATTAAGAATTCCCTAAACAAAACAAAAATGTTAAATTTAATTTTAAAATAAAAATTATACATATAGTGAAATGTTGAGTGAGAAAAAAAGGGAAAAAAAACTAAGTAATCTTATACCAATTATGTAAAATGTATTGCTGATAATGGATTTACACTTCAAATCCCAATTTATGACTGGGAATTTTCACTTGGAAGCTAAAAGTATACACAGAACAATCTGTCCAGTTTAAGATTTTAACTGAGTATTTCAAGCTATTAGTAATTTATAAAAAAGTATTTTCTCATGTTTTTCTATTGCAGAGATAGCAAAGTGCGAGGAGAATTTTAAAGTGCCTACCTTTGACTTCAATAGACCCAAATTTAACTCAGTAACACCTAGATGATCTTTTACACTTCTCATACACACCTGGATCAAAGCACTGTCCAGCTGCTGCTTCCTTTTTTCTGTTTTTTCCAAGACATTTTGCCATCGTTGATTAAGAAGCTCAAGTTTGCTTTGCAGATTACTAGCTTCCTCTACAGCACTTGATTGAATCAGATCATTTCCCGCTTTTTTAACTGTTTCCACAGTAGACTGGTGAGCCAAGACATCATTTTGCAAAATCTGAAGGAACAAAAACATGTAATTCCTTTCTGGGTTTTTTTTAATCACTCATTTCATTCAGTTACCTCTGTAATATCCTCATTTCAATAAAACCTAATTGGAAATATTTAGAAATAGTACAAATTAGAAGGTTCATATAATTGAGCATAGCAGATGGAGAATTCTGGAAGTTTGAAGTCCACACGTCTTAAAGTTACCAAAGTTGAAAAACACTGCTCTAGAGTCAATAGGAATAGCACTTAGACTTATATACCACTTCATAGTGCTTTACAGCCCCTTCTCTATGAAGTTTTTTACAGGGTCAGAATATTGCCACCAAAAATCTGGGTCCTTATTTTACTGACTTGGAAGTATGGATGACTGAATCAACCTTGAGCTGGTCAGAATTGAACTCCTGCTTACGGGCAAAGTTAGCCTGCAATACTGCATTCTAATCACTGCACCACCATGATTCGGTCAAATCAGCATATGTTTTATTGATTCATTTAATATACCTCAAGGGCAGACCATATTGTTTATATTGTGGTTATTGATATGGGGGTGAGATGTGAGGGTTCCTCTCATAAATACAAGCTAAAATTCTCAAATTCCAAAGATTATTTATTATTATTTGTTTTATTTATATATGACTTTTAACCCTATGAGTTTGAGCTGAGGGGGTGGGGAGGGAGAGACTGATTTTAATGGAAAAAATGTATAATAGAAAAAAGTGAGCCTTTTGGTAATCATAGAGCAGGGGTGTCAAACTTGCGTTGTCATGGCGTTGTCTGTGACGTATCGGGACTTTTTTCCCCTTTGCTAAACCGGGCGAGGCCGGAGCCAGCACATGATGCATTCGGCCCACAAGCTGTGAGTTTGACACCCCTGTCACAGAGCAAGAGATAACTTTGTAATCACACTTATATTTGCTGAAGCTTTTTCCTATTTCTTTTTATTTTTTCTCAGTGCATTTTTTTCCTTCTAAGGTTTTAAAACTCAAAAAAACGCATTCACTGTGCCCACTGGTTCAGGTCATCCCTATATAAATGTATTTAAAATTATAGTTTGTCTTGATGCTACTTGTATACAGCATTTAATTTAATGCACATTTTATTTGTTTGGACATTATTTTTTGAAAGCGGAACATAAAGCATGCCATGTGTAATTATTGTGTAACCAGCAGGAAATCAGATACCTGTTCCAAAAGCATAGCAGCAAGTTAGAGTCACCTAACCTACAACCTGAATAGGAGGAAAGTATCTTTCCTGCGCACAAGCAGAAAAATCTTTTGTAATGTGACTGTGTTTGGTATGTTTATTATTTTATATATTTTTGCTGCATACCACCCAGAGTCATTTCTTGGGTGGCCATATGAATTTGATAGATAAATAAAATAAAGCAGGCAAAACAAGAGACATGACTCAAGAAAATAGGTATGTAGGCATCAGTGCTAAGAAAAAGGGCTTGGGAGTCAGTCTTGAGTTAGGAAACAAAATTTTCAAGCCTTGGACCTGAGTTCCTGAATATGTGTTCCTTCTGATTTCCTGACTGATTGTGGACTTCTATGATTTGTCTGTACAGAAGTTTGGCTTCTGAAATATGCTTGCTTTTTCCTGAGTCCTGCATTAATGCACTCTGTTGAGATTTGAGCTCCTATAAAGACCTTTTTTCAAAATCTGACCTATTTTAACTGTTAATATGGAGCAGTTATTTCCATTCAGTAATCTTATCTAACAATGAAGCCCAGAAATACCAGTTACGTACATGATGTTTGGCCAGTTCAATTTCAATAGCTTTGGGGTCACCTCCCACTGGCCTCTGTTCATTCAGCAGGTCTTCAGTGTGTGTCAGCCATGTCAGCAATTCATCCAGAGCATGCTGGAACTGCCCCAAAGCCAATAAAGCACCTTCCAGTTTATGCTGTTCAAAAACAAGAATATAAAAAATTGAAATCATGCTAAATCTTCAATCATCTCAAAGTGTGTGGAAAACTCATATGAACGCCTAAAAGTGCCATCCAAAATTTATTTTATATATAAACTATAATCTGAAAACCAGATTAGAGAAGAACATTTAAAGTTAGTAACATATTTTATTGTGATTATTTAATAATTCTTGAGTGGCTTGCATTTGTCTCATTTACTTCATGAGAGATTAATGTAAAAGTCTGTGACTTTACAATTTCATGATAGGTTGGGAGTTACATCTTAATAACATCGAAGTCCAAGAACATGCTCTTGTTGCAGTATCTTGGTTTCTCATTTTTAAAAATGATATTAGTAAAACATAATAAGTAATATAACATGATTTAGAGTACAAAACATAGCTTTTTAAACAATTTGATCATAAGGAGGGGAAAAGGAATTAGGAAAAAGAAAACTAGTAAGAAATCTATTACTATTAATCTGGTGGGAAACATAGCAAGCTCAGAAACTTGCTGGGGACATTAATGTTTGTTGTGCCATTTTCTTTTCAACTTGTTATATATTATTTTAAAAATTCTCAAAAGAAATAGAATGACCAAACATATATCTGATCAATATTTAATACACATAATTAATTAGACACCATTATGTATTAATTACAACAAATGATATGCTTGCACTTGAAATTCAGAGATCTTAATGCCTTCAGTTCAGTGCTGCTACATAGAGTAAGTTTTCAGCCAAACCCAATTTACCTGGCGGCTAACGATTTTATCCTCTAGACATTCCCATAATAGCCTGAGTTCAGACAAAGGATCTTGAACAGTATGCTTCTCACTTTCCTCTGTGACTTTTTTCAACAACAGTTCGGCCTGATGGTTCAGTCGTTCCATTTCTATCTGTTGTTGGTAGGCTTCTTTTTTAAATTGCTGTAGAAATTCAAGGACACAAAATATCAAAGGGGAATACCACCTTGACCTTACTAGTTTATTGTGAAAATTAGAGTCTTTCCCTGAACAGGTTTCTGTTTAAGGAAAACTATTTTTTTAGCAAAAAGCACAAAGGAACCCAATGTCTCTAAAAAAAATTACTATAAAATGCTGAAGATCTTTTCTTCTTCCTAGGGGAAGCCTGTTTTGAATGAAAGACCTTTTTGGGAACAGGATGCAATCCACAGAACTTTCTAACTTACTGTTCTTCATAAATTAGACAACTAAAGCACACTTTCCCCCCTGAAATATAAATGGACAGCATACGTCATCATTTTTATGTCTGAAATATTTCACACTCAATTTATTAGTCTATAAAACAGGAAGTCTTTCAAAGCTTCCTCAAAACGAAGGTAATGTTGATAGAGCTCTGCACTGGAAGTGACTGAACCAAATTACACCTGGTGCAGAGATTACTCCATCCCCAGAAGAAATTAACTGAAGAGAAAGGAACCACAGTAATATATCTATCATACACAAGGGTGTTATCCTCATCTGTGACTGAACAGTTAGGATTCCTGGGTAACTTACAACGCAAAGCTTTGACAAGTCCAAAACTCTGCAACTCTTTACCTTCTTTCTGTCTGGAATAGAATCAGAGTAGATGGCTACCATGTGGACATATTCACTGTATTCTATTTTTTTTTAAAAAAATCTCTTCCTATTTTTTTTAAACTGAGGCCTATGACAGGAGGAAGTAAAATAAATCAAATAATTTTTTTCTAGATGCATAGTTGTGGAGGAGAATAACACACAGCCTACTTTTTGTATTGCATTTCAACTTTTAGGGATTTATGATCCATTACATTCCCATTTTATTGAAAGCCATTGCTTCAAAGCTCTAAAGTCCTTTTGAATAAACCTTACTAGACCAAACTTAAGAACAGATACATATCATATAACACAATTTGATCTAGACATACGGGGGGGAGGAGGGAAGGCTATTTTTCCGAAGACCCACATGAGAAGGATCCCATTGGGTACTGCTTTCTCTTCTAACAAAGCTTATGATACAGTGGACTTCTCCCATCCCCCCACCACCCCAATCCCTTTGACAAGTATTAAAAAAATTGACTTGGTTTCTGTGGCTCCAGCTTTCTCTCTAGTAAAGATATTGTGCATCTGGGTGAGTTATGCAGTGATTACAAAACAGTGAAGCAGAGACACGCAGAAATGTTTCACATTCTGCTAAACCAGGATGATGTATCGCTATGATTGCCTGATTCAATCCCTAATGATTTCTTAATCCTTGCTTTCAATTCTAATAGAAATGTTGGAATCCTAAATTTTCAGTGTCAAACTATTGTAAAAGCATACTTTGGCTGATGGTTTCCTGTTTATTTTTACAACTTGTCCACCTCAGCTTTGCACACGCAAAAACTAGAGTTACAGTGGATCATCTAGTCTAAAACAGTGCTGCAAAACAGGATATCCCACATAATCTTTGCTTCCTGTGTAAAATGCACAATTAAGTATCCAGGTATTATGAAGAGAATGAGTCATCTTTTCATTCTAAGCCATCTTTTGGAATTCACTGGGGTAGAAAGGCTAGAAAGGGAATTAATTCTGAAAATTTAAGAATAATCCATGGTATCCAAAACTAAGGAGCTTGCCCATACTTTAAAGGGGAAAAAGAGTGCTTAAGAAAACAAGGCAGTCAGAAAAAATAACCTTGTTTATTAAAAATACCCCTCACAATTATCTTTTACAAAAAAGAAAGAAATTCATTTTATGTCGTACTTACAAGACAGGAAGTAATTCAATTTATATACCATACAAAGAAGTTGGAAAATACTATCCCCTCACAAAAAAAATTTAAAAGAGAAAGTTAAATTTTATACCTTCAGCTCTTCTGTTTGCTGTTTTACTGTTTCTAGGTCTGTTCCAACTGGTGACATTGAAGTTAATTTACTACCAGCAATATCCACCCAGTCAAACATAGCCTGTTAAAATAATACAATTAAAATAACAGGGCAAATAATGATGTAGCATATTAACAATGAACTAAATATACAGAGAATATTCTTTGTTATATGAGAAGAACTGCAAGAATGTATACATTTATACATCAGGTCATGAGAGTTGGTGTGTGTGTTTGTGAGAGGGAGGGAGGGAGGGAGAAAATAGGCAAGATACAAGTCCTGCTTCTATTGTGTGTGTGTTTGGGACAGCATCATGATGGTGCATCTGCCATTTTGCATCTGCCACAAGTGCCAATATATCTCTATGTAACTTCAATAAAGATGTCCTCAGTCAACTCTAAGAACTTGTCGATATGGAATCTAACAGCTAGAGATGCCACAGACTTGACATTGATGCAGTCCTTCTCAACACCAAAAATGTAGTGAGGCTTCCTTTAAGGTCGGGAAGCTATGTCATTAACTTTCAGCTCAGTTCTAACTCCACAGGAAATGCCAGGAAAGCAGTTTAGCAGCATTTTCTTTGGAGCTGCAATGATGGGTAACTTCCCACTAGTGGAAGCTTCTTCCTGGTTGAAGTAAAGGTGCCATTAGATTTAGACTATTAGCCTGGAGGGTGAGCTTTGCAGCTTTTGCCCTTTATGCTGGGAAAAAAATGCTACCCAGAAGTGAAGACGGGGATGGGGCATGGACACAAGCCCATTTTCCCATCCTTTAATTTTTATTTCTCAAAGAGGACACTGTCCTTATCTCTGGGAGATGCTGCTCCAGAGAATGGGGGCTGCTCCAGAGAAGGAACATTTCCTCAGCCCTAAAAGATGACAACATGTAATAGAAGAAACTGACTTCAAATCAGTACTTAGTAGACTAATCACTTAGTCTACTAAGCTTAATGGGACCTGTTTAGATAATGAGTACCAGATTGCCATTTAAGCAAAATACTTCTAACTATTGGAAAATTTTTAGTATAGATAATATGCATTATCTGTCATAGATGGATAATGTCTATGAGCCAAAGTGGTGAAGCAGAGATTTCATTTGGAATTGTAAATGACCCAATTATGTTAAAACGTATAATGTGCTGAACAGGGTAATATTTAGTAAGATCAATGAGGTAATACAATAGGATTTTATAAGATGTGAGATGATGTTCACTGAGTGAAATCCAACCTTCTAACATTATAGACGTCACAAATAACTATGAATAGTTTGAACTTAAATCAAATGAAATTTGTTCAAATCCACACAAATCTGCACTATAAAAAATTGCAGAAGAAAAACAATTTTGAACTACTGAAGAGATTTTATAGATTTAATTTATTGATATATTAAAGGGGGCATTTAATATGGAAATGTACAGCAAAGAGGCTGACAAAAGATTTAATATTTAATCTTTTTCCATAATTTAACCACTTATACTTTTCAAAGACTTTGCTTGAAAAATCTACAGATAAATCAAATGTCAGGGTACCTGAACCCTGATGGTAACTGAATAGAGATAGTTCTCAACTTATGACCATTAGTTTGATAATTCAAAGTTACATCAGCGTCAGAATTTGTGACTTATATCCATTTGGACACTTGGCAACTGGCTCGCATTTACAATGGTTGCAGTATCTGGTGGTCATGTGATCACAAGTTACAACTTTCCCAGCCACTTTCTGACCAGCAAAATCAATTGGCGAAACCTAATTTACTTAATGATGGTGGTGATTCACTTAATGACCCTGATAAAAATGGTTGTAAAATCAGGCCAAGTCATGTGATGTTGCTTAACTATCACAATTCTTAGCAACAGAAATTCCAGAACTAGTTGTGGTTGTTGGTTGAAGACTACCTGTATACACTTTCAGTAGAGTATCTCTTGATCTACTACAGGTAATCCTTGACTTATAACCATTCATTCAGTGACTGTTTGAAATTGATGTTGCTGGGGGGGGAAAGGGTTACGACCTGTGCCTGAAATTATGGCCATTGCAGTGCCCCAGCATGATCAAAATTTCAGCACTTTGTAGCCCACGCACACTTATACTACTGAGATGCTTCCACTCCTCCCACCCACCTGTCTCCCCCACATCTCTGCTCTTTTGGTTGCCCTACACATTATCCACAAGCAGCCGCAGAACCATATATTCCATGGCTGCCTGCCATAACCCAGGAAGCCTCAGTAAGTGCCAGCAAATATTTATTTGCCCAGCTGCCTTCTCTCCCAAGCCCCATGTGGTTCCAGTCTGCCCCAGCAAGCAAGCCAGTGAGCATTCCTTCATTTCCCATCAAACAGTAGTGAGCATTCCTTCATTTCCCATCAAACAGTAGCGAGCATTCCTTCATCCAGCTGACTTCTATCCCAGTTCCCTTTTCACCTTTTGCGCCTAGTGCCTCACTGTCTTTGTTGTCTCTTTTGGGACCCTACTTCTCTGGGAAATGTTTCCTCAAATTGCATAGTCTTTGGAAATGGAATGGACACTTTGCTGTGGTCAACTCACTGCGGCCATCTTACCACGGGACAACTCGCCATGGACAATTCCACGTGGGATAAATCAATGCAATAAATGTTGTCCGCCACAGTTTCTTCAACATTATTTCTGTTTTTTTCTCAGGCTGTCCTAGACCCCTTTGGAAAGGTTTTGGATTTGGGATAGACTTCTGAACACAGTGTAGTTTGAGGGATCTTGGAAATGGATGGGTGGGTGAAACGATTCCCAAAGAACGCTCCAAACCTTCTCCCTGACCCCCATCACTTACGAAAAAAGACAAAAATAATCACTTCTCTGATCAGAAGTACTTTTGCCAAATCATAAAACATGCACAACCCTACATTTATAGATTTTGAGGAATAAGTAGGTGTTTATTAAAATATTTCATGATCCCTAATTGGTAGTTTCATTTTTAAGAAACGCCTTTCTAAATATCCTACCACACAAAGATTATAAACAAACTTAATTAAAAAGTGTACCTGTAGTCCATCTTGATACTGAACAGCAGCCTGCATAGCTTCTTCAAGTTTGTCAACACGTTCCTTCCATGCTTTATTTAAACCATCCCAAATGGAATTTAGCTATATTTTAAATTGTGAATAAAATTATAGGAACAATAGTTTTAAGACTTTAAATATATATGTATATATATAAAACATTGATTACAATGCAAAGAATAGTCTAAGTCTCCCTAAAATTGCAAGGAGGGGGAAGAGTTCTAATTAGTTTCTAAAAGTTAATGTGATTTCCAATTAAGATTAGAATTCCTTTCATTCAAACTTTAGGCCCACAGCCTAAAAAAGAACATAAGCCATGTATGTTGAAAATATACAGTTCAATTATTATTAGAACTAAAAAAAAATATGAGATCATGGTACTGACAATTTGGTATAACTAAATCAGTGTCTGACACAATATAAGCCATGCTGTCCCAAAATTAGAGGTTTCTAGTCCCTTCAGAGAACCATCAAGAATCAAATGTTTACGTGATCAGTACCTCATCAATACTTTTATTGACTAATGGTTTGTCAGGTTCACCACATGCAGCTATGAGTTCAGAACCAAGATTCACAACGGCATCAAGTTCTTCTTGTAACCCATCTACCTCTTCTTTGATGGACTAGATAAAAAAAAACATGATTTTGTAAACTATCATACCAATATTTAGGAAAAGCAAATTAGCTTTAATGACAAACATGGTTTACTTACTATGGGTATTTAAAGAGCACAACGTATTATCTACGTTTAATAACTATAATAATTAAACTTGTATGTTGCCTGATGGTCAAGAACTTTGATCTCTTCTCCCAACTCAATAGGAAGTTAATGCAGAAGCACTTTAGTATTCTTGGTATTTCAAGGAATTAATATTACAAATACATCCCCCATAATTCTTAGAAAATAAGGTGAATATTAGCATCCCTTTAAAAATATTTTTCTCATAGCTCACATTTCTTAAGCTTTAATATGATAGCATAATCTATAGAGAAAGTCTTGGTGGCACATATTTTTCTACATGAACACAAGCCATGGTGATGGAATGTCTATTTCTAGGACTGAAAAAAAATACAATACATCTCCTCCTTGAAGTCCAAGTAGAATCCAGTGACTTCATGAAAGTGTCCCTGTGCAGAAGAAGACAGACACTGCCTTCCCTGAGATATCGTTTTTCTTCCAAACTAGCTTACAGTCCTAGGATTCTATAAAGGTCTCCCAACAAAGTATTATCTAAGTTAGGGCTGTCAAACTCAAAACCTGTGGCCCAGATGCATCACATGCTGACCACACCCAGTTTAGTGAAGGGGGGGAAAGTCACGAAATGTCACGTGACAATGCTGTAATGATGCGAGTTGATCTAGGTCCGCACCTATTTAGCTTTTTGAATAAGGGACAGGATGAAAAATAGAGGAGTGGGGAGGAGAGAATGTGAGCTTGATACCATGGTCTAGTTTACTTTACTTTATTGTCATTGCACCTTGTACAACAAAATTAAATACCATCTTTAGGGTACGATTTATGACTATGAAAATAAACACAAACACACATCCCTCACACTCTACAAATTGAATTGAAAACCCCTGATATTGCATTAATATTGCACTATACAGTAGAATCCAATAGAGTTACTGCCCTGGGATAGAAGCTATTTTTCAGCCTATTTGTCCTTGTTTTTATTATCCTGTATCATCTGACAGATGGTAATAGTTCAAAAAAAATGGTATTAGGATATCAAGTGCTCTATCTACACCTTAACATTCATGGATGGTGAAGTCTTCTGAAATTTGCATACTGATAGAAACCTACTTAGAATTATCCAATAATGATTCTGATTTGAAGAAGCAATATGGTACTTAATGTATCTTTTCCAGGAAGTGAGCATAGAATTTCATCCTTTAAATATTGTCGCATATTTTATTTACCTCTGCTGCTTCCTGCTGTTGCTTCACCACTGAAGGATCAATCCCTGCTCCTTCTAGTTCTCTGATAAAATCTTGAGTATCTTTGATGGTGGCTATGAGAGCCATATGATCACACCAGAACTTCTCTGCTAATTCCATGACATCAAGGAGCTTGGCTTCCCTTTCCTCAGCCAAAGCATGGATATCCTCCCAGATAAAGACCATCTGATCGAGCTTATCCTGAACAACTAGACAGCAAAAATAACATGACAGTTACCCAGGCAGAGCAATCTACATGTCCTTGAGAGGAACTTGTAAATTATATGTTATGCATTTATCTTGTAATATAAATATTATGGGATTGAAAATGTGCTATTAAAGGATCAGATAAATAATGGAATATAAAGTAATACACATACAACTATATATAAAACTTGAAACATATATGCCTTCCCTCAGAAACAGTTAATACAAGATAATTCTTCTGTTGCAGATGTTTGTATTTTTCTTTTTAATGCTTCCAACAAAAAATAGGGGAGAATATTCCAATCTGGTAACCTCCATTACCTTTAGCAGATATATCTTTATCAGCTCCTTCTGAACGTGCAATCATTTCTTCTCCACGCAGTTTGAGAGTTTCATACACTGGCTGTAGTTTTTCCAAATCTACAGAGACATTCTTATTTTCACTGATCTGTTCTCTAATCTTTTCCACTTCAGCTGAGATTGAAGGTGGCTGCCGCAAACGTTCAGCGATCCGGTCCAGGTTCTCAATAGTTGAATCTATCTTATCATGGAACTGCAATAGAGAAGGAATAAGTAGGGGCAACTGGGTGAGACACAAAAAAACGCCCTCCCCCCAAAGAGCCAAATCAAATCAGAAAGGGGGGAAGGGGAAGGGCTATTGTCCAACGAAGTATTTACATTAAAGCTGACACCAGCCAGAGCATAGTGCAACATTGGAAGATGCAGAGAGACTTGCCCATAGAACCGCTAAGAGTTGGACACAACTAAATGGATATCATCATCATCATCATCATCACCACCACCACCACCACCACAATCCTGTCCCTCTCTCTTCTATTTCTCAAAAGAGTAATACTGGATATGACCAAGAGATTTCATGTAGACATTCAATCACACATCCAATTTCCCACTTCTTTATGTAGAGAAAGAATTATATGGATCAAGTATCTATGCTATCTAGCTATTATTTCTACAGCTTAACTCTCTTATTATGATGTGAATCTATGAAGATAAAAAGAACCATAAAATACAAACTTTCAGACAAAATTATTCTCTTTTCTTTTGATCCTTAAGTGAGTTTGTTCCTATTCAGTAAGCAAATCAATGGAATGCAAACATTTTATACACGTGTCAATCTATTATAGATTTAATTAATCCTGAGTCTTATTTTTAAATGATATCACTAGGAAAGATTTTTTTACTGCATCAGTATTCTTGGTTAACATGCTTTTGTGAAAGTATCTTCAATTAATATGATTTTATATCTAGTATTGTATTCTAAATCAGGGGTCCCTAACCCCAGATTGTAAGCGGTGGGCGAATGCGTGAAGCTTTATTTGTGCATGCGTGGGATTAAGCTGCGTGCATGAAACCATCCCCTCCCTCCAGTCTATGGAACCAAAAAGATTGGGGAGTGCTGGTCTAAATTATTAAAACAGAAGATTTAACTTAAATGTTACTATGTTTCATCAGACATGGAACTTTTAAGTAACCCCTCAGCTGTCTAATGCAATCTCTGTTTCTGGCCAGGATGAAGTCAGTCAGAGAGAAAGAGGGAGATTCCTACTTGATATTTCTTAAGGTTAGATGCCAGTACTTAGTAAATTCTATCAGATGTTTATAGTACTTCCATATGTGGAGGGGCCTTAGTGCTACCAGTCCAAAGTCATTGGGTAGCTATTACATTTTTCTCTTTTGCTGGGTTTTGTGTAAGAAAAGAAGGACAAAAGATATTATACAAGAAGCCCACTATTACAAATGGAAGATGTCTGTAGCCCTGTCACAAATTCTGTATCAGGAATGGGAAGACTGCACAATGAAAGCCTTGTCTAGAAGTAGCCTCTAAAGAAGTTGCAGCCCATTTATAGTAAATGCAACAAATCATTGCTTCCTAGTACCAAGAAAGAGTGAATTCCTACAACAATATTTAAAAATGTCACTTGGAGAATTCATTTTATTTTAACCTTGGGTAGATTTATATTGAAGACATCTGCTGTTGACAAGCACTCTTAAGCCAAAGTTCACTTGAACAATAAAGCTAGTTAGTATGTGTGCATGAGCATAAATGAGGATGGATAGACTGACGTTGACTAAGATTCTGTGGAAACACACTGCCCTGCTTTTTATTTTGGAGAAAAAAATTTATAAGTTGAGAAAATGTATATATTTAGTATTTATCACAAAAGTATCCTCAAACTATTTTTTTTGAGACAATCAGATTATTTTCTTTTATACCAAACAGATTTCTCAGTGGTTCTGATCATTGAGCAGATAAGAAAAATAAATTTATGTAACCATGATGTGATTATTTTTTTCACCTAGCATATGGTGACTGGTACTCTTGATAAGCCGAATATATACTGTAAATACAATGATATAAATTAGCAGAACTGTCCAAAGGGAATATATCTGCTGTCCTTCTAGAGAAAAACAAAAACAAATAAACAGCAACACCCCCACCTAAAAAAAATACCTGAGTTGATTGAGAAATGGCTTCATCCAGTGTTTGAGCCCGCTTTTTGACATCTTCTTTAATTTGACTGTAAAGAGCATCAGCTGCTACATATTTCTCTTGGATTAAAAATCCCTCTTGTGGGCTCAGCTCCAGGAGTTGAGGTCCAGTTTTGTTCATCTTATCTATGTGAGGTTTATGCTCAGCAATCAACTCTCGCAGTTGCTTTAACAGAACAAAATACTTTCAGTATCTCAGCGTTACTATGCCACATTCTAGTTGTCTACATCTGCTACAAATTCAAATAGCAAGAAAAATCTAAGCATCTCTCCTAAAAACAAGGCCAAAGTGTAACTCATACTGGATGTGTGCATTTCACCACAAGCCTCTTGCCAAACTGCTTTCACCTGTAACTGAATAAAGTGAGAGAAATCGCATCCTACTTATAGTACACTTAAAAGGAAATAGTGCAGCCATACTTTCTATAGATGTAAAAAAAATGAATAAGCCAGTGCATTATGAAAAATTGAAAACATTCTGACTTGCCTGCTTGTTATAGCACTCTCAAACACTAGCAAGCTATTTTTAGTCACATTTAAACAATTTGGAAATTTTTACAATGCTGGTACTTAATAAATCATTTCTAGTGCTGGATAACTGGCTGAATGTTTTTATTAGTTGTCCTGTGTTATTCTGTTTTCTGCCTACACTTTCTAGTCTGTTTTTTTAAATATCCTGGTTGTTCAAAGCACTGGTTTCATAGTATACTTCTAAAATTAAGTGCAATGAAGTATGCCATGAAATGATATTTATTTAGGACAGTCCCAATTATTTAAATTAAACGCTAACTTAAATCTTGTCAGTTTCTAAATTATTCTAAGGACTAAAGTTGAATTTTATTCTTTAAGTTCTTTGTTTTCACCTTCATTATAAAAACACAAAACATATATATTATCATATGGTTATAACTATGCCCTGAAGTATAAAAGTTCATTTTAGGACACTGCTGTTAATGAAATTCAGTCTTTATTAATTGCTTCTCTGGTCTGAAAATAATCTCAAATGAAGTATATAATCCAAATTTTATTTTTTAGAAGATAACAAATTGAAAGTACAAAAGCAATACAGGTAGTCATCAACTTTCAACAGTTCATTTAGTGACTGCTCAAAGTTACCATTGCACTAAAAAAAGTGACTTATGACCGTTTTACACACTTATGACCATTGCAGCCTCCCCGTGGTCACGTGATCAAAATTCAGACATTTGGCAACTGACTCGTATTTATGATGGTTGCAGTGTCCCCAGGATTATGTGATCCTCTTTTGCGACCTTCTGATAAGCAAAGTCAAGGGAGAACCAGATGTGCTTACCAACTGTGTCCAGTGTGTTAACAACTGCAGTGATTCACTTAACAATTGTGGCAAGAAAGGTCGTAAAATAGAGCAAAACTCACTTAACAACTGTCTCACTTAGCAACCGAAATTTTGGGCTCAATTGTGGTCATAAGTTGAGGACTACTTGTTGCAAATCAGAGAGAAAGAGACAATAAAGGTGTAAAAACTGCACAGCCCTAATTATTTTAAAAATCATGGGATTTCTTATAAGGAAAAGAATATGCTCTTGTATTTTTGGAATCAATGACACTTTCAAAGGTGCTTAAAAACCTGACCCAATGTGGTCCCAAAGAGTTGTCCTTTGGGACAACCATGACCTGAATGATTGCGAATCTCCACAAACACCTTACCCGATGTTCTTCTTGCTGCTGCCTCAGAGTTTCGTATTCAAGAGCTGGTGCTGGAAGCTGTGAGATGATCGTCTCCGTTTCAGTTAGCCATGGCCAAATCTCTTCATAAGTCTCCCAAAATTGGCTAACCAGAGATTGAGCCCGTTCTAATTGCAAGTTTCTCTTGGAATTCATTTGACAGAGCGTATCGTATTTATGCAAGAGAGTTTCCAGTTTGTTCTGTAACGAAGTTATCAAGAAACTACAGCATGTATCTATCAGCTTTGTAAGATTTTAATTTGGCAAACAATTTGTACACTGTCATTTACTGATTTGTTAACTTTGTAGCCTGCTGTTCTAGCCATAGAAAACTCAAGATGGTTTGGTAATTTATATAGAACATAGGAACAGAGAAAATCCAATCCACAATTGGTGAAACAGATGGGCTTTCATTATTTTCCCAAATATTGGGAAATTGGGGGCCAAAAACATCCAGTTAAGGAGTCTAAGTCCAAATACATCTAGTCTAAGAAGGCCCTCACCCATATGAAACAGTTTGGCCTCTGATGGCAGTCGAATCTTGAAAAGGACATCTACACTACTGCAGATCTAAGCAAACTGAGATTGATAGGATTGCTATCATAGTCATCAATGTCCTACTATTATAAATCATATTTTTACACTGCCTTTAATTTAGTTTTACACTAAATTACACTATATTTTGGAGAAAAGGTTTCTTGACAAGAAGTTGTCACGTTTTGGGTGGCTGAATATTGCAGTATCTGGAGGCTAAGTGTCACAAATAATGGACTGGTTGAGTTTGGGAAGGGACTTTGGAGGAATTTTAAAATTGTGACATCTTATTTTAGGCCTTATGTAACTTTTTATTTTCTGCAAAAAAATTCCTCCTTTGTTTTCAATAATTATGATCAGAGTGAGAAGTTAGAGAATAAAGGAATCACAGATTTATTCAACCTTGGTTTAATTGCCCCCTTTGATAGGATAGGAAGCCATCCAGAGTCACCTCGTGGTGAGATGGATGATAAACAAATTTAATAAAATAAATAAAAATTAAATGAATAAAAATTCTAATCCTATTTTTAACAACAAAAAACTCTGAACTATTATGATATTTCTCTTACCTACTTATGCACAACAGTTTTGAAAAACTGTACGTTAATACACATATAATTAAGACAGAAATTTATCATCTCAACAAGTGTTCAATCTTATTTTCATTAAAACAAATGAACAGACAATCAAACAAAAAACTAGGGATGCATAAGAAGGAAGCACAACTAGGTAGTATGCTCCATCGGAAATAGCCACAAGATTAAAGAAAGACTGTAATGTATCTTGGATAGGAGATGAAATGGGAGCCCTTTGTGGGAAAGGCTATTCTGTAAACGGGTCTAGGCAAACTTCCTGAAACCAACCTTAACTTAAATTTTACTTTCTGTGGACCAAAGAGTTTTTTCTATGCCCAGAAGGCTTTACATTCAACAGAGCATTTCCAATAACAAATAGTAATAGCACTTAGACTTATATACCACTTTACAGTGCTTTATAAATCTCTCTAAGTGGTTTACAGAGTCAGCCTATTGCCCCCAACAATCTGGGCCCTCATCAGAGAAGACCGCATTTTTAAAAAAATCAGGTCCTCTATGCAATTCCCATTTTCCTCAAATATCTAATCTAGAGGGCCATGGGTTCTTCAGTGTGGAAAATGGCACTGCAGATAGGAATCAATGAAAATCAACTGCGTTTTCACACCAGCCGAAGTACCCCAAGAAGAATTATGCTGAAAGAATATACCTAACTATGCACTCAAGGAATAAAGTGTGGGTGTATTTTCCATGCATTGTAGTTGCTAAGAACATTCATATATACAAATGAATGGGCAGTTATTCAATTATATTTTCTGTTTTTCTCCCTATCAAGATGACTACCTCTGTGGGCCTCCTGTCATGCCCGTTGGAATCTGATTCCGAGGGGGAGGCCGAGCAACTGACAGGGAGTGGGAGTGTGGCTCTGTTGGCTGTGGAAGAAACTGGGGAAGGGCAAAGTCCAGCTGGGCAGAGCAGGGGAGAAGTCGAGCAAGGGAGAGGGAATTTGGAGGAAGACCCAGGCCCACCCCCTCTTCATCCTAGGGCATGCAGGGAGGAACGGAGAAGGGAGCAATGTGGGTTGCATGGCTTACGGGGGAGGAAAGGGCCCTGATTCCCTTCATTAGCTGCAGCTGGGAACACAGTGTTTAAAAAGGGAAGCTATGCACAGCAAAGTTGTTGGAAGCAAATAGTGAGTTGTCTGTTATTGTCGAGGCTTTTCTGGGTTACTGGTGACTTCCCAACTGTGTGTGTTTTATTGGCCTTTCAAGTATGCAATTCCTTATCCTGCCCTGTCAAGTTAATTGCTGCAGCGTGGTTTGTGTGGATTTTTATTTACAATTTGCATGTACTTTTTGGGGGGGGACTGAATTTCCTCCACTTAAAGACTGTTCTTGGGAGAGTTTTTTCTCCAGCCGAAGGTAACCTGGACATTGGGGGCAAAATTGGAGGCATTAAAGGGACTCTTCTTGCTTATTTGACTGTGTTGCCTTTGTGCCATGCCCTGGGTCATCACATCTCCTAAGCCATAGGAGATGAGCACTAACTGTTGCATATGAGTAACAACTGCTTCACAAGCTTTAGAAATTAGATCGGTGTTTAGCTATTCAGATTCATTACCAAATAAGTGCAAGTAATACTTTATTACCTTCATAATTTGTTTCTCCTCCTCTGTACATGTCTTCATGATCTCATCCCCAGATGAAACAAGTTCTTCTATTGTATCCTTGTGTTTCAAAATCTCCATGGTAAACCCCTAGTCATATAACAAAACAGATTGCTATTAAGAGCAGCAGGAAGTTGACCATAACACATGCAATATAAGTAATATCAAATTTGTAATGAGAATTGATTTAGCACATCACAAATGGAGTTTGTTTACCTTTTGAATTTGCAGCTGAGCAAAAGTCTGGTCCCGTTCAAGTCTTATGTCTCCCAGAGATATCAGTTTCTTTTCTGTTTTGTCAATCCAGGCTAATTCATTATTAGCTGCCTGATCAAACTAAAGAAAGACCATCAAAAAGCAGTTATTAAAAAAACAGAAATGTTCACTTATAGATAAAAGAAACCTAAAAGTACACTTATCACAATTCAGTTAGAAACCATTCCATCCCAAATAGCTATGGTCAATCTGTATTTACTATTCAGGGATTTATGAATAATGGTGTCTAGATTATTGAGTGTGCTGCTTTTTGTCTATTACAGCAAATATGACATAGATTTTTTTTTAATATTTTCAAAATGAACAGGTTTATTGTTGTGTAAGCTTTTGTACAGCATAAGTCTATTCTATCTGACGCCTGAAGGATACTCTTCAATTGATATCGGGTATCACAGACATGCACTTAGAGGCATGTAATGATGGAAATCGGCAAGCATTAAAGATCAAAGTCCATGAAATGCAAGAAGCTGTGAATTTCCACGAAAAATTGCACTAATATAGAGTAAGAGAGTAATTTCCAATAAAACACTTCTTACGATCCAATGGGGGGTGGTCAGACGCTGGGATTGTGCCTACTGGCTCACTTCCTGCTTTCTTTTGCATTTATTTCTTGGGGCAGAAAAAGACTGAAATGAGTCTTTGTTTGTGTTCAGCTGAATGTCAATAAAAATCTGTTTATAATCTTGGACGCAGTTCCATGTAAAAATCTCTCTTTGTACTATTTTTTTGGGGGTGGGGAGGAAATAAAGACTTTCCAGAAAGCTGCAAGAATCAGTGCTAATCATAGAATAAATCTGTGCTAAATACGTTAGCTTCTTGTAACATCTGAGCAGTTTATTTTTATTTTAGTAGAGTCAAGTGGTCTCAAAGTAGCTGTATCGTGTCCATTGTCATTTTTGAATCAAGCTCATTTTAAGTATTTTTCTTAGTGATTCTGAGATTTCTTGACTTTCTAAAATAAAACTGAACTGTCCAGAAGTTTAGGAAGCTAACACATTTAGCACAAGACTATTCTATCTACATCTTGTTATTGTCCATTTTTAAGATTACTCCCTTGCTTTAATACAGGTCCTATTATGTAACATTAATATTTAAATCCAGAAAGCAAATTACTCCTCTTTCTTAAAGCAAATAAAATGACAAGTCTACTTGTGTCGTATACATCTCCTTTATAAGTACTCTGGTGATTTTACACATTGTCTGGACAGAATAATCCCTTCAAACATTTTTTTCCCTGCATTCACTGTTGAATGGAAAGAGAAAGAAAATCTACATCCACCGTCTTTTCATCTCTATAGATGCATCCCTGCCTTCCCAATTAGAGAAAGTTCTAGAGAATCACTTAGACTCAATTCTGCTGACTTGCTTAATTAGATAATTGAATCCATAAATATATGAAGCAAGCTTCAATTCTATTATCAAATCACAAGACAAAAATTTGATTATTTGTCTATTTTACTCTTTGGAAACACACACAGCCTTCACAGCAGGGGTGAAGACCTGATTTCAGGCTGAGGGCCAAAATAACTCTGGGCAATTATGCCAAAAGTTGCATATTAGCAGTTGCTATGCCCCATTGTGAGGAAGTGGTCACTAATATGTTTGCCTTTAGTGATACCCATACAATCCAATCACATTTATACCTTTCATTTGTAGACCATATTCTGAAATATCTCACAACTAGGATTTAAAACTGTGTCTTTTGACACTGATGCCTATTGCCGTGGTGGCGCAGAGGTTAGAATGCGGTATTGCAGGCTAACTCTGCTGATTGCCAGCAGTTTGATTCTGACTGGCTCAAGGTTGATTCAGCCTTCCATCCTTCTCAGGTTGGTAAAATGAGGACCCAGATTGTTGGGAGCAATATGCTGACTTTGTAAACCGCTTAGAGAGGGCTGTAAAAGCACTGTGAAGCGGTATATAAGTCCAAGTGCTATTACTATTGCTATTGGCAGGATCAGCAAACAAACTCTCAATGGGAGACAACGTAGTGTTGGGGGAGATGAGTTTCCTTTCCCAGCAGTTTGCCCTCCTCCTCCAAGTTAATATTTTTAACAGACAACATTTCAAAGGGAAAATTTGCAGCATCAGATAAGATAAAAGTACTGTTCCTCTCCTGAGCTGAAATGTTTTCTTCGTAGTACCACCCTGCATAACAATTTTCCTGATAGGGGGATTTCCGGTTTGTCGGCTTTGCGAGCGGTAGGGATTCGTGAAGCTGCGCGATCCCTGCCGCGCTAGCCGTTTTTGGGGCTCCGATCCGAAAGGGTGCGGAGCAAGGCTGCCCTGCAGGGGCAGCTGAAGGTAGGGGGATCCGGAAAAGGGTTTGGGGGTGCTGCAGACCCCCTCCCTGGCCGGCAGAACCCCCTTTTACCAAGACGGTGCAGCGGCGGTCCGTAATGGCCGCCACAAAGAAGCCGGCAGCTGGGCAAGTATGCGCAGGAGGAAGAGGAGAAAGTTTTTAAAAGTGAAAGTCTTCTTGGTCGATCCAGGACTCTAAGATATATTTAATTTAATTCCTGAAAATGATGGCTTTTTGGATGATTCTTTCCACAAGAGAAAATAAGCGGCAATTCTGAGGTGCTGAAAGGAAAGTTTACTCTCCCCCCCGACGGAATTAATAAATGGATATTGAGAAACCTGTTGTTGTTTTTCAGGTAAAACTAGCTTTTTGGGATAAGTCGGAAGGGAGAGGACAAAAAATATATTTATCTGGTTGGATTTTGTTGGAGGAGATGCCTTAAGGATTTGAAAACAGAAATAAAATCTTAATAAGGCTTCAAAACACAGATTTGAATTTTCTTTTTTTCTTTGTCTGATACTACCCCTGGAAGAGAAAGGGGGAATTTTGGCTTGGCTTGGATTGATTGAGGATTATGGACTTTGGGATTGTCTTGTTTTTCTTTTGGAATATTTTGGTTGGTGTGAGAAGAAAGAGGGAAAAAAGAAAAGAAAAGATCTATAATGGCTTTTTCCTTTGAGGAACTGAGGGATGAATATGAGCAAA